>NC_138301.1:36322500-36527500 GCF_965601325.2 Salmo salar
GCAGGCATGTCACCACACAGCAAGTCAAGGCTGGTTAAACTATAAAATAGCTAAGGGACCTGGTCCAGACACCCAACCCTGGCAATAGCACTACACACACACACACACACACACACACACACACACACACACACACACACACACACACACACACACACACACACACACACACACACACACACACACACACACACACACACACACACACACACACACGTTGAGGGAGAATGAAAAGTAGAAAGACAAAGACAGATAAAGAAATAAGAGAGAGAGAAAGCGACAGAGCGAGGGAAAGAGTGATAGAACCACAGTTCAGAGGAGTGCAGTTTGAGGTAAAGCAAGTCAAGGTGCTGATCCAAACAAACCCAGATGCCCACTGTTCAGATGCTGACTCTGAGAAATGACTTCATATGAGAAAAACACACATCGTCTCTTCTAACATTCACATTACCCAGGAGACTGGCCCCATTTATATTACCCAGGAGACTGGCCCCATTCACATTACCAAGGAGACTGGCCCCATTCACATTACCCCAGAGACTGGCCCCATTCACATTACCCCGGAGACTGGCCCCATTCACATTACCCCAGAGACTGGCCCCATTTACATTACCCAGGAGACTGGCCCATTCACATTACCCCAGAGGCTGGCCCCATTCACATTACCCAGGAGACTGGCCCCATTCACATTACCCAGGAGACTGGCCCCATTCACATTACCCAGGAGACTGGCTCCATTCACATTACCCCGGAGACTGGCCCCATTTACATTACCCCGGAGACTGGCCCCATTCACATTACCCAGGAGACTGGCTCCATTCACATTACCCAGGAGACTGGCCCCATTCACATTACCCAGGAGACTGGCCCCATTCACATTACCCAGGAGACTGGCCCCATTCACATTACCCAGGAGACTGGCCCCATTCACATTACCCAGGAGACTGGCCCCATTCACATTACCCCGGAGACTGGCCCCATTCACATTACCCAGGAGACTGGCCCCATTCACATTACCCAGGAGACTGGCCCCATTCACATTACCCCGGAGACTGGCCCCATTCACATTACCCAGGAGACTGGCCCCATTCACATTACCCAGGAGACTGGCCCCATTCACATTACCCCGGAGACTGGCTCCATTCACATTACCCAGGAGACTTGCTCCATTCACATTACCCAGGAGACTGGCCCCATTCACATTACCCAGGAGACTGGCTCCATTCCCATTACCCAGGAGACTGGCTCCATTCACATTACCCAGGAGACTGGCTCCATTCACATTACCCAGGAGACTGGCTCCATTCACATTACCCAGGAGACTGGCCCCATTCACATTACCCAGGAGACTGGCCCCATTCACATTACCCAGGAGACTGGCCCCATTCACATTACCCAGGAGACTGGCTCCATTCACATTACCCAGGAGACTGGCTCCATTCACATTACCCAGGAGACTGGCTCCATTCATATTACCCAGGAGACTGGCCCCATTCACATTACAAGAGGTCTCTTCACAGTCCCCAAGTCCAGAACAGACTATGGGAGGTGCACAGTACTACATAGAGCCATGACAACACGGAACTCTATTCCACATCAAGTAACTGATGCAAGCAGTAAAATTTGTTTTAAAAAACATGTAAAAAAACCACCTTATGGAACAGTGGGGACTGTGAAGCAACAGAAACATAGACAAAGACACATGCGTACACACACGATAACATTTGCACTATACAAACATAGATTTAGTACTGTAGATATGTGGTAGAGGTGGAGTTGGGGCCTGAGGGCACACAGTGTTGTGAAATCTGTGAATGTATTGTCATGTTTTTAAAATTGTATAAACTGCCTTAATTCTGCCTTGGCAGCAGCTAAATGGGGATCCATAATACATACAAATACAAAACAATACCTAGGAGACTGGCCCCATTCACATTACCCCGGAGACTGGGTCAATTCACATTACCCAGGAGACTGGGTCCATTCACATTATCCAGGAGACTGACCCATTCACATTTCCCAGGAGACTGACCCCATTCACATTACCTAGAAGACTGGCCCCATTCACATTACCTAGAAGACTGGCCCCATTCACATTACCCCAGAGACTGACCCCATTCACATTACCCCGGAAACTGGCTCCATTCACATTACCCAGGAGACTTGCTCCATTCACATTACCCAGGAGACTGGCCCCATTCACATTACCCAGGAGACTGGCCCCATTCACATTACCCAGGAGACTGGCCCCATTCACATTACCCAGGAGACTGGCCCCATTCACATTACCCCGGAGACTGGCTCCATTCACATTACCCAGGAGACTGGCTCCATTCACATTACCCAGGAGACTGGCCCCATTCACATTACAAGAGGTCTCTTCACAGTCCCCAAGTCCAGAACAGACTATGGGAGGTGCACAGTACTACATAGAGCCATGACAACACGGAACTCTATTCCACATCAAGTAACTGATGCAAGCAGTAAAATTTGTTTTAAAAAACATGTAAAAAAACCACCTTATGGAACAGTGGGGACTGTGAAGCAACAGAAACATAGACAAAGACACATGCGTACACACACGATAACATTTGCACTATACAAACATAGATTTAGTACTGTAGATATGTGGTAGAGGTGGAGTTGGGGCCTGAGGGCACACAGTGTTGTGAAATCTGTGAATGTATTGTCATGTTTTTAAAATTGTATAAACTGCCTTAATTCTGCCTTGGCAGCAGCTAAATGGGGATCCATAATACATACAAATACAAAACAATACCTAGGAGACTGGCCCCATTCACATTACCCCGGAGACTGGGTCAATTCACATTACCCAGGAGACTGGGTCCATTCACATTATCCAGGAGACTGACCCATTCACATTTCCCAGGAGACTGACCCCATTCACATTACCTAGAAGACTGGCCCCATTCACATTACCTAGAAGACTGGCCCCATTCACATTACCCCAGAGACTGACCCCATTCACATTACCCCGGAAACTGGCCGCATTCACATTACCCAGGAGACTGACCCCATTCACATTACCCCGGAGACTGGCCCCATTCACATTACCCCGGAGACTGACCCCATTCACATTACCCCGGAAACTGGCCCCATTCACATTACCCAGGAGACTGGCTCCATTCACATTACCCAGGATTCTGGCTCCATTCACATTACCCAGGATTCTGGCTCCATTCACATTACCCAGGAGACTGGCTCCATTCACATTACCCAGGAGACTGGCCCCATTCACATTACCCCAGAGGCTGGCCCCATTCACATTACCCAGGAGACTGGCTCCATTCACATTACCCAGGAGACTGGCTCCATTCACATTACCCAGGAGACTGGCTCCATTCACATTACCCAGGAGACTGGCTCCATTCACATTACCCAAGAGACTGGCTCCATTCACATTACCCAGGAGACTGGCCCCATTCACATTACCCAGGAGACTGGCTCCATTCACATTACCCAGAAGACTGGCTCCATTCACATTACCCCGGAGACTGGCCCCATTTATATTACCCAGGAGACTGGCCCCATTCACAGTACCTAGAAGACTGACCCCATTCACATTACCTAGAAGACTGGCCACATTCACAGTACCCGAGAAGACTTGCTCCATTCCCACTTTGAAAAGGAATAACTTTGTAGACAAGGCCATGACATGTTCCAAAATCATTAGACTACTGAGCACTCCCACTAGCTGAGCACCATTCACTTAAGTCACAAGATGAAGATTTTAAGAGTGTGTGTGTGTGTGAGAGAGAGAGAGAGAGAGAGAGAGAGTGTACAGGGACACACAACTGGTGAGCACACATCCCCTGTCATACTGTAAATCTCATCCAAATCCTCCTAACCTGGACACACATACACACGGACAAACACACGGACAAACACACACAGACACACACACACACGGACACACACACATGCAGATGGCCACCTCCAGCCCTGTAACAGTCTGAGGCCCTTGCTGAGTGAGGAATGTGTATGTTCCACAATGACCTCATTGTACCGTGATATGGCTTGTCTGAGCCGAGCTCTCTGTGGCAGAGTCACACCTGTTCCACCTATGCCAAAGAGCTGACAAAGCCAGAGTTACATCAATCAGCATTTAAACGAGGCACACGCACACACACACACACATACACACACACACACACACACACACACACACACACAGGCACAAAACCACATGCACACACACAGACACCGAGACAGACAGAGACACACAGACACGCAGGACGGACACATAGGCACGGGCAAGCACCCACACACTCACACACTGCTAATATGGCTGTCTGTCTGTAGCCCCAGCCCTCCTGACAGGGTGGCTCCATGACTGCAGGCAGGTACGTTGTTAACCCTTTGTGAGCACAGAGATGAAGACCATCATTCCACTGCTCCTCTCTTCAGAGTTATGTCCACTCTCAGTGTTTTAATCTACACCAATGTTTCTCGACATCAATCCTAGGGACCTAGGCATCATTAATGACAGATTTCTTCTGATAACTGATAAGGTGCATGTAATATGTACAGTTGAAGTCGGAAGTTTGCATAAACGAGTATTAATGACTCCAACCTAAGTGTTTCAACCACTCATAAAATCTCTTGTTAACAAACTATAGTTTTGGCAAGTCGGTAAGGACGTCTACTTTGTGCATGATACAAGTCATTTTTCCAAAAATTGTTTACAGACAGATTATTTCACTGTATCTCAATTCCAGTGAAATATTCACATTCTTATTTTCAATGACGGCCTAGGAACAGGGGTTAACTGCCTTGTTCAGGGGCAGAACAACAGATTTTTACCTTGTCACCTCAGGGATTTGTTTTTGCAACCTTCCAGTTACTAGTCCAATGCTCTAACCACCTGCCTTACATTGCACTCCACGAGGAGCATGCGTGGCAGGCTGACTATCTGTTACGCGAGGGCAGCAAGAAGCCAAGGTAAGTTGCTAGCTAGCATTAAACTTATCTTATAAAAAACTATCAATCTTAACATAATCACTAGTTAACTACAGATGGTTGATGATATTACTAGTTTATCTAACGTGTCCTGCGTTGCATATAATCAATGCGGTGCTTGTTAATTTCTCATCGAATCACAGCCTACTTCGACAAACGGGTGATGATTTAACAAGCGCATTTGCGAAAAAAGCACTGTCATTGCAACAATGTACCTAACCATAAACATCAATGGCTTTCTTTAAAATCAATACACAAGTATATATTTTTAAACCTGCAATTTAGTTAATATTGCCTGCTAATATGAATTTCTTATAACTAGGGAAGTTGTGTGTCACAAAAAGAGCCGTGTTGAATAGACCAAACTGCAGCGGGAATATGGATGCTCATGTTTTAATTCAAAAAAGGAGTAACGCATCCACTGGAAAACAATATACACGACAGGAACAGTTTTGCAGGCACACAACACGCAGTGCAAAAACAACTACCCACGAAAACCAAACAAACACACACCTACTTATGGGACTCCCAATCAGAGGCAACTAGAAACACCTGCCTCCAATTGAGAGTCCAGCACCCAAAACTACACATAGAAAAACAAACCTAGAACCTATACCAAACTAATACACCCCACTACACCACACACAAAACCCCATAATACAAAACAAATATACCTCTGCCACGTCCTGACCAAATATAATAGAAATAATACCTAAATATTGGTCAGGACGTGACATTACCCCCCCCCTAAAGGTGCAGACCCCGGAATGCACCTTAAAAGAACACAAAAAATCCCCATTACCCCAACAAAACCAAAAAGCAATACCCCCTAAACAATAAGGGAGGGAAGGGAGGGTGGCTGCCGTCAACGACGGCACTGTGCTACACCCTCCCTCCCCAACCCACCTATCCTGGAGGTGGCTCCGGTGCAGGACGTGGACCCTGCTCCACCCTCGGCGTCGCCCACTTCGGTGGAGCCGATAGCTGCGCCAGGCAGACGGACCCCTCGGGCTGGACCGGAGGACAGGAGGGCCCCTCGGGCTGGGCCGGGGGACAGGAGGGCCCCTCGGGCTGGGCCGGGGGACAGGAGGGCCCCTCGGGCTGGGCCGGGGGACAGGAGGGCCCCTCGGGCTGGGCCGGGGGACAGGAGGGCCCCTCGGGCTGGGCCGGGGGACAGGAGGGCCCCTCGGGCTGGGCCCGGGGACAGGAGGGCCCCTCGGGCTGGACCGGGGGACAGGAGGGCCCCTCGGGCTGGGCCGGGGAACAGTCTGGCCACTCCGGCAGTTCAGCGCAGTCTGGCCACTCCGGCAGTTCAGCGCAGTCTGGCCACTCCGGCAGTTCAGCGCAGTCTGGCCACTCCGGCAGTTCAGCGCAGTCTGGCCACTCCGGCAGTTCAGCGCAGTCTGGCCACTCCGGCGACTGTTGACTGGCGGGCAGCTCCGACGACTGTTGACTGGCGGGCAGCTCCGACGACTGTTGACTGGCGGGCAGCTCCGACGACTGTTGACTGGCGGGCAGCTCCGACGACTGTTGACTGGCGGGCAGCTCCGACGACTGTTGACTGGCGGTGCTGGGCTGACGCACTAGACTCCTGATGCGTGGGGCTGGTACTGGACGTGCCGGCCTGGAGACACGCACCTCCATGCTAGTGCATCTAGCGGGAAACACCGGACCGAAAGGGCGCACTGGCGGTCTTGAGCGCAGGGTTGGCATCACCCCTTCCGGCTCGATGCCTACTTCGCCCTGGCACATGCGGGGCGCTGGTACCTTGCCTACCGGCCTGAAAATCCCAGGCCTCACCACAGCCCCAACCCCAAAGCACGGGACCTGTCCAGTCTGCCCTACAAGGGTACGCGGAGCTGGCCTGGGGCTGTAATCTCGCCCCGCCAAATAGCCCTTGTGCCCCCCCCTAAAAAATTCTTGGGGCTGCCTCCAACATTCCTCCCTCACTTGCCTCTGTCCTCTTCTCCGCTGCTTGGTCCTTTGGTGGTGGGTAGTTCTGTCACAAAAAGAGCCGTGTTGAATAGACCAAACTGCAGCGGGAATATGGATGCTCATGTTTTAATTCAAAAAAGGAGTAACGCATCCACTGGAAAACAATATACACGACAGGAACAGTTTTGCAGGCACACAACACGCAGTGCAAAAACAACTACCCACGAAAACCAAACAAACACACACCTACTTATGGGACTCCCAATCAGAGGCAACTAGAAACACCTGCCTCCAATTGAGAGTCCAGCACCCAAAACTACACATAGAAAAACAAACCTAGAACCTATACCAAACTAATACACCCCACTACACCACACACAAAACCCCATAATACAAAACAAACATACCTCTGCCACGTCCTGACCAAATATAATAGAAATAATACCTAAATATTGGTCAGGACGTGACATTGTGTCACTTCTCTTGCGTTCCGTGCAAGCAGTCAGGGTATATAAAGCAGTTTGGGCCGCCTGGCTCATTGCGAAATGTGTGAAGTCCATTTATTCCTAACAAAGGCCGTAATTAATTTGCCAGAATTGTACATAATTATGACATAACATTGAAGGTTGTGCAATGTAACAGGAATATTTAGACTTAGGGATGCCACCCGTTAGATAAAATACGGAACGGTTCCGTATTTCACTGAAATAATAAACGTTTAGTTTGCTACGCAGACGACACACAATTAATCTTCTCCTTTCCCCCTTCTGATAACCAGGTGGCGAATCGCATCTCTGCATGTCTGGCAGACATATCAGTGTGGATGACAGATCACCACCTCAAGCTGAACCTCGGCAAGACGGAGCTGCTCTTCCTCCCGGGGAAGGACTGCCCGTTCCATGATCTCGCCATCACGGTTGACAACTCTATTGTGTCCTCCTCCCAGAGTGCTAAGAGCCTTGGCTTGACCCTGGACAACACCCTGTTGATCTCCGCTAACATCAAGGCGGTGACCCGATCCTGTAGGTTCATGCTCTACAACATTCGCAGAGTACGACCCTGCCTTACACAGGAAGTGGCGCAGGTCCTAATCCAGGCACTTGTCATCTCCCGTCTGGATTACTGCAACTCGCTGCTGGCGGGGCTCCCTGCCTGTGCCATTAAACCCCTACAACTCATCCAGAACGCCGCAGCCCATCTGGTGTTCAACCTTCCCAAGTTCTCTCACGTCACCCCGCTCCTCCGCACACTCCACTGGCTTCCAGTTGAAGCTCGCATCTGCTACAAGACCATGGTACTTGCCTACGGAGCTATGAGGGGAACGGCGCTCTGGCACCCCAATGGTGGAACAAGCTCCCTCACGACGCCAGGACAGCGGAGTCAATCACCACATTCCGGAGACACCTGAAACCCCACCTCTTTAAAGAATACCTGGGATAGGATAAAGTAATTATTCTAACCCCCCCCCCCCAAAAAGATATAGATATACTATTGTAAAGTGGTTGTTCCACTGGATATCATAAGGTAAATGCACCAATTTGTAAGTCGCTCTGGATAAGAGCGTCTGCTAAATGACGTAAATGTAAATGTAATGTTTTTGAAATGATAGTTTCTGGATTCGACCATATTAATGACCAAAGGCCCGTATTTCTGTGTGTTATTATGTTATAATTAAGTCTATGATTTGATATTTGATAGAGCAGTCTTACTGAGCGATGGTAGGCAGCAGCAGGCTCATAAGCATTCATTCAAACAGCACCTTCGTGCGTTTGCCAGCAGCTCTTCGCAATTCTTCAAGCATTGTGCTGTTTATGACTTCAAGCCTATAAACCCCCGAGATTAGGCTGGTGTAACCGATGTGAAGTGGCTAGCTAGTTAGCGGGGTGTTAGCGTTTCAAACGTCACTCGCTCTGAGACTTGGGAGTGGTTGTTCCCCTTGCTCTACATGGGTAACGCTGCTTCGAGGGTGGCTGTTGTCGATGTGTTCCTGGTTCGAGCCCAGGTAGGAGCGAGGAGAGGGACAGAAGCTATATTGTTACACTGGCAATACTAAAGTGCCTATAAGAACATCCAATAGTCAAAGGTATATGAAATACAAATCGTATAGAGAGAAATAGTCCTATAATTCCTATAATAATTACAACCTAAAACTTCTTACCTGGGAATATTGAAGACTCATGTTAAAAGGAACCACCAGCTTTCATATGTTCTCATGTTCTGAGCAAGGCACTTAAACGTTAGCTTTTTTACATGGCACATATTGCACTTTTACTTTCTTCTCCAACACTTTGTTTTTGCATTATTTAAACCAAATTGAACATGTTTCATTATTTATTTGAGGCTAAATTGATTTTATTGATGTATTATATTAAGTTAAAATAAGTGTTCATTCAGTATTGTTGTAATTGTCATTATTAAAAAAAAAAAAAAATATTAATCGGTATCGTCTTTTTTCGGCCCTCCAATAATCGGTATCGGCGTTGAAAAAAAGCAGAATCGGTCGACCTCTAAAATGAATAATCAGTGTATGTTATAAATAAATGGAGGGCATCCGTAGAAGAACGTGGAATAAGCAGGTACGTGTAAAGCCTATCAATGACAAAAGAAACATGCATTACACTTATTAGAGAATTCACATGACATTCCTACACAATTAAATGTTGTATGAGTGTGGAGGTGCATTACTAGAAAAAAATACTGTAGTCATCTGATTGTGAATTTTAAGGTCATTGGTCCATTTTAATTAATTGTTTGTTTGCTCTGATTAGTTGCAGGAGTGGCTCTGGAAAATGCACCCATTCAGTTTGATTAAATGTTTGCAACGTTCGGTAACGGCTTGTACTGAACGTTCTTGTTGTACTGAACGTTCTTGTACTGAACGAGCTCCCTCACGACGCCAGGACAGCGGAGTCAATCACCACCTTCCGGAGACACCTGAAACCCCACCTCTTCAAGGAATACCTGGGATAGGATAAAGTAATCCTTCTAACCCCCCCTTAAAAGATTTAGATGCACTATTGTAAATTGGTTGTTCCACTGGATATTATAAGGTGAATGCACCAATTTGTAAGTCGCTCTGGATAAGAGCGTCTGCTAAATGACTAAAATGTAATGTAAATGTTCTTGAACAGACTTTGATGTATGTTTGCTCCATTTGGTGGATGTGGCTTGATGCAATGAGTGATGTATTTAAATGGCAGCGGTGCATTTTGAACCCACAACCCAACCCCTCCTAGTTGTTCAACTGGTTGTTCAGAACAGCACCATTTCCGTTTAATTGAACGTTGCAGTATGTTTTTTTTGTACTGAACGCAGCCCTGACCTAGTGTAGCAGCAAACCTAGTTTCATTGAGGGGATTTGATTAATCTGTCCGGGCGCCCGGGTTGGCGTGTTGTGCATCAAGTGAAAGTTGATGTCACGTTCTGACCGGTAAAGGTGTTATTTGTTAGTGTTTAGTTTGGTCAGGACGTGGCAGGGGGTATTTGTTTTATGTGGTTCAGGGTAGTTGTGTGTATGTGTCCATGTAGAGAGGGGTATTTGATTTATTAGTCCAGGGTTTTGGTTATTGTTCTATGTTAGTTTATGTCTAGTCATTTGTATTTCTATGTTTAGTTAATTGGTGTTGGGGCCTTCAGTTGGAGGCAGCTGTCTATCGTTGCCTCTGATTGAAGGTCCTATAATTAGGGGTATGTTTGTATTGTGGGTAGTTGTATTCTGTTTTGTGTTCTTCACCTGACAAAACTGTTAGTGTTGTTTTCGTAATTGTATACGTGTTTCATTGTTTCACCTTCAGTATTAAAAAGAAGATGAGTATACACTTCCCTGTTGCGTCTTGGTCCTCCACACACGACAGCCGTTACAGTTGATTGCATTAGTTTTGGAACGGAGCTGTCTCCCGGGCATGAGCCAGGGGCCCCGTTCAAATCCCACGGTGAAGTCGTCTAAATCCTCCTAACCGGCTACGTTAATCCTCCTAACCGGCTACGTTAATTCTCCTAACCGGCTACGTTAATTATCCTAACCTGCTACGTTAATTCTCCTCATCATTCTCCTCAAAGTCACTTCAGCTGTACTCCATCTAGTCAGACCAGGCAGGTCTGCCCGCAGAACAGCGTGTGTTTCCAATAAAGCGATTCACCCCCAAGGACTCGAGTTGCCAATCCTGTTCTAGGATGTTTTTCTGAAGTCCATTTCAGTGGACGTGTCCTAAAGTCATTAGGTAGCACCCTATTCCCTATACAGTGCACTACTTTTGACCAGAGCCCTATGGGGAATAGTGTGGCATTTGGGATGCACCCATTGTCATACGATCCATTATCCATCAGTCCAGTCCTCAGGCCGGAAGAGTGAAGAGTGCACTGATGAAGGCGCCGATGGTTGTGTGTGATTGTGGCTAAAGTGATGTTTGGGAGTGCAGGGAGGAAATGGCCGTCTGTTTGTCACATTAACAGGGTCATCCCACTGAGACTTAATCAATATCCCCATACACTGTCTGACTGTCACGATTCCGTAAGGCAGGAGGAAAAGGCAGAGTCAAACGCAGGAGACGTAGTCCAGTTGTGCCGTAGAACGTTATATTTATTTCACCGAAAAAACCACTCGGCGTAACAAAAGGGCATAGGGTGTGCCCAGAGACCACACGGGAACACAGTTAACCCCAAGAAAACAAAGATACGCACGGGGCGCAGCCCGGCAAATATAACATTCCTCTAGCGAGAATCCGCTGGGGAAAAATGTGCAACAACACAAAACGTTCACAGACCTGCCCGCTGACGAATAAACAATCCCGCACAAAACACAAACCACAAGGAACAAACTAAATACCCCCCCTACTAATTACAGAAACGGAAACAGGTGTGGACTTAAACAGACAAAACACAATGAACACAGAACATAGATCGGTGGCAGCTAGTAGACCGGCGACGACGACCGCCGAGCGCCGCCCGGCCGAGGAGGGGCACCATTTTCTGTGGATACTGTGACAGTACCCCTCCCCTGACGCGCGGCTCCCGCAGCGCGCCGACGCCGGCCTCGGGGACGGCCCGGAGGGCGAGGCGCCGGCCGGTCCGGACGGAGACGATGGAACTCCTGGAGCATAGTGGGATCCAAAATGTCCCTCACCGGAACCCAGCACCTCTCCTCCGGACCGTACCCCTCCCAGTCCACGAGGTACTGCAGGCCCCCTACCCGACGCCGGGAGTCCAGGATGGCCCGGACTGTGTACGAGGGACCTCCCGTACCTCAGCGTCCTGTAGTGGACCAGCTACCACCGGCCTGAGGAGAGACACATGAAACGAGGGGTTAATACGGTAGTATGATGGGAGTTGCAACCTATAACACACCTTGTTTATTCTCCTCAGAACTTTGAACGGCCCCACAAACCGCGGACCCAGCTTCCGGCAGGGCAGGCGGAGGGGCAGGCGGAGGGTTGAGAGCCAGACTCTGTCCCCCGGATTATAAACGGGAGCCTCACTGCGGTGGCGGTCAGCGCTCTCTTTCTGTCGACCTATCGCTCGCCTCAGGCATTCCTGGACAGCCCTCCAGGTCTCTTGAGAGCGCTGTACCCATTCCTCCACCGCAGGAGCCTCCATCTGGCTCTGCTGCCAGGGCACCAGGACCGGCTGATAACCTAACACTACTTGGAAAGGTGACAGGTTAGTAGAGGAGTGGCGCTGAGAGTTCTGGGCCATCTCGGCCCATGACACGAACCGCGCCCACTCCCCTGGCCGGTCCTGGCAATACGACCGCAGGAACCTGCCCACATCCTGGTTAATGCGCTCAACCTGCCCATTACTCTCGGGGTGAAAACCCGAGGTCAGGCTGACCGAGAACCCCCAGCCTCTCCATAAACGACCTCCACACCCTGGAAGTAAACTGGGGACCCCGATCAGATACGATGTCCTCGGGCACCCCGTAGTGCCGGAAGACATGGGTGAATAGGGCCTCCGCGGTCTGTAGGGCCATAGGAAGACCGGGTAATGGGAGCAGACGGCAGGACTTCGAGAACCGATCCACAACAACCAGGATGGTAGTGTTCCCCTGAGATGGCGGGAGATCCGTAAGGAAATCCACCGAGAGGTGAGACCAAGGTCGTTGTGGAACGGGGAGGGGCTGTAATTTCCCCCGAGGCAGGTGCCTAGGAGCCTTGCACTGGGCGCACACCGAACAGGAAGAGACATAGTGTCTTACATCCTCAGCCAAGGTGGGCCACCAGTACTTTCCTTTCAGGCCTTGCACTGTCCGTTCCACTCCAGGATGACCCGAGGAGGGTAGAGTGTGAGCCCATCGGATCAGGCGGGCACGAACACCAAGCGGAACGAACTTCAGACCCGCGGGACATTGAGGGGGAGTGGGTTCCGCCTGAACCGCCCGCTCGATGTCCGCATCCACCTCCCATACCACCGGCGCCACTAGACAGGACGCCGGGAGTATGGGAGTCGGATCGATGGTCCGCTCCTCGGAGCCGTAGAGACGCGACAGTGCGTCGGCCTTCCAGTTCCGAGACCCCGGAATGTAGGAAAGGGTGAATTGGAACCTCGTAAAGAACATGGCCCACCTGGCCTGACGAGGATTAAGTCTCCTCGCTGCTCGGATGTACTCCAGGTTACGGTGGTCAGTCCAGATGAGAAAAGGGTGACGTGCCCCCTCAAGCCAATGTCTCCACACTGTCAAAGCTTTGACCACGGCCAACAACTCCCTGTCCCCCACGTCATAGTTGCGCTCCGCCGGACTCAGCTTCTTAGAAAAGAATGCACAGGGGCGGAGCTTCGGAGGAGCGCCCGAGCGCTGCGACAGCACTGCTCCGACCCCAGCCTCGGACGCGTCCACCTCTACTATGAATGGCAAAGAGGGATCCGGATGCGCCAGCACCGGAGCGTCGGTTAACAGAACCTTCAGACGACGGAAGGCTCTGTCCGCCTCTGCCGACCAACGCAGTTGCACCGGACCCCACTTCATCAGTGAGGTAATGGGAGCTGCCACCTGACCAAAACCCCGGATAAACCTCCGGTAATAATTGGCGAACCCCAAGAACCGCTGCACCTCCTTCACCGTGGTAGGGGTCGGCCAATTACGCACAGCCGTAACGCGATCACATTCCATCACCACCCCTGTGGTGGAAATGCGATATCCCAGGAAAGAGACGGCTCGTTTGGAGAACTCACATTTCTCAGCCTTAACGTATAGGTTATGCTCCAGCAGCCGCCCAAGCACTTTGCGCACCAGAGCCACATGCGCGGCGCGTGTGGCGAAGTAGATCAGAATGTCATCGATGTACACCACCACACCCTGTCCGAGCATGTCTCTGAGAACCTCGTCCACAAAGGATTGGAAGACAGCGGGAGCATTTTTCAACCCATACGGCATGACGAGGTACTCATAATGGCCAGATGTGGTACTAAATGCGGTTTTCCACTCGTCTCCCTCTCGGATACGCACCAGGTTATACGCGCTCCTGAGATCTAGTTTGGTGAAGAAGCACGCCCCGTAAAATGACTCCACCGCCGTAGCAATGAGAGGTAGCGGGTAACTGAACCCCACTGTGATCGAATTTAGACCTCTATAGTCAATGCACGGGCGCAGACCTCCCTCCTTCTTCTTCACAAAAAAGAAGCTCGAGGAGACAGGGGATTTAGATGGCCGAATGTATCCCTGTCTCAAGGACTCAGCAACATATGTTTCCATAGCCACTGTCTCCTCCTGAGACAGAGGATACACGTGGCTTTTAGGAAGGACCGCGTCAGCCTGGAGGTTTATCGCACAATCCCCCTGTCGATGGGGTGGTAATTGGGTCGCCTTCGTCTTACTGAAAGCGATAGCCAAATCGACATATTCAGAGGGAATGTGCACAGTAGAGACTTGGTCTGGACTCTCCACCGTGGTTAGACCGATGGAAACTCCTATACATCTACCTGAGCACTCCCTCGACCACCCCTTAAGAGCCCTCTGTCCCCACGAAATCTGAGGGTTGTGAGTGGCTAGCCAGGTGATACCCAGTACCACTGGAAACGCCGGGGAGTCAATGAGAAAGAGGCTGATACGTTCCACATGACCCCCCCACGTCGCCATAACCAGTGGTACAGTAGCCTCCCCCACTTGGCCGGACCCTAGTGGTCGACTGTCTAAAGCGTGCACAGGGAAGGGGTGGTCCAGCTGAACCAGGGGAATCCCTAACCTTTTAGCGACCCCACGGTCCATAAAACTCCCAGCTGCACCTGAATCGACTAGTGCCTTATACTGGAAGTGAGGGGGAAGAAAATCAGGAAAACACACTGAAATGTACAGATGGTCGACAGGGGGCTCTGGGTGTGGCTGGTGCTGACTCACCTGGGGGGGTCGATGAAGTGCTTTGCCTGCCATCCGAACTCCCGGGGGGATCCCTCCAGCACCGGTCCGCAGTGTGTCCTCTGCGCCCGCAGTGGGTGCGGGAGAGGCCCCTCCCCCGGTCCTCCTTGATGCAGCTCCTCCTATCTCCATGGGCTGTGGAGCAGGAGGGCTGGGAGGTGGAACGAACAGGCCCCGACTGGAACGTGCCCGGGCAGCCAGCAGGTTGTCCAGTCTGATGGATAAATCCACCAGCTGGTCCAGTGTGATGGCGTGGTCCCTGCAGGCCAGCTCCCGGCGGACATCCTCTCGGAGACTGCAGCGATAAGAATCCATCAGTGCCCACTCATTCCACCCCGACCCCGCGGCGAGAGTCCTGAACTCCAGGGCGAAGTCCTGAGCGCTCCTCGTCCCTGTCTTAAGTGAAACAATCGCTCACCCGCCGCCCTGCCCTCCGGGGGATGATCGAATACCGCCCGGAAGCGGCGGGTGAACTCCGGGTAGTCACCCCGAGCTGAGTCTGGGCCATCCCAAACCGCGTTGGCCCATTCCAGGGCTCTACCCGTAAGACAAGAGACGAGGGCGCTCACCTTTTCTTCGTCGGAGGGAGAGGGGCGAACGGTCGCCAGGCAGAGTTCAGTTTGTAGTAAAAACCCCTTACATCCCGTAGCTGTCCCGTCAAACTCCCTCGGTGGCGTAATCCGGATGCCGCTCGCGCCCGCTTCAGGTGGGGTTTGTAGAGGCGCCGGTTGAGGAACCGGAGCTGGTCTGGTGATTGAAGCCCCTCTCTCCCAGTTCTCCAATCTGGCCAGCACTTGGTCCATCGCCGAGCCCAGGCGGTGGAGGAGGTTGGAGTGCTGTGACACCTGTTCGGCCACTGACGGTGCTTCCGCTCCTGCTGACTCCATATTTTATTTGGTGCGGGATTCTGTCACGATTCCGTAAGGCAGGAGGAAAAGGCAGAGTCAAACGCAGGAGACGTAGTCCAGTTGTGCCGTAGAACGGTATATTTATTTCACCGAAAAAACCACTCGGCATAACAAAAGGGCATAGGGTGTGCCCAGAGACCACACGGGAACACAGTTAATCCTGAGAAAACAAAGATACGCACGGGGCGCAGCCCGGCAAATATAACATTCCTCTAGCGAGAATCCGCTGGGGAAAAATGTGCAACAACACAAAACGTTCACAGACCTGCCCGCTGACGAATAAACAATCCCGCACAAAACACAAACCACAAGGAACAAACTAAATACCCCCCCTACTAATTACAGAAACGGAAACAGGTGTGGACTTAAACAGACAAAACACAACGAACACAGAACATAGATCGGTGGCAGCTAGTAGACCGGCGACGACGACCGCCGAGCGCCGCCCGGCCGAGGAGGGGCACCATTTTCTGTGGATACTGTGACACTGACACTCAACTGGGGCCCTAAAAAATCTGTGATGCGGAGAACGCGGACGGAATCATGGAATCCAGACATTAAGACATTTCAACAATATTCAAAAATGTATTGAACTTAGTAGGAAATCGACTAAATGTATTGAACTTATAAGAACATTTATTAATATGCCCAAGATTATCATAAAACATGAACAAAATTCAATGATTCGTATTTTCCTTTAACTTTCTGAAGAGGCAATGCAGGAATGCCCCTGTGTGTGTGTTTGTCTACCACTTGTAGCCATTAGTGATGGCGCTAACAATGATAACCTTCTTCTGGTAGATGGAAAGGCTTTCCCAAAAACCTTCTCAATTAAATGTTAACTACAGTATGTCTACCTGGTATCATAATATCATGATTATTTTCATCAATCCAGTGGCGATTTGTTTAGCAAACTCTGCAATGACATGTGTGCTACAAAAATAACCAAATTAGACTCTTGTCAGTGCACAGTTGAATTAAAGGGCATCTTAGATTTTTCCCAGACCTCAAAAGTGGTCTCCTGATGTGGTTTAAGCATTGTTGTGGACTTAAAACATCCAATGTTGTTGTTATTCAATTAAAAACGTGCAATTTTGAGAGCAAAGATCTGAGGGACAAAACTGAAACCTGGAAAAACTAAAACGGAGAAAATTGAATTTCGGAAAAAACGGAATTAGGCAAAACATTAAATGTATAGGGGCCCTACTAATAGCTACAGGTAACTGCCAAATAATGGAAACACTTGAGTAAAATCATGGATACAAAGTATAATGAAAGGAGATGCTTCCACACAGGTGTGTTTTCTGCGTTAATTAGGAAATTAAAATCCCATCATGCTTAGGTTCATGAATAAAAATGCTGAGCAGGCCAGTATTTTGGCTACCATGGCTATGCCCCCATAGGATAACCTCTCCAGCGTCCCGTCCCGTATGCGGGATCAAAATCGAGGGAAAACTCCTAGCGACATTAGCATAACGATTTAAATTTTTTTTTTTTTTTCAAATATAGGACTGTCTCATATCGTTTTATAGATACACCTCTCCTGAATCGACCCACGTCGTCCGATTTCAAAAAGGTTTTACAGGAAAAGCAAATCATTAGATTATGTTAGAGGAGTCCATCGTAAAAGCAGCAACATAGCCATTTTCCGACCAACCACATGCATCACAAATAACCAAAAAACAGCTAAATGCAGCACTAACCTTTTACAAACTTCATCAAATGACACACCTAGGACATCATGTTACACAATGCATGCATTCTTTTGTTCAATAAAGTTCATATTTATATATGAAAACAGCATTTTACATCGGCGTCTGACGTTGACTAACTATTTTCCCGTCAAATGCATCCAGGGAAACAGTGCTACAATTTACTGAATTACTATTCGAAAACACTTTTAAAATGTAATATTGTCATTCTAAGATTTATAGATGAATATCTCTTGAAAGCACCTGTCATACCAGATTTAAAAATAACTTTACTGGGTAATCACACTTAGCGATAAAAGGGGATGCGATACTCAGAAAATGAGCTAGTAAACCGAGCTCGGCGCCATCTTGGAACAATCGCATATCACATCTAATCTTGTATAATATTGTCAATAATCGCTTACCTTTAGTTGTCTTCATCAGAAAGCACTTCCAGGAATCTCAGGTCCACAACAGATGTATTTTCGGTCGAAAAAGTCCATCCTTTATGTTCCATTAGCTTGCTGTTGTTAGCGCGTCTGAAGGCTGTATCCAAATGCTCCGTCGGCCGCGGGACAGCCGTTTCGAAATATATATTTTTTTCACATTTAGGTTCGTTCAAACATGTCAAACGTTGTATAACATAAATCTTCAGGGCCTGTTTCAACAAGAGAGCCAATAAGATTCGAGGGGGACGATTGCATTGTGTTTCAAAACGTTTCGAAAGGTGGGGGTAGACAGGGCAGCCGGCGTCATAATGGTGATGGCCCTCCCCCTGTGACCAATTTCCAACGCGTCTCATTCACTGAGTTTCGACAGTAGAAGGCTCAAAACACTTTGTAAAGACTGGGGACATCTTGTGGAAGCAATAGGAAGTGCTCAATGAACGATAGCTCACGGTGTGAATAATAGGCAACGACGTGAAGTTGAGTCCACAATTCAGAATTCCACTTCCTGTTTCAATCGGTCTCGGGGTTTTGACTGCCATATGAGTTCTGTTATACTCACAGACACCATTCAAACAGTTTTAGAAACGTTAGGGTGTTTTCTATCCACAGGTATTTTGATTAGTAGGCCGTTGAAAATGGGCACACATTTTTTCCAAAATGCGCTGTGGCGCCCCCTATCCTAGGGTAACGTCAAGAGGATAACAATTCCCCCATCCACAGTGCACAAGTGGTCACTGAATGGTTTGATGAGCATGAAAACGATGTAAACCATATGCCATGGCCGTCTCAGTCATCAGAGCTCAACCCAATTGAACACTTCTGGACCGGCGCCTAAGAGTGTTTTCCACCACCATCAACAAAACACCAAATGATGGAATATCTCGTGGAAGAATGGTGTCACATACCTCCAACAGAGTTCCAGACACTTGTAGAATCTATGCCTAGGTGCACTGAAGCCGTGTAACGCCCTGGCCATAGAGAGGGTTTTTTTGTTCTTTATTTTGGTTATGCCAGGGTGTTACATTGGGTGGGCGTTCTATGTTCTTTTTCTAGGTTTTTGTATTTCTGTGTTTTGGGCAGTGTGTGGAGTCACACATAAGGAACATGTTTTTCCTTTGGGTTTTGTGGGTAATTGTTTCTGTTTAGTTTTGTACCTAGCAGAACTGTAGGCTGTCGTTCATTTTCGTCTTTTGTTTAAAGTGTTTCTATTAATTAAATATTGAATATGAACACTCACTCCGATGCGTATTGGTCCACCTTTTCCGACGATGACTTCTCTGTTTCATCTGACGACGAAGACAGCCCTTACAAGCTGCCTCTGCATCTCATCTCTGGGGTTTTAGGCTGGGTTTCTTGTATAGTACTTTGTGACAACTGCTGTTGTAAAAAGGGCTCTATAAATAAATGTGATTGATTGATTGTTCTGGATCATAGTGGCACAACGCCCCATTAAGACACTTTATTTTGGCAGTTACCTGTATTAGGCTATTATCTGGAGGCCAGTAGTGTTCTGTTTTCATCCGTGTTTCAAATCACTGTGGAAAGACACACCAAAGCAACAGTGAAAAAACATGTAAATCTGCAAAAGCAATTCAAAAATGTGCCATGTCATATCTGACAAATTTGAGCAGTCAGATATTTCAGGCTTTTATTCTCTGACAAATATACATTACCATCACTAAACACTGACAAATGAGAAGTGTTTAAACAGTAAAGAATTGGTTTGATACAGACACATTGACACGTGTGTGTATGGTACCACAGCATCTTGGCTGTGGAGCTATGAGGCACAGAGCCAGGGGCTGGATGGAGGATTGTGTCCGGGCTGAAAGGGATCCAGAGAAAGGGCTGGATAGGCTCACACCGACCCCCTCACTCCTGGAACACACCACTAACACACTGCCAAGTTCTCAGGATCCCACACACGCACAAGCACACATGCACACACACGCACACACACACACACATGGACGCATACACAAGGCTCTGCTGACTCACAGAGAGCACACCAGATACCATTCTAGTCTTCCGTTTTCTTCCGTGATATTCCTTTTTTTCCAGAGGGAACGAGAAAGAGAGAGAAACTAAAACAGAGAGAGAACACACTACTAACTGCCAAGTGCAGAGTATTTTTTTGTGTCAGATCTGTCTTGTCCTTCTGCCTATGGTTTTCAGGAACATAGTTCTCTGTTGCTCCACTATGAAGAAGAATACTGAATTAATCCATACGAGACATAAATGTGTCTTCTGCTGTATCCAACCCCTCCGATACACACACACACACACAAAGTTGGAGAGGCTGGAGCAGAGGGCAGCCACCCTGCAGTGCCCAACTATGTACAGCTAGCAGATTTTACTTTTAGATTTTGCGTAATAAAATGCATGTTCTAATTCCGGGCTCCTGGTGTCCAGCTTCAGAGCATATCTAGCTATGGGAAACACTGGTTTGAGAATGACTGGAGAGTGGTTAAAAGGAATCCATCAAGCGTGCCATCACCCCCACCCCACTGTCCTAGTGATGGGATCCAGACTGGTTCCAGACCCCCTATCCCAGGTCCACCACCCCTTCTCCCCACCGCACATCATCAATACCCCTCAAACCCTCTGTCACCCCATGCACACACACGGGCCCACACACACACAACCCCCCTCTGGAAGCGCTCACATGAAAGGG
This sequence comes from Salmo salar, assembly GCF_965601325.2. Classification (NCBI taxonomy): domain Eukaryota; kingdom Metazoa; phylum Chordata; class Actinopteri; order Salmoniformes; family Salmonidae; genus Salmo; species Salmo salar. The sequence goes on from NC_138301.1 coordinate 36,343,482, forward strand.
GACCAGCTTAACGTGTCATTGATCAGGCCAGCCAGGGGTCTGCAGCACAGCACAGGGGGCTTTCTAGAGCTCTCTGTCACTCTAGGGGAATCCCATCCCAGAGAATGCACATCATACTCACACACATGCAAAGGCATATATCACAGCCTTCTTTTTACTGTACTACATGTGCAGTTATCCGTCTCCAATAACGTCTCTAGTAAGAGTATATGGGTGAAAACGTTTGGTTATATAGGCCCCCAAACTACATACACCCTGATATATAGGCCCCCAAACTACATACACCCTGATATATAGGCCCCCAAACTACATACACCCTCTCCCTACTTCTATTACAACACATCTGGTAGTTAATTTACCTAAACAGTGTATAGCAGGGTAAAACACCCTCTAACACAAACAATACCCTTACCTACACCTCAATGTCTAGACTTTGTCACCATGGCGATGAAGATAATTGGCGTAATTAGATGCTTGCATCACAGACAACGATGTCTGTATGTCAACAAGCTATTAAGAGGTGATTATGCCTTGAGCAATGTCTTTTAGCACATGGTTTAAGCACTGTGTCCACGTGCGCACATGGACACACACGATCACAACTCACAATCACAGACACATGCACACACACGTACATGTAAACAATTGTTAACGGACACACGGACACACACAGGCACGCACACACACGCACACATACACGCAGTGGGTTAGGGCTGGGCGATATGGCCTAAAAATCATATGATTTTCTTTCGAACTTATGGGCGATTAGCGATATATTGTATATAAAAAAAATAATATGTTCTCTAAATAAGCTTGTTTTTTTTGTTGTTGCAATAATCACTGGCTTTCAAGTCTGTCTATGAAAATGTATTTTTGTTAAATATTTTTTTTCACATTCTTAAAATAAAGTGGTGAACCGAACTGACCTAAGACAGGTAATTTCTACGAAGATTATATCTCAGAAATTGTGAAAAACGGAGTTTAAATGTATTTGGCTAAGGTGTATGTAAACTTCCGACTTCAACTGTATGTCACCCTTCGAGTGTGCTCTAGGTTGTCAACCCCCCTTGTTCCCCGCCCAAGAAGTTGAGGTTGCGGTTCCCTCATACTGCTCCCAGTATGGCTCATAGTGTTCTTAGGACTGTGTTTACCATAGTTTCGGTGTGGGATTGAGCCTTGAGCTGCCGTGGTTCATCGATGAGGTGGTGCACGAATGCACATTATCAACCCTGCCTCACACAGGAAGCGGCGCAGGTCCTAATCCAGGCACTTGTCATCTCCCGTCTGGATTACTGCAACTCGCTGTTGGCTGGGCTCCCTGCCTGTGCCATTAAACCCCTACAACTCATCCAGAACGCCGCAGCCCATCTGGTGTTCAACCTTCCCAAGTTCTCTCAAGTCACCCCGCTCCTCCGCTCTCTCCACTGGCTTCCAGTTGAAGCTCGCATCCGCTACAAGACCATGGTGCTTGCCTACGGAGCCGTGAGGGGAACGGCCCTACACCCAAACAAGGGCACTGCGTTCATCCACCTCTGGCCTGCTCGCCTCCCTACCTCTGAGGAAGCACAGTTCCCGCTCAGCCCAGTCAAAACTGTTCGCTGCTCTGGCACCCCAATGGTGGAACAAGCTCCCTCACGATGACAGGACAGCGGAGTCAATCACCACCTTCCGGAGACACCTGAAACCCCACCTCTTTAAGGAATACCTAGGATAGGATAAAGTAATCCTTCTAACCCCCCCTTAAAAGATTTAGATGCACTATTGTAAAGTGGTTGTTCCACTGGATATCATAAGGTGAATGCACCAATTTGTAAGTCGCTCTGGATAAGAGCGTCTGCTAAATGACTTAAATGTAAATGTTAAACATTTAACCAGAACCATGCATAACGCACATCCACTAATCAAGTGAAATGTAATTGTCACATACCATAATTTCCGGACTATTAAGCGCACCTGAATATAAGCCGCACCCACTGAATTTAAAAAAAAGTATTATTTTGAACATAAATAAGCCGCACATGTCTATAAGCCGCAGGTGCCTGCCGGTACATTGAAACAAATTAACTTTACACAGGCTTTAACGAAACACGGCTTGTAACAAAAATAAATAGGCTTTAACAAAACACGGCTTGTAACAAAAATAAATAGGCTTTAACGAAGCACGGCTTGTAATAAAAATAAATAGGCTTTAACGAAACACGGCTTGTAACAAAAAATAAAAAATTTGCAGTAAACAGTAGCCTACCAAGGAAGTCATTGGTCACTATCTTCCTCCTCCTGTGCACTGAAACCACTGAAGTCATCTCCTTCGGTGTCGGAGTTGAATAGCCTCATTGTCGTTCTCGTCACTTTCATCCGGAGCCAAATCCCCCGCTGAGCCCTCTTCAACACGCAGCAGTCCAGCCTTTCGAAACCCGTTGATGATAGTGGATTTTTTGACAATGCTCCACGCTGTCAGGACCCACAAATTTGAAAGCGGGAAAAATCCATATATTAGCCGCGTCATTGTTTAAGCCGCGAAGTTCAAAGCGTGGGAAAAAAGTTGCGGCTTATAGTCCGGAATTTACGGTACATATATTTAGCAGATGTTATTGCGGGTGTAGCAAAATGCTTGTAATAATGACTTCTGGTAGCAGGAATTATAGCAAATTAACACACATAAACAATCTCTCAAGCACAAGCCCACGTGCTAGTGAGTAACCAGCTAATCTTTATATTGGAAATTTAGCCAACTTGGATCTATTTGCTAGCTAACAGGGTAGAACAGTTGAATTGTTATGATCACACCCTTCTGTCCGTCTCCAACTGTTTAAACAGCATGCTAGCCTGTCTACTTTGTTCAGATGTTGAAATCAAGTGACCTACCTTACAGTGTTGTGTTCAACACCACCTTAAGCAAGACCGATTCAAGACCAAGACTGGAGGGGGGCGAGGATTCTGAGACCGAGTCAAGAACGAGACCAACCGAGTCAAGACTAAGACAGGGAGGGGGGGCGAGGGTTCTGAGACAGAGTCAAGAATGAGACCAGAAAAATGTGAGTCCGATTCAAGAACATGATTGAAATTGTGTCCATGGCCTAAAACTATATGTTTTTGTATGCCAGCCACTGTGGCATGTAGTTTTTTTTTAAAATCAAACAGCCACTCAGTTTATACCAGCCAAAATATTTGTTTTTGCCATAATTACACAACAAATCCCCCAAAAAGGATGAACATGCTTAGTAATGTTTCTAAAACAAGAAATGTATTACTAGTAAGAAGTAACATGGTATATTTAAGCAAAAAAAGATATATGTTTTGTCATACCGGTTGTATAGGGTCTGACATACCACGGCTGTCAGCCAATCAGCATTCAGAACTCGAACCACCCAGTTTATAATGCGCAATTTTATCTAATATTCTGTGAGTCTTTTAACCAAAATATCTGACAAAGATGTTCAGCTGCCCCTTTAAGGTTACCTTGGTAACGGGGGCATTCGTGTCATAATGTGAGCCTGTGAGAATCTCACTAGAAAAGGCCAACGATGTCTCTGCTAGAAATGGAGCAAACTCTAACATTGAAAAGCAACCTAGCATGTGAACAAAACAATGTAAATAGTCAAGAAACACGAGGACTAAGTCTCACTAGACTTTCGAGTGATAGACCAACTTTTATGCCTGCTTCTAAAAATAAATCTTTCAGGACTTCACCCAGTGTGCACAGCCCCCGCAGTGTGCTGGGCAAGGTGGGATAGCTATAACGTTAGGATTCGTATTTCTTTGTGTATTACCAGATATGATACAAAAATGCTGAAATACTCTGAAAACAGCTACTGCAGCATTTATTTAGCTACAAATCACAACTTGCACATGTACCCATACTTGACTTTTTACTATTTTTATTAAATTCTCGCACTGTAGAGCCTACGAGTGTGACCACCCGCCAACGTAGCTGGTGAATTAGACAGTCTTACCAGTCAAAAACAAAATCTATCCGAATTTGCAGGTGGCGGTGTTAATTTTAGGCCCTGATTGTGTCAAATTGCCACCATGATCAGAGTTCAAAATGTCCAGTATTTCTGTGTTCATACAGTATTTCAGAAGAACATATGGATTCTTTAGACCAGAGGTTCATAAACATTTTCAGCCTGGGACCCAAATGAGAAATTCAGTGTTTTCCTGGGACCCAAGCTCATGAAAACATGCCACCTCTTGGGGGTCGTAAGCAAGATTTGGTTGGGGGCTCCCCCACCTCATGGGCAAAACTATTTAGTGGCCTCCGTCTTCACAGCGGAGAGAACAATGTACGTTTTAAAGTAAATTTCCTGCAATTGTACACATTTTACCATGTGTCAGAGATCAGAAAATTGCAGTTTTAAAGCAAATTTCCTACAATTCTACACATTTTGCCATGACAATATGATATCGGAGTGAGAGTGACTAACAAAATCAATGTGGCACGTGCTCTGCTTGCATGGTCGGTATTTGGTCATGATTACTACAAGTTTAGATAGCTGGCTGGAATAATTTACCAATCTAAAAATGTTTGGCTGACATGGCTAATTGTGTGACTGTCAGTGATGGACATAACAAGAGAAAAACTGCTGATGGACAACCAAATTTCCAAATTGTATGTATTTTTTTATTCTACATTAAATTTGTGGTCCTTTGTAGCTCAGTTGGTAGAGCATGGCGTAATACCAGGGTAGTGGGTTTGATTCCTGGGACCACCCATATACGTAAAATGTATACTTGCAAGTATACATTTTACGTATATGGGTGGTCCCAGGAATCAAACCCACTACCCTGGTATTACGCCATAAGTTTCATCTAGGGGATTCAAACCAGCGCCCTTTCGGTTACTGGCCCAATGCTCTTAACCGCTAGGCTACCTGCGACCTATACTTTAATAAAGGCTGCTTTAGACATTCTGAACGGTGAAAGAATGCCTGCTGAGGGCTAGTTAGAGAGCCACTGTACAAATGATCACTAACCCAAATCGGTCTATAATAGTCTGAAAGACTGAATATGTTAGAACTTCCTGCGCTCTCCCCTTACTAATAGTGAGTGTGCAACTTCAAATAATTTCCCCCCACTCTTCCCTACCAGCCAATTAAGTAGAAGTCCTGGGAGTACATTCTGACGAAGAACAGCAAATTTAATCCAATTTTTCTTATAGTAAATCTGAGTTTGGTGAGTACCAAACTTGGTGGGTGTCAAAATAGCTAGCCTGTGATGGCCGGGCTATCTACTCAGAATATTGCAAATTGTGCTTTCACCGAAAAGCTATTTTAAAATCGGACACCGCGATTGCATAAAGGAGTTCTGTATCTATAATTCTTAAAATAATTGTTATGTTTTTTGTGAACGTTTATCGTGAGTAATTTAGTAAATTCACCGGAAGTGTTCGGTGGGAATGCTAGTCACATGCTAGTCACATGCTAATGTAAAAAGCTGGTTTTTGATATAAATATGAACTTGATTGAACAAAGAATGCATGTATTGTATAACATAATGTCCTAGGAGTGTCATCTGATGAAGATCATCAAAGGTTAGTGCTGCATTTAGCTGTGGTTTTGGTTTTTGTGACATTATGTGCTAGCTTGAAAAATAGGTGTCTGATTATTTCTGGCTGGGTACTCTGCTGACATAATCTAATGTTTTGCTTTCGTTGTAAAGCCTTTTTGAAATCGGACAGTGTGGTTAGATTAACGAGAGTCTTGTCTTTAAAATGGTGTAAAATAGTCATATGTTTGAGAAATTGAAGTAATAGCATTTCTAAGGTATTTGAATATCGCGCCACGGGATTCCACTGGCTGTTGAGTAGGTGGGACGCAAACGTCCCACCTAGCCCAGAGAGGTTAAGTAAGTTCTGACAAGTGTAACAGAGTTTGAGGATATTTTTCAACGAAAGTAAAGGACAGTAATGGTACAAGTAAAGTAGGAGCAATAGGATTTGATAGGCCATAAGATATTAATGTGTCATAAAAGAAGTGTGGATATTTGGTCTGGCAAAGAGGTTTTATGCACTGACTGAATGGGAGCTGATAATCACAGCTGGTCTCAGGAAGAAATGATGATTTCTTATTATCTAAGACCAAGTCAAGACTGAGTAAAAATGTATCAGGCACTGAGACAAGACCGAGACACTCAATGTGTGGTCTACAACACTGCTACCTTATTTCTCAGAATGAGAAATGTAATTCCTAATATAATTGTGCTTTATGCTTATTGCACATTTATAAAACACAAACTAGACAGCTAGTATGCTGCTAGCGGTACGTGGTACCGCAATGCTACGCGCAACAAACTGAGCATTACATTTCCAGAATCAATGTTTATTGATACTCTCGTTTTACTAGTGTCTGTTCCGCTCTCAATCTGAGTAGTTGAGACATAAACAGGGTATGGTTAGAAAGGTTAACGTCTCCTCCATTACAGTAATATAATGTCTCAATGTGTTTCAGTGTCCAGGTTAACGTCTCCTCCATTACAGTAATATAATGTCTCAATGTGTTTCAGTCTCCAGGTTAACGTCTCCTCCATTACGGTAAAATAATGTCTCAATGTGTTTCAGTCTCCAGGTTAACGTCTCCTCCATTACAGTAAAATAATGTCTCAATGTGTTTCAGTCTCCAGGTTAACGTCTCCTCCATTACAGTAAAACAATGTCTCAATGTGTTTCAGTCTCCAGGTTAACGTCTCCTCCATTACAGTAAAATAATGTCTCAATGTGTTTCAGTCTCCAGGTTAACGTCTCCTCCATTACAGTAAAACAATGTCTCAATGTGTTTCAGTCTCCAGGTTAACGTCTCCTCCATTACAGTAAAACAATGTCTCAATGTGTTTCAGTCTCCAGGTTAACGTCTCCTCCATTACAGTAAAACAATGTCTCAATGTGTTTCAGTCTCCAGGTTAACGTCTCCTCCATTACAGTAAAATAATGTCTCAATGTGTTTCAGTCTCCAGGTTAACGTCTCCTCCATTACAGTAAAATAATGTCTCAATGTGTTTCAGTCTCCAGGTTAACGTCTCCTCCATTACAGTAATATAATGTCTCAATGTGTTTCAGTCTCCAGGTTAACGTCTCCTCCATTACAGTAAAATAATGTCTCAATGTGTTTCAGTCTCCAGGTTAACGTCTCCTCCATTACAGTAATATGTCTCAATGTGTTTCAGTCTCCAGGTTAACGTCTCCTCCATTACAGTAAAATAATGTCTCAATGTGTTTCAGTCTCCAGGTTAACATCTCCTCCATTACAGTAATATAATGTCTCAATGTGTTTCAGTGTCCAGGTTAACGTCTCCTCCATTACAGTAATATAATGTCTCAATGTGTTTCAGTCTCCAGGTTAACGTCTCCTCCATTACAGTAAAATAATGTCTCAATGTGTTTCAGTCTCCAGGTTAACGTCTCCTCCATTACAGTAAAATAATGTCTCAATGTGTTTCAGTCTCCAGGTTAACATCTCCACCATTACAGTAAAATAATGTCTCAATGTGTTTCAGTGTCCATACGACCCATTCTGTTGGACCAAACCTCAAACACAAATAGCGAGTTGAAACCGCTTGTCAGAGAAGAAGAAGTGATCTCTCATCTTTGTTGTTGTGAGTGGCAGGAGGAGGGGCTTGGTGTGTGTAAATGGGAAGGTGCACAGAGAACAAAAGGAGCGAAGGAGACGAGAAAAAAAGACAACGTGACAACAATTCTGTACACGCTAAAACATACATTCAAATTAATCAAATTAATTGGATATATCGCCCAGCCCTAAAGTACATCCACTTAGACTACCCCTGTCTGTCACAACGTGCTCTCTTCGTGAATTCTGCTGTGACAATATGGAAAGCAGTCATTGCTGCTGCACTGCTGGGTACTTGGACCATCCATGTAGAGGCTCTCTATATCTGTATCATGTTCCAATAGCATAATATCCACTTACACACGCCCACGCCAACAAGCTGTATATTCATGAGAGACAATGACACTAGGGAGTTTCACATTCGAGTCCCAAACGATGAGCTCTTCACACTGTAGCCATTATCTAACTCTGGCTGTGAACATGTACTCTTAGTTGACACAGAACTGCCACTGCGTAGAAGTGCTGCCATAGAATGTGCCTACAAAATCACCAGTGCCAGAGTCATCGATATTCAGTGTGGCCAACTATCCTCCATGTAGTCTCCATGTGTTCAATAACAATAATGTACTAATTGGAAATCTCAATGGAATGTCTGGTATGTGTGTGTCCCCCAGAGGGGAGCAGTGGAGTGCTGTCTGACCAGACCCCCAAATGTCTTTCATCTTTGATTAGCAAGGCCTCTCTGGGGTGCTACACCCCCCCCCCCCACCTTACCTCAACACACCCCTCATCCCCCCAACTCCTTCAACCCTGAATACTGATCAGCCTGATCCAGCTCTTACTCCTTTTCTCTGTCTTACTCTAACTCTCTTCCACTCTCTCCATCCCTCTCCACCCCAATACCATCTCCTCTCTTTCTGCAGCCCTTGGGTTATAGTCAGTGTAGGTTCTCTAAGGTCTCAGTAGAAATCAGTGGTGCTGTATGGGTAGGTAGGTAGTGAGGTAAAGAGCAGATAGGCTAGGAGAGAGACCTAGGAGACCTGGGAGCTCTGGCCCTGAGGAGAGGGTTGAGGATTCTGCTCTCCTTCTGGCTGTTTGAAGGGGGGTAGAGTGGAAGGAAAATCAATAGGCATGGAGCGCCAGGCTCTGTGATGGCATTGGTAATCGGCTTTCTGCATTAATGTTTCAGAGGCTGGGAGAGAAGCCTAGCTGGCAAGGGGCGTGCGGCGAGCACAGAGGGCCCCAAACACACACATACACAAAAGCAAAAGTAAAAACTGTTACACATACAGTCACCACCACTACCCCTCCTTTAGTTTCCTTCAAAACAGAATACTCAAGTATCCAGACATTTGAAGCCGGACGGGAGTTTCCGATGTGAACCATGCTTTCGTGATGAGTAACTTAGACTGAGACCTGCAGACCTTTAGCTCCCCGGGCTAATGCTTAGCTCAGTGGGCTAATGTAGTCGTGTTCAAGCCCGGATGCTGAACCGGATGCTTACACATGCTCACTACCATAAGACAGGAGGCCAAGGCTATTCACAAAACCATTGGAGAAAAATGCTAATACACTGTAAAGAAATATTTGTTGTTTCAACTTATTATTTCCAGTCATGTAGTTGCATGGTCTTTTTCAAGCTCTATTAACTTAACATTTCAAGCTATCCTAACTTACACCAAATTTGATTTTGACTGATAGAAGATAGTTAAGTCAACTTCACCATTTGTCAGAATAATGTATTATTCCAGGTTGATGCAATGTCAAATTTAAAATGTAGAGTTACAGTATCCTAACTAACACCAAATGTACTTTGACTAATATAAGAAAGTCAAGTCAACTTTAGTTTGTCAGTATAACCTAATTATAGTTGAATCAATTTACATTTTAGTGGAGATAACGAGCCTCAATTTGTAAATGACTTTATATTTTCAATTAATCTAACCTACTATGAAGTTAAGTTCACAACATTCACATTGACTAAATAACCCTAACAATGTTATAATAAAGATTACAGTAGGGAACATTATGCTCCCATCTGTCTCTTGCTCATGTGTGGACGTTGTTACCAGTTTCAAAACTGGCAGTGCACTCAGTAATGTTAACCAACTAACAAACCACTTTAACTACAACATTCTCAGTAGCGGTTACAGAAACATTTTACATGTGGTTGTTTATCTACCTTTGTTGAATACACTAACTGAAGTCGCTCTGGATAAAAGCGTCTGCTAAATGACCAAAATGTAAATGTACAAATGAACGGTTGCAAAGCATTGTGGGTATTGTTATAATGAACCCTCCAAAATAATTTGGTCATCTGACATCTGTCATATTTTGTCAATACAGCAGATACAGTTTAGTTTCAGGTTATTTGACTTTTTGGTTGTGAATTTCTAAGTTGAGTAAAAACGTTGATCTTTGTTGATTCAACTTAGTTACTGTCACGGCGCTGGTGTATTTCTGACTTTACATATTAAACAACCAGACATGGAAATGGTTTATGGGTTTATGAAATGCACATTCCTTTATTGCATATAATATGTGTATGATGCCTCATCCTTCGGTGCTTTGGATGTAGCCTGTCTAGAGAGAAAAAATGGTTGAGAGTTCGCTGGCAATTCATTTGTTTGTGGTGCCGCATTTACTGTTTCTTATCATGCGTTTTCTGATCAATGTTGCCATTCAAGTGCACAGGTTTCGGTAATGACATTTCTAGAAGTTAAAATAATTGTTTGCAAACATAGCCTAACTGCACTCCTCATAGGTTAAACTCCCACACTAGTAGAAAGCCACATTTTAGAGCTGAAAGATGATTTCCAGAGCTTATCCATGATGTTGCACAACAATGTAAGTCAATAAGTCATCGTTTTAGTCAAAGTATGATATACTTGGGCTTGAAGTGCCATGTCCGAATGTTTGACTTCTGATGTTTCCGTGAGTGTTATGTTTCTTATCCTATGAGATGACGTGCAAATTACTTTCATCCCTTGTTTTGTTTCAGGGCTGGGTTTTATTTCAATGATACCAACCACCAGCATGGCAATGTTTATTAATCAGAAATACCTGCTGCAAAGTTCCTCCTATTCGCAAGTCGTCTGAGAGTCAAACAGCTTTTTTCTGTAGCCTACACTCGGGTTTCCACAAGATAAAACAGCCACAAAGTCAAAATGGGCTATATCGTACAAATGAAAACCAAAATGAGCAGTGTGGTTAAGGTGAGAGTTAGGTTTAAAATCCTATTTTAAGAAGAGAAAATGTAGACAGTGTTTATGATTTAGTGGGTGTGTTAAATAGTGACGACCCTACACTTGGCCACCTTTCCATGGAGCAAATTAAAATAGAGGGGTGAAAACTAATCTTTTGGAACCTCCCCTTTTTACCAGCAAATTATCATAATCCATTGGATAATTTTTCAACTTTCACTTATTATTGAGCTAGTCTGCATAAAAAAAATATATATTTGACAATTTTATAAACGCTAAAATTGCGTGATATGACTGCATTTTAGAACCCTGCTCCCCCCAGTCTCCCCAAGATTAATGGTTTTGACCACTAACATTTCAGGCAAATTCGTTTTGCATGGCCCGGTGCTCCAGCGTGCAGGGTTTGCTCATTTTCAACCATTCCATTGATCCTAAAGAGAAATCTCCACCCACCCAGGGCACCGGGCCATGCGAAACGAACTCGGCCATTGCTTCATCAATACACAATCCAAACCGTTCAATAGTTTGGCTATCCATATTACGTGAACTTATATTCATTATATTTCTATGGCGGATTCACAGCCACAATTTAAATAATGCATTGATATATAGCTAGCTAGCTTTCTGAAATGATAACAGAGAAAACAAAGAATATAGCTATTGGATCATGTCTGTGTGCATGTCTAAATATTAATGACATCTGGAATCCGACACGGTTTTACTGGAATTATCAAACGGCAAGAGTCACTATTTTCACCTGATTTATAGTATGCCTGTCTTAACTGAAATGGTGCTCACATAACTTTCATTAGCTGGCTAAGGTTTGCATGATAGCTTGATACCGCTGTCGGTCAGTGCCCTACATTCCCACCCCGAATTCCTGAATATGTATTAGCAGCCTGCGTCAGTCTTCGAGCTGGAACCTAAACAGGTTTATACCGGGACCTACACAATTTATTGAAGTGTGCTTGTGTTAAGGAATGTTTGATTCATTGCCTAAATATGTTTATTGTGCTGTTCAAGCTTTTATGTAAGAAAATTGTTACCATTTGTGATTTTTCTAAAATGGTACAGTCCAAGCTGAGGGCTGATTGGAAATGTACTTAAACACTACCATTTCATTGTGGGCAGACAGGACAGGGGTAAGGTTGCCATGCTGGATTTTTATTTATTCCCCAGTTTATGTTAAGTTTGTTTATTTATTGTTTATTTTAGTTTGTACATAGTGTACAGTTTCACCGCTGTAAATAGCGAGAAGTCCGACTGCAGCGTTTAACCCGAACCCTTCCCGTCTCCTTCAAGGTCACCCAAGTAGAGGTTCACATTGAAGGTATCGTCAACGAAAGCGAATCTTAATCGAACCTAACCTACATGGATAAAAATATAAATCGTGGAAGTGAGACTGTCATTATGCATAATGTACTTTGTAATATTCATGTTATACCAGTGCAATGATATATATTTATTTAACCAACTACCACACCAATGTTAGCATAGCGTTAATTAGCACCCATTTGCATGTGAGCTAGCTAATTAGCAATAGCACCCTTTTGCACATGAGCTAGCTAAATGCTTACAATGAGGGAATCTTATTTGTTACTTTACTGTTATTCCTCTCTTTCAGAGATAACAATCAAAGTGTGGCTTCAGTTGTAGAAATGTTGCTATTGCACGGCAACAATAAATCAACAGAGCACAGTTTCTGAAGCACCTGACATACCGTCAGCATCCAGTGGCCCCTCAAGAGCACCCAGAGGCCCTTAAACAGCGGCCAGTGGCCCCTGAAGATAATAATTCCATCCTCCTGATTCCTGCTTACAAGCAACAATTAAAGCAGGAAGCACCAGTGACTAGACCAATAAAAAAGTGGTCAGATGAAGCAGATGCTGAGCTACAGGACTGTTTTGCTAGCACAGACTGGAATATGTAACGGGATTCCTCCAATGGCATTGAGGAGTACACCACGTCTGTCATTGGCTTCAACAATAAGTGCATCGATGACGTCGACCCCACAGTAACCATACGTACATACCCCAACCAGAAGCCATGGATTACAGGCAGCATCCGCACTAAGCTAAAGGCTAGAGCTGCCGCTTTCAAGGAGTGGGACTCTAACCTGGAAGCTTATAAGAAATCCTGCCATGCCCTTCGACGAACCATCAAACAGGCAAAGCATCAATACAGGACTAAGATCGAGTCGTAATACATCGGCTCTGACGCTCGTCGGGTGTGGCAGGGCTTGCAAACCATTACAAACTACAAAGGGAAGCACCGCCGAGAGCTGCCCAGTGACACGAGCCTATCAGACGAGCTAAACTACTTCTATGCTTGCTTCGAGGCAAATAACACTGAAACATGCATGAGAGCACCAGCTGTACCGGAAGACTGTGTGATCACGCTCTCTGCAGCCGATGTGAGTAAAACCTTTAGACAGGTCAACATTCACAAACCCGCGGGGCCAGACGGATTACCAGGACGTGTACTGCGAGCATGTGCTGACCAACTAGCAAGTGTCTTCACTGACATTTTCAACCTCTCCCTGTCCGAGTCTGTAATACCAACATGTTTTAATCAGACCACAATAGTGCCTGTGCCCAAGAACAGTAAGGTAACCTGCCTAAAAGACTACCGACCCGTAGCACTCACGTCTGTAGCCATGAAGTGCTATGAAAGGCTGGTCATGGCGCACATCAACACCATCATCCCAGAAACCATAGACCCACTCCAATTTGCATACTGCCCAAACAGATCCAAAGATGATGCAATCTCTATTGCATTCCACACTGCCCTTTCCCACCTGGACAAAAGGAACACCTATGTGAGAATGCTATTCATTGACTACAGCTCAGCGTTCAACACCATAGTGCCCTCAAAGCTCATCAATAAGCTAAGGACCCTGGGACTAAACACCCCCCACTGCAACTGGTTCCTGGACTTCCTGACGGGCCACCCCCAGGTGGTAAGGGTAGGTAACAACACATCCTCCACGCTGATCCTCAACACAGGGGCCCCTCACGGGTGCATGCTCAACCCCCTCCTGTACTCCCTGTTCACTCATGACTGCATGGCCAGGCATGACTCCAACACCATCATTACATTTGCCGATGACACAACAGTGGTAGGCCTGATCACCGACAACAACGAGACAGCCTAAAGGGAGGAGGTCAGAGACCTGGCCGTGTGGTGCCAGGACAACAACCTCTCCCTCAACGTGATCAAGACAAAGGACATGATTGTGGACTACAGGAAAAAGAGGACCGAGTACGCCCCCATTCTCATTGACGGGGCTGCAGTGGAGCAGGTTGAGAGCTTCAAGTTCCTTGGTGTCCACATCACCAAAAAACTAACCTGGTCCAAGCACACCAAGACAGTCGTAAAGCGGGCACCACAAAACCTATTCCCCCTCAGGACTCTGAAAAGATTTGGCATGGGTCCTCAGATCCTCAAAAGGTTCTACAGCTGCACCATTGAGAGCATCCTGACTGGTTGCATCACTGCCTGGTATGACAACTGCTCGGCCTCTGATCGCAAGGCACTACAGAGGGTAGTGCGAACGGCCCAGTACATCAGCGGGGCCAAGCTTCCTGCCATCCAGGACCTCTATACCAGGCGGTGTCAGAGGAAGGCCCTAAAAATTGTCAAGGACTGCAGCCACCCTAGCCATAGACTGTTCTCTCTGCTACCGCCTGGCAAGCGGTACCGGAGCGCCAAGTCTAGGTCCAAGAGGTTTCTAAACAGCTTCTACCCCCAAGTCATAAGACTCCTGAACATCTAGTCAAATGGCTACCCAAATTATTTGCATTGCCCCCCCCCTCCTCCCCTCTCCACTGCCACGCTCTGTTGTCATCTATACAGTCACTTTAATAACTCTACCTACATGTACATACTACCTCAGCTAACCGGTGCCCCCGCACATTGACTCTGTACTGGCACCCTCCTTTATATGTTGTTATTTTTTACTGCTGCTCTTTTATCTCTTATCTTATCTGTATTTTTTTGAAACTGCACTGTTGGTTCGGAGCTCGTAAGTAAGCATTTCACTGTAAGGTCTACACCTGTTGTATTCGGTGCATGTGACTAATAACATTTGATTTGATTTGAAGAGCACCCAGAGGCTCTTAAACAGTCCCCAGGGGGACTGTGTTATGTTATGTTGTTTAGTAAAGATGACGTAGAAGTCAATAGAGTCTCTGATCTCTTTACTGGAGCTGGTATAACTTAATGTACAAAGCACATTCAGCTTGTCAGTATGTCTATATGGTATAGTCTGTCTCCATTCTCATGAGGAAAGTAAATAACATTATAAATCAGGATAGGTAGTAACTGTATATACTTGTATATGGTCAATGAAATAATAGCATTACGAAGTTAACATTTATCAACACAATATTAACAGTACATGACATACATAACAAGTCTGTTGTTCACTGCAACAATATCAGTAGCTTGTCTCAAATATAGCAGGAAGCAAAAAGTGTTACAAGACATGTGCTGGTAGCACTTTATATAATATTACTTACGATCTTCAAAAATGAAATACGTTTGTATTCAACGTGTGCCTTGCACAAACGTGTGTGTTTGTATTCAGTGTGTGACTGTCAAACCTCAGATGGCCCCCCAAAATGTGGGTGGGGTTAAACATGGGCGGAGTCAAACGTTTGACCCCGCCCACACTGAGCCCCACCCCTGAATTGCACACTGCAGTGAGGGGTACTTGGTTTGCTCCGTATTGAAGTGTCTGCCTCCTCACTGAAACCACCACTAGGGCAGCCTCCGTTACAGTTACATAAGTGTGGACAACTAGACAAGTCATTTTAACTTGAATTTTTTTTGTCAACACAACTGTTATGTTGCTTCAGTAGATTTGACTTTATGGTTATGAATTTCCAAGTTGAGTCAACACATAGTTCTTAGCTGATTCAACTTGACTTCATAAGTTAACTACAACTTATCAAATTGTCTTATCTAAACTTGACATGTTTTGTCAGCACAACTTATGTTGCTTTAGTTGTTTTGACTTCAAGGGTGTGAATTTCTAAGTTGAGTAAAGTAAATAAAATAAAATTATAACTCAACTTGAATTAATGCGTTTATACATTTTGAGTGAGTTTTTTGGCAACACAACAAATGTAGCAAATTTAGTGGACTTGGCAAGATAAAACGAGTCATTTTGACTGAATCTCAATATATATATATATATATATATATATATTTTTTTTTTTTACAGTGTACAGTAATCGGTACTCCCCCTGTCACCCAAACCACAGAAATCAGGTTTTCAACTCCAGAGCAGAACAAGAAGTTATAAGAGAGAGTTCTGGACCCAGGGACAATTACCTAAAGCCAACACAGAGAGCAGGGAGGGAAGAAAAAAGAGAGAAATTGGCCTTAAAAAATGCAAGCTGCAGGTCACTGGCGAGATAACAGAAGCCCTCTCAGTGGTCGAGATAGCTCTTTTGTGTGCACATGTGAGTGTATGTGTGTGTGTGTGCTCTGTACAGCAGAGTGCGATCCTTTCCAGACGCTGAATCATAATCTCTGAGCTCTTAAGGTATTTGGTGTTTATGCCACAGTTTCTACATTGCTTCCCCCTGACGTGTGTGTGTGTTGTGTGTGTGTGTTTCCCTTGACATTAGAGAGGTAGAAATCAGTAGGGGGATAGACAGCCCCCTTGTAGAGACTGGTACGGGAAAGGGTGCTGCCATAGGCAACACTCACGGCCCCGCACCCCCCCACCCACTCAACTCTCCCTCGCCTCTTTCTCAGCCAGATGTGCTCTCCTCTCTACAACACCTCCACCTACACACTGATACCAGTAGTGCTGAAACATTCACTTTTTGTCCCCTGTTCTACTCAGTTGAAATACTATTGGCTACTTTTGTTCTGCAAGAAAGCGCTTCATTAAGAAGATAGGTGACGTAGGCCTATTATACAATGTTAAAAGGTGAAATTAAAGGTTGACATTCATTTGATTTGAAAAGATAACTTATTTTCTCACTTCGATAATTCTGACATTGATGGATAAGTTATACTAACCAAACACTGTAGCCAGTTCACTCTACCTTAAACACAAGGTTCACTCGCAAAGGCTGTTCTGTTTTCCCTCATTTATTAACCTTCCCCTGCTTGTGCAGTTCAGTTTCATTATATCGTTCGTCCTAAAGACAATGAAGATTGCCATTTGTCAAATAAGCGCATTTAGGTAATTTATGACAAACCTGCGAATCTTTTCAATAAAATGCACTTCAATAATGACTACGGCGTTCAATGAAAACAAATAGGCCTATCAATAGTTCTTCATTAGTTTTTGGGCAACGAAAGTCCATTTGTTTTGCATTGTGCTAACCTGGTACTCACCGAAGCCATCTTCCATATCTAACGTTTGGGACAGGACACGTCGACTCTTTTCCATCGCAGTTGAGGTGACTTTCTATGTTTCTGGAATGACACATTGATAGAAAAACGTATCCTACAAAACCAGACTCTTGAATAATAAACAGTGCATTTTAGTTACCCCAACATTTGCTTGTAGAGTGTATCGAAAACTCCTGAAATGCTACAGCAAACGTGTCATCTGTTGGATGTAACTGCGCGCCACTCATTCGGTTGTTACGAGATGCTTGACCACCTGGAGCTCATAAATATTGACAGGGTATTGGCAGTGGCGCGCGTGAGCTACATTCCGGCCTTTATTGATGAAGTGACAAACTTGACTGATGGTTTTCACCTTGTCACCTCCTAGTCTTCTAATTATACATTTATATATATATATATATATATATATATATATATATATATATATATATATATATATATATATATATATATATATATATTCGGTTGTCACTGACTATCGTAAAACAGAATAGTCATTGACATTGAAGATTGTATTCTTCTGTTGACATTGCAATATTTATTGATTTTCAGTAGGCCTATTAGGTGCGTTGGTGACGTTTGTTTTTCAGTCTTTTTAAACTTTAATAATAATATAAATACCGCTACTGTAGATGTAGGCCTAGCTTATAACTGCAGATTTTACCCAGGTGAAGTAACTTTTTTGTTCCTCTTCCTTTGTAAGTATTCTGAGACCCCCAGGGACATCTTTATATCTCAGTGTGTAATCAAAACATTTTGTTGTGGCTGAAGACAGTTTGCAGACTCTTTGACACACACTTTCTATCTCCTGCAGCACTCTCTCTATGCTTACACGCACACACTTACACACACACACACACACACACACACACACACACACACACACACACACACACACACACACACACACACACACACACACACACACACACACACGCACACACCTATTTCTGAGTTGCTGTTGGGTCTTGTAGCAGTGCCATTCCTCAGTGACAGTATTGATTGTAGGGCCATTAGACAGACGGTGTTATTTCTCTCAGTAGTTATATATTGGACTCCCTGTGTGGTGATTTCTGCCCCTCAGACTCCCCGCTATTTCCTGTCGGTCGCTGGTCAGTGTCTTAGGCTGAAGTTATGCTTTGGTCAGGTACAATGGTGTACTGTAATTAGGACCTCTCTCCATGAATAGGTATGTAGTATGTAGCTCTTGTAAGGACTGTGGACTACGCACAATGAAAGAGATCGAGTATTATGTAATAACAGTGACCTAGTGTGTGTGTATATGCGTGCATACCTGCATGTGTGTGTAGTGTGTGTGTGCGTGCGTGCGGTGCGCTGTGTGTATGTGTGTGTCTGTGTATGGGTGCATGCATGTATGTGTGCATGCATGTATCTGTGTGTATGTGTGTGTGTGTCTGTGTGTGCGTGCATGCATGTGTGTGTGCATGCATGCGTCTGTGTGTGTGTCTATGTGTGGGTATCTGACCTCTTGGCTGCAGGGTAAAGGGTCATCAGCAGTGCACAGTGCTGGCAGTCCCACCAGAGGAGGGCTGCACTAATCCTCTCCTAGCCTAGGAATGCCACCTCCAGCTCAGCCTGCCCAGCCACCAAACACACACACACACACACACACACGCACGCACGCACGCACGCACGCACGCACGCACGCACACACACACTTACACACACACACACACACACACACACTTACAGGCACTTACTCAGCTACCACGTACGTAGGCTTGCAGCCGGCTGGCCCCAGATGAGCCCTGGACACTAATTGGAGTCTTTGGAGCGTTTGGAGTCATGCAAATATCTCCGGCTTTACTCAGATACTCTTCTGTTCCACTTCCACTCCTATCCAATCCCTTTATTCCACCTGACTGGAGGATAGAAGAAGAGAGAGAGAAGGATTGGAGGAGAGGGGAGGGTGGGGGACACACAGCTGCCTGTTGTTGCCTTCCCTTGGGCTCTGTGGCTGGGGTAGCGGGGGCCACACTGCGGCCTGGCTGGATGATTAGGGGCTGGTTGTGCAGGTGTGTGTGTGTGCATGTGTGTGAGTGTTTGAATGTGTGTGTGTGTGTGTGTGTGTGTGTGTGTGTGTGTGTGTGTGTGTGTGTGTGTGTGTGAGTGAGAGCGTGCGTGTGTGTGTGTGTGTGTGTGTGTGTGTGTGTGTGTGTGTGTGTGTGTAGGGGCTTGTCATGTACAGTACATCACAGGAGATCAGCAAGCCAGCCTGAAAGTCAGATGACACGAGCACATGCACAATACCCCCCTCACCCCTCTACCACACTCTCATCCACCTGTTCAGACCATCAGGCTGTTTAGACTGGTGGAGAAGCTGTTCAGACCATTAGGCTGTTTAGACTGGTGGAGAAGATGTTCAGACCATCAGGTTGTTTAGACTGGTGGAGAAGCTGTTCAGACCATCAGGTTGTTTAGACTGGTGGAGAAGCTGTTCAGACCATCAGGCTGTTTAGACTGGTGGAGAAGCTGTTCAGACCATCAGGTTGTTTAAACTGGTGGAGAAGCTGTTCAGACCATCAGGTTGTTTAGACTGGTGGAGAAGCTGTTCAGACCATCAGGTTGTTTAGACTGGTGGAGAAGCTGTTCAGACCATCAGGTTGTTTAAACTGGTGGAGAAGCTGTTCAGACCATCAGGTTGTTTAGACTGGTGGAGAAGCTGTTCAGACCATCAGGTTGTTTAGACTGGTGGAGAAGCTGTTCAGACCATCAGGTTGTTTAGACTGGTGGAGAAGCTGTTCAGACCATCAGGCTGTTTAGACTGGTGGAGAAGCTGTTCAGACCATCAGGTTGTTTAGACTGGTGGAGAAGCTGTTCAGACCATCAGACTGTTTAGACTGGTGGAGAAGCTGTTCAGACCATCAGGCTGTTTAGACTGGTGGAGAAGCTGTTCAGACCATCAGGCTGTTTAGACTGGTGGAGAAGCTGTTCAGATCATCAGGTTGTTTAGACTGGTGGAGAAGCTGTTCAGACCATCAGGCTGTTTAGACTGGTGGAGAAGCTGTTCAGACCATCAGGTTGTTTAGACTGGTGGAGAAGCTGTTCAGAGCATCAGACTGTTTAGACTGGTGGAGAAGCTGTTCAGACCATCAGGTTGTTTAGACTGGTGGAGAAGCTGTTCAGACCATCAGGCTGTTTAGACTGGTGGAGAAGCTGTTCAGATCATCAGGCTGTTTAGACTGGTGGAGAAGCTGTTCAGATCATCAGGCTGTTTAGACTGGTGGAGAAGCTGTTCAGACCATCAGGCTGTTTAGACTGGTGGAGAAGCTGTTCAGACCATCAGGTTGTTTAGACTGGTGGAGAAGCTGTTCAGATCATCAGGCTGTTTAGACTGGTGGAGAAGCTGTTCAGATCATCAGGCTGTTTAGACTGGTGGAGAAGCTGTTCAGACCATCAGGCTGTTTAGACTGGTGGAGAAGCTGTTCAGACCATCAGGTTGTTTAGACTGGTGGAGAAGATGTTCAGACCATCAGGCTGTTTAGACTGGTGGAGAAGCTGTTCAGACCATTAGGCTGTTTAGACTGGTGGAGAAGCTGTTCAGACCATCAGACTGTTTAGACTGGTGGAGAAGCTGTTCAGACCATCAGGCTGTTTAGACTGGTGGAGAAGATGTTCAGACCATCAGGTTGTTTAGACTGGTGGAGAAGCTGTTCAGACCATCAGGTTGTTTAGACTGGTGGAAAAGCTGTTCAGACCATCAGACTGTTTAGACTGGTGGAGAAGCTGTTCAGACCATCAGGTTGTTTAGACTGGTGGAGAAGCTGTTCAGACCATCAGACTGTTTAGACTGGTGGAGAAGCTGTTCAGACCATCAGGCTGTTTAGACTGGTGGAGAAGCTGTTCAGACCATTAGGCTGTTTAGACTGGTGGAGAAGCTGTTCAGACCATCAGACTGTTTAGACTGGTGGAGAAGATGTTCAGACCATCAGGTTGTTTAGACTGGTGGAGAAGCTGTTCAGACCATCAGACTGTTTAGACTGGTGGAGAAGATGTTCAGACCATCAGGTTGTTTAGACTGGTGGAGAAGCTGTTCAGACCATCAGGTTGTTTAGACTGGTGGAGAAGATGTTCAGACCATCAGGTTGTTTAGACTGGTGGAGAAGCTGTTCAGACCATCAGGTTGTTTAGACTGGTGGAGAAGCTGTTCAGACCATCAGGTTGTTTAGACTGGTGGAGAAGCTGTCCAGACCATCAGGTTGTTTAGACTGGTGGAGAAGATGTTCAGACCATCAGGTTGTTTAGACTGGTGGAGAAGCTGTTCAGACCATCAGGTTGTTTAAACTGGTGGAGAAGCTGTTCAGACCATCAGGTTGTTTAGACTGGTGGAGAAGCTGTTCAGACCATCAGACTGTTTAGACTGGTGGAGAAGCTGTTCAGACCATCAGGCTGTTTAGACTGGTGGAGAAGCTGTTCAGACCATTAGGCTGTTTAGACTGGTGGAGAAGCTGTTCAGATCATCAGGCTGTTTAGACTGGTGGAGAAGCTGTTCAGATCATCAGGCTGTTTAGACTGGTGGAGAAGCTGTTCAGACCATCAGGTTGTTTAAACTGGTGGAGAAGCTGTTCAGACCATCAGGCTGTTTAGACTGGTGGAGAAGCTGTTCAGATCATCAGGCTGTTTAGACTGGTGGAGAAGCTGTTCAGATCATCAGGCTGTTTAGACTGGTGGAGAAGCTGTTCAGACCATCAGGCTGTTTAGACTGGTGGAGAAGCTGTTCAGACCATCAGGTTGTTTAGACTGGTGGAGAAGCTGTTCAGATCATCAGGCTGTTTAGACTGGTGGAGAAGCTGTTCAGATCATCAGGCTGTTTAGACTGGTGGAGAAGCTGTTCAGACCATCAGGCTGTTTAGACTGGTGGAGAAGCTGTTCAGACCATCAGGTTGTTTAGACTGGTGGAGAAGATGTTCAGACCATCAGGCTGTTTAGACTGGTGGAGAAGCTGTTCAGACCATCAGGTTGTTTAGACTGGTGGAAAAGCTGTTCAGACCATCAGACTGTTTAGACTGGTGGAGAAGCTGTTCAGACCATCAGGTTGTTTAGACTGGTGGAGAAGCTGTTCAGACCATCAGACTGTTTAGACTGGTGGAGAAGCTGTTCAGACCATCAGGCTGTTTAGACTGTTGGAGAAGATGTTCAGACCATCAGGTTGTTTAGACTGGTGGAGAAGCTGTTCAGACCATTAGGCTGTTTAGACTGGTGGAGAAGCTGTTCAGACCATCAGACTGTTTAGACTGGTGGAGAAGATGTTCAGACCATCAGGTTGTTTAGACTGTTGGAGAAGATGTTCAGACCATCAGGTTGTTTAGACTGGTGGAGAAGCTGTTCAGACCATCAGGTTGTTTAAACTGGTGGAGAAGCTGTTCAGACCATCAGGTTGTTTAGACTGGTGGAGAAGCTGTTCAGACCATCAGACTGTTTAGACTGGTGGAGAAGCTGTTCAGACCATCAGGCTGTTTAGACTGGTGGAGAAGCTGTTCAGACCATTAGGCTGTTTAGACTGGTGGAGAAGCTGTTCAGACCATCAGACTGTTTAGACTGGTGGAGAAGATGTTCAGACCATCAGGTTGTTTAGACTGGTGGAGAAGCTGTTCAGACCATCAGGTTGTTTAAACTGGTGGAGAAGCTGTTCAGACCATCAGGTTGTTTAGACTGGTGGAGAAGCTGTTCAGACCATCAGGCTGTTTAGACTGGTGGAGAAGATGTTCCGACCATCAGGTTGTTTAGACTGGTGGAGAAGCTGTTCAGACCATTAGGCTGTTTAGACTGGTGGAGAAGCTGTTCAGACCATCAGGCTGTTTAGACTGGTGGAGAAGCTGTTCAGACCATCAGGCTGTTTAGACTGGTGGAGAAGCTGTTCAGACCATCAGGCTGTTTAGACTGGTGGAGAAGCTGTTCAGACCATCAGGCTGTTTAGACTGGTGGAGAAGCTGTTCAGACCATCAGGTTGTTTAGACTGGTGGAGAAGATGTTCAGACCATCAGACTGTTTAAACTGGTGGAGAAGATGTTCAGACCATCAGGTTGTTTAGACTGGTGGAGAAGCTGTTCAGACCATCAGGTTGTTTAGACTGGTGGAGAAGCTGTTCAGACCATCAGGTTGTTTAGACTGGTGGAGAAGCTGTTCAGACCATCAGACTGTTTAAACTGGTGGAGAAGCTGTTCAGACCATCAGACTGTTTAGACTGGTGGAGAAGCTGTTCAGACCATCAGACTGTTTAGACTGGTGGAGAAGCTGTTCAGACCATCAGACTGTTTAGACTGGTGGAAAAGCTGTTCAGACCATCAGACTGTTTAGACTGGTGGAGAAGCTGTTCAGACCATCAGGTTGTTTAGACTGGTGGAGAAGCTGTTCAGACCATCAGACTGTTTAGACTGGTGGAGAAGCTGTTCAGACCATCAGGCTGTTTAGACTGTTGGAGAAGATGTTCAGACCATCAGGTTGTTTAGACTGGTGGAGAAGCTGTTCAGACCATTAGGCTGTTTAGACTGGTGGAGAAGCTGTTCAGACCATCAGACTGTTTAGACTGGTGGAGAAGATGTTCAGACCATCAGGTTGTTTAGACTGGTGGAGAAGCTGTTCAGACCATCAGGTTGTTTAAACTGGTGGAGAAGCTGTTCAGACCATCAGGTTGTTTAGACTGGTGGAGAAGCTGTTCAGACCATCAGGCTGTTTAGACTGGTGGAGAAGATGTTCCGACCATCAGGTTGTTTAGACTGGTGGAGAAGCTGTTCAGACCATTAGGCTGTTTAGACTGGTGGAGAAGCTGTTCAGACCATCAGGCTGTTTAGACTGGTGGAGAAGCTGTTCAGACCATCAGACTGTTTAGACTGGTGGAGAAGCTGTTCAGACCATCAGGCTGTTTAGACTGGTGGAGAAGCTGTTCAGACCATCAGGCTGTTTAGACTGGTGGAGAAGCTGTTCAGACCATCAGGCTGTTTAGACTGGTGGAGAAGCTGTTCAGACCATCAGGTTGTTTAGACTGGTGGAGAAGATGTTCAGACCATCAGACTGTTTAAACTGGTGGAGAAGATGTTCAGACCATCAGGTTGTTTAGACTGGTGGAGAAGCTGTTCAGACCATCAGGTTGTTTAGACTGGTGGAGAAGCTGTTCAGACCATCAGGTTGTTTAGACTG
Source organism: Salmo salar (assembly GCF_965601325.2). Lineage (NCBI taxonomy): Eukaryota > Metazoa > Chordata > Actinopteri > Salmoniformes > Salmonidae > Salmo > Salmo salar. The sequence continues at coordinate 36,367,777 of NC_138301.1, forward strand.
GTGGAGAAGCTGTTCAGACCATCAGACTGTTTAAACTGGTGGAGAAGCTGTTCAGACCATCAGACTGTTTAGACTGGTGGAGAAGCTGTTCAGACCATCAGACTGTTTAGACTGGTGGAGAAGCTGTTCAGACCATCAGACTGTTTAGACTGGTGGAAAAGCTGTTCAGACCATCAGACTGTTTAGACTGGTGGAGAAGCTGTTCAGACCATCAGGTTGTTTAGACTGGTGGAGAAGCTGTTCAGACCATCAGACTGTTTAGACTGGTGGAGAAGCTGTTCAGACCATCAGGCTGTTTAGACTGTTGGAGAAGATGTTCAGACCATCAGGTTGTTTAGACTGGTGGAGAAGCTGTTCAGACCATTAGGCTGTTTAGACTGGTGGAGAAGCTGTTCAGACCATCAGACTGTTTAGACTGGTGGAGAAGATGTTCAGACCATCAGGTTGTTTAGACTGGTGGAGAAGCTGTTCAGACCATCAGGTTGTTTAAACTGGTGGAGAAGCTGTTCAGACCATCAGGTTGTTTAGACTGGTGGAGAAGCTGTTCAGACCATCAGACTGTTTAGACTGGTGGAGAAGCTGTTCAGACCATCAGGCTGTTTAGACTGGTGGAGAAGCTGTTCAGACCATTAGGCTGTTTAGACTGGTGGAGAAGCTGTTCAGACCATCAGACTGTTTAGACTGGTGGAGAAGCTGTTCAGACCATCAGGCTGTTTAGACTGGTGGAGAAGCTGTTCAGACCATCAGGTTGTTTAGACTGGTGGAGAAGCTGTTCAGACCATCAGGTTGTTTAAACTGGTGGAGAAGCTGTTCAGACCATCAGGCTGTTTAGACTGGTGGAGAAGCTGTTCAGACCATCAGACTGTTTAGACTGGTGGAGAAGCTGTTCAGACCATTAGGCTGTTTAGACTGGTGGAGAAGCTGTTCAGACCATCAGACTGTTTAGACTGGTGGAGAAGCTGTTCAGACCATCAGGTTGTTTAGACTGGTGGAGAAGCTGTTCAGACCATCAGGCTGTTTAGACTGGTGGAGAAGATGTTCCGACCATCAGGTTGTTTAGACTGGTGGAGAAGCTGTTCAGACCATTAGGCTGTTTAGACTGGTGGAGAAGCTGTTCAGACCATCAGGCTGTTTAGACTGGTGGAGAAGCTGTTCAGACCATCAGACTGTTTAGACTGGTGGAGAAGCTGTTCAGACCATCAGGCTGTTTAGACTGGTGGAGAAGCTGTTCAGACCATCAGGTTGTTTAGACTGGTGGAAAAGCTGTTCAGACCATCAGACTGTTTAGACTGGTGGAGAAGCTGTTCAGACCATCAGGCTGTTTAGACTGGTGGAGAAGCTGTTCAGACCATCAGGTTGTTTAGACTGGTGGAGAAGATGTTCAGACCATCAGGTTGTTTAGACTGGTGGAGAAGCTGTTCAAACCATCAGGTTGTTTAGACTGGTGGAGAAGCTGTTCAGACCATCAGGCTGTTTAGACTGGTGGAGAAGCTGTTCAGACCATCAGACTGTTTAAACTGGTGGAGAAGCTGTTCAGACCATCAGACTGTTTAGACTGGTGGAGAAGCTGTTCAGACCATCAGACTGTTTAGACTGGTGGAGAAGCTGTTCAGACCATCAGACTGTTTAGACTGGTGGATAAGCTGTTCAGACCATCAGACTGTTTAGGCTGGTGGAGAAACTGTTCAGACCATCAGGCTTCATTCTTTTGACTTGGACCTCTGGCTTTGAGACTGGGCTGAAGGGGTCAATTGACATTTAGAAACAGTTAGTGCTTGTTATTAAGCACCATACCTCTTCCCTATGAGGTCTACTGATCTCAGATGTTTTATATTGGAGATGTATGGCGTTTAGACTTTGATAGGTTATAGCATGCTATTTGCTGAATACCAAGTTAGCTGTTCAGTTCATTGTTTGACCAGCGTACAAGCTGCACTGCCCATTAACACCCCTCCATCTCTCTCTCTCTCTCTCTCTCTCTCTCTCTCTCTCTCTCTCTCTCTCTCTCTCTCTTTCTCCCAGTTCTCCAGCCAACATGTGCCAACCATAAGGGGAGTAGGATGACTCCTCAGAGACCATTATGGCGGTAACTCTTTGGGCATACCAACTCGTAAATTAGGCCCCTTTCTCTCCTGCGTCTTTACCACAGGCGGCTGGTGTCACCTTAATTGGGGAGGAAGGGCTCATAGTAATGGCTGGTTTCCATGTTGTTCATACAATTACATTTACTCCATTCCAGGCATTATTATGAGCCATCCTCCCCTAAGCAGCCTCCTGTGGTCTCTACCTACCACTGGACCTTCCCCTGTACTCCCCAGAGGCCCGGGACTCTGGTGCAACAAGTCAACGACCACATGTCACACAGCTAGTGTTGAGTGGCTCCTCTTCACAACACCGCCACACACCATGCTTCCTGCCTCACCATCCCCCCGTCCCCCCCAAAGATCTTTTAGTCCCCCCTTTGGTCCCCCCTCAGTTCTCAGAGGATGTCCCCCCTTCCTGAAGCCATCAGTCCTGCCTCCCATAGGCCAGGCATAAATGTTACCTTTCGTGTCGGGTTGGGGGTGGGCGCAGCGGTAGCGCTGTGAGGTCGACACTTGGCTGTGTTGTTTTAGCGGCTAAAATAAACACAGGTTGAGAGGTCCGAGGGGTTCAGGGTGAGGGTGCCAACGGGTTTTCTTTATTGGGTTGTTCTCTCTCACTGGAAGGACGTGTCTGTTTTATGTTGTCTTCCATGACAGGTCCTTTAAGATTCAGCTGCATGCGCAAGTGCCCTTAAAATGAATTTGAAGCGAGCTCCCAAAAAAGAACATCGCACATGCTTTTAACGAGGACTCAAATTATAGTTGATAATGGCAGATGATATTGTGTGATAGTTGATTTGATAGTTGATATTGTGTGATAGTTGATAGTTGATATTGTGCCATAGTTGATAGTTGATATTGTGTGATAGTTGATAGTTGATATTGTGTGATAGTTGATTTGACAGTTGATATTGTGCCATAGTTGATATTGTGCCATAGTTGATTTGATAGTTGATATTGTGTGATAGTTGATTTGATAGTTGATATTGTGCCATAGTTGATAGTTGATATTGTGCGATAGTTGATTTGATAGTTGATATTGTGTGATAGTTGATTTGATAGTTGATATTGTGTGATAGTTGATTTGATAGTTGATATTGTGCGATAGTTGATTTGATAGTACATATTGTGTGATAGTTGATTTGACAGTTGATATTGTGCCATAGTTGATAATTGATATTGTGCAATAATGTCCAATTCTTTGTGATATGATGCAGTTTAAGATGATATGAATTGGCTCTCACTGACTATAAAGGTACTTTGGGAGTCCTTTACCCATCCAATCAATGGCCTTGTCCCATCCATGCTCCTCCATCTGTGAACATGTCAGTATTCCAAGTTGGCACTATCTTGCACAAAACATCTTAATGACTTCAGACAGAGAGTCAAGCTGTGTTTCTCCTTACGTAAAGCCAGTCAGATATATCAATCTACCACCTGTAGGTAGCCCACTCAATACAGCTCCAACACCACCGCCGTCTCTGGGAACTTGAACTAGAAGGTTCAGTGTCTGCTCTAATTGACACTGGTTGGTCTTGAAAAGGTTGTTTTTGATGGATTTGACCAAGTCCCTAGCTTGGCTGTTTTGTCAATCGAGGAACAAATAACATATTATGCAGCAAGAACAAATTGTTGATGTTGCTAGAATCTATAGTAATTCATGACCAACCCTGAGTTGGGATAAGCAACGTGATAAGACCTTAGGACTAGCCACTAAGAATGCACCTTATTGTTTTCGTAGAACTCAGTTAGACCCTCCTAGTTCAAGGCCAGTGGTTATAAGCTCAGGAAGAAGAGATAGCATGGCATAGAGGAGGAGGGGGATGGAGTGATAACACTTAGTGTTAGAGGAAGGGAGGAGAGATGGAGGAGTAGACTAGAGTGAATTCTAAGCAGCATTGTTGGAACCCAGTCGACATCGTCCGACCTCGCTTGTAACCGGCGGTAACGGCTGTGCCCCCTTTCATGTTGAGAATTACACGGGTGGAGGGGAGGATAGGGAGGGGCAGACCTGCAGGACATTGCCTGTGAGAATGACCCTTGACCTCCCTCTCTTTCCAGAGCCGCGCTGGGTCCCCGTTGGAATACCCAGAGGTCTTTGCAGCGCCCGCCTGTGTCTGTGGTGCCAGCGGTGTCAGATAGCTTAAAGCTTTTCTCAAATGTATTTTTTAAAGGGGGGAAATCAATAGCAAGGGCCGGAGAACACTGGCAGGAGCAACACAAGCTCCTGATGTTAACTCACAGTAATATCTGAGAGACGCAATGTGTTAGGGGGCGCTGGTACAAGACACAGCTGTGAGACCATCATGGTTTTATATGTGAGAGAAAAATAAGTAGATAAATGGATAACGAGTCTATTTTCCAACCCTACCCCTAACCCTCAATTCTGTATTATCTATATTATTACTTTTATCACTGTACTGTTGGGGAAAATCTCCCAAGAATGTCACTGTACTGTTGGAAAAGAGCTCACAAGAATGTCACTGTACTGTGGGAAAAGCGCTCACAAGACTGTCACTGTACTGTGGGAAAAGCGCTCACAAGACTGTCACTGTACTGTGGGAAAAGCGCTCACAAGACTGTCACTGTACTGTGGGAAAAGCGCTCACAAGACTGTCACTGTACTGTGGGAAAAGCGCTCACAAGACTGTCACTGTACTGTGGGAAAAGCGTTCACAAGAATGTCACTGTACTGTGGGAAAAGAGCTCACAAGACTGTATTTTGTATTGCTGATGTTTTTGCTATTTTAGTCAACCTTGCGAACAACAACAATCTTAATTGAGGAAGATGTACACACACACAGTAACAGCTGGACCGCTGTAAAATGATAATTAGCGGTAAAAATGTGTTTCATTCAATCATACTGCAGACAAAACCTAATTATCCCTCCATTGCAAAAATTGTCAAAGACTCCAGCCACCCTAGTCATAGACTGTTCTCTCTGCTACTGTACGTTTCTAAACAGCTTCTACCGCCAAGCCATAAGACTCTTGAACATCTAATCAAATGGCTAAACAGACTATTTGCATTGCCCCCCCCCCTTACACTGCTGCTACTTTCTGTTGTTATCATCTATGCATAGTAACTTTAATAACTCTACCTACATGTACATATTACCTCAACTAACCGGTGGCCCCGCACATTGACTCTGTACCGGTACCCCTCTGTATATAGTCTCACTATTGTTATTTTACTGCTGCTCTTTAATTACATGTTACTTTTATTTCTTATTCTTACTCATATTTTTTTTTAAACTGCATTGTTGGTTAGGGGCTCGTAAGTAAGCATTTCACTGTAAGGTCTACACCTGTTTTATTCGGTGCATGTGACTAATAAAATGTGATTTGATTTGATTGAGAAAGTATACAATCACAATGTAGTCTCTCCACTGTGAGGGTTTCTGCAGGGCGTCCTGGATTGAACAACAGCCCGGGACAGTCTCTCCACTCTGAGGGTTTCTGCAGGGTGTCCTGGATTGAACAACAGCCCGGGACAGTCTCTCCACTCAGGGTTTCTGCAGGGTGTCCTGGGTTGAACAACAGCCCGGGACAGTCTCTCCACTCTGAGGGTTTCTGCAGGGTGTCCTGGATTGAACAACAGCCTGGGACAGTCTCTCCACTCTGAGGGTTTCTGCAGGGTGTCCTGGATTGAACAACAGCCTGGGACAGTTTCTCCACTCTGAGGGTTTCTGCAGGGTGTCCTGGGTTGAACAACAGCCTGGGACAGTTTCTCCACTCTGAGGGTTTCTGCAGGGTGTCCTGGATTGAACAACAGCCTGGGACAGTTTCTCCACTCTGAGGGTTTCTGCAGGGTGTCCTGGATGGAACAACAGCCTGGGACAGTCAGAAGATTCACATTGTGTCTGTGAGAAGGAGAAGCAGGGGAACTTGTGCACAGACACACACACACACACACACACACACACACACACACACACACACACACACACACACACACACACACACACACACACACACACACACACACACACACACACACACACACACACACACAGACCCCAGCCCTGGTAAGATCTCCCTGAGCAGGCTCTCTGGTGGGCTGTGTGATGGTGATATTGTACTGACCTGCCCTATCAGAGTTCACGGTGGGGAATTATGGTGTCAGCTGTCAAGCTGTGGCCCAACATTCTGCCCACAGGAACAATGGCTATAACACACCGCTCACAGCAGAGGCCTGAGCCAGGGAACTCTCCCTTTCTTTCTCTCTCTCTCTTTCTCTCTCTCTTTCTCTCTTGATCATACTATTTCTCTCTCTCTTTCTCTCTCACTTCTTATACTCTCTCGGTATCAACCATATCTCCCATAGCTCTCTCTCGTTCCCTATGTCTCTGTGGAGTTATGGGCCTGTCATTCCCCTCAGGGGAGGGAGAGAGAGAGGGAGAGAGAGTGTGTGAGAGAGAGAGAAAGAGAGAGAGGAATTTTCCAGCTGCAGCAGAGTTGAGCCACTAAGTTGGGGTGGCAGACATTGATGGCATTTGGGGAAGCCCTCGGCAACTGTTACTATGGTTGTGTCCACTACCCAGTGGCCATTGCTGCCAAGTTGACTCAAGATATCCCACGGGGAGCAGAAAAACTGTTTAGAGAGAACTATTTGTTAGCTAGACAAATGTATTGTGCACACATCCAAAAAATACAGGAGCTGGACAAAAAACATATCCTGGCAAAAAAAAAGCTGTCCACTCACTGATTTTCATGAGCAGCAAAAGGTAAGCAAACTGAGTAAGAGAAAACCTCAGAGCAGTTATATTCTGCAACCCAACATGTTGGAACATCTGAACAGTTATATTCTGCAACCCAACATGTTGGAACATCTGAACAGTTATATTCTGCAACCCAACATGTTGAAACAACTGAACAGTTTTATTCTGCAACCCAACATGTTGGAACATCTGAACAGTTATATTCTGCAACCCAACATGTTGAAACATCTGAACAGTTATATTCTGCAACCCAACATGTTGAAACATCTGAACAGTTATATTCTGCAACCCAACATGTTGGAACATCTGAACAGTTATATTCTGCAACCCAACATGTTGGAACATCTGAACAGTTATATTCTGCAACCCAACATGTTGGAACATCTGAACAGTTATATTCTGCAACCCAACATGTTGGAACATCTGAACAGTTATATTCTGCAACCCAACATGTTGGAACATCTGAACAGTTATATTCTGCAACCCAACATGTTGGAACATCTGAACAGTTATATTCAGCAACCCAACATGTTGAAACAACTGAACAGTTTTATTCTGCAACCCAACATGTTGGAACATCTGAACAGTTATATTCTGCAACCCAACATGTTGGAACATCTGAACAGTTATATTCTGCAACCCAACATGTTGGAACATCTGAACAGTTATATTCTGCAACCCAACATGTTGGAACATCTGAACAGTTATATTCTGCAACCCAACATGTTGGAACATCTGAACAGTTATATTCTGCAACCCAACATGTTGGAACATCTGAACAGTTATATTCTGCAACCCAACATGTTGGAACATCTGAACAGTTATATTCTGCAACCCAACATGTTGGAACATCTGAGCAGTTTCATTCTGTAACCAAACATGTTGAATATAGCAATTTGTCTTAAAAAATGCTATATGATTGAAATGGTTGCTTTACCGTATAGCACACGTTCATACACACATGCATTATACTTCCTTGTGAGTCATTGAGACAACTTAAGTTATTTCACACACACACACACACACACACACACACACACACACACACACACATAACCTGTCGCCTCTATCTGGATCTGGCTCCCTATCTGCTGTCCTGTCCTGACCTGTCCTGACCTGTTCTGTCCTGTCCTGACCTGTTCTGTCCTGATCTGTCCCTTCCTGTCCTAACCTGTCCTGTCCTGTCCTGACAGCACACCACTTCAAAGACCCTGCTTCTGATGCTAACCATCAATATGCATTTCATCCAGCACCCACTGCTCTCCCCTCCGACATTCTTCTCTCTCTCTCTCTCTCGCTCTCTTTCTTCCTCCACAGTAATTGCCTTCAAAGTCAATTAGCGCAAATTATTTGCGACCATACTGGTGGTAAAAAGCCGATTGGTCGGCGGGCGAGGAAGCAGCTCGGGGGTCAGACATATTTGCTCAATGGCGCTCACTTCAACATAAGCCCTTTCAATTGTATGCTTTTAAAAAAAATAGGGCAATAACCACAGAACCCATGTCAAGTCTCATACATAACTCTGGGAATGCGGCGTGGGTGGGGTTTCTGTAGAAATGAATTATTGGGAAAGCAGCAGCGCCCGATTTGCCAAGGCTCACAGTGAGTCGGGGGCTTGCTGCTCTCTCTGCTCCTAACACGGGGGACTGGTAAGTATGTTTACCTCGTTTGTCAGATTGTGTGTTGCAGGTTTGCATCCGATGTTAAGCCGATGTTTGGCTAATGCTGCCAGGGTCATTTCCCACCACCGTGCATGCCTAGAACACCCCTCGGAAAATAAATGTTTCACTCGTCGAGGTTCGAGATCAAAGGCAAGGAGGTGGGATCAAAGAGCAGCATCACACCACTTCGGTCACATCTGTGTTGTTTACATGAATGCTTAAAGGCACTCAATCCATGAAATATGACCCAACTTTGAAAAATATATGTTTTGTGCTCTGAGGAGTTTTGATGTCACCTTTTGAAGTACATCAATGCATTAGGGGTTCATTTCAGAAGAAACTTCACATGAACAGTTTTTGAAAGCCTTTAATAAGATTTGGAGGACTGCGGGCCAGGGATCGTGTATGTATCTCTGCCTATTTTCATATTTTTTCCATACTCTCCGTGTCAACTGTACGGATACCAATCAGAAATCGTCAGAGCTGGAACCATTTCTCTGCATCCGCCAATCGCAAGGCCTATTCTCCACGTCAGGATCAAACATTACCCCACTGATAAATAACAACCATAAACAAATGACTGAAATGGTGATCTGAACTCCCACTAGATATCATGTAGTCCCCTCTAGTCTCTGTTTATCTTCTGACCCCTGATACTGCCTGTGTGATCTAGCCTCACTGGGGAGGGGGATGAAGAGGGGTCTAGGAGGGGGGGAGGGGGGTATGCCGAGGGTTCTAGGATGGGGTAGGGGGGTATGCCGACGGCTATTGGAGGGGGGAAGGCAGTATGCAGAGGGGTCTAGGAGGGGGGAGGGGGGTATGCAGAGGAGTCTAGGAGGGGGGTATAAAGAGAGGTCTAGGAGGGGGGTGTGCAGAGGGGTCTAGGAGGGGGGAGGGGGTATGCAGAGGAGTCTAGGAGGGGGGAGAGGGGTGTGCAGAGGAGTCTAGGAGGGGGGAGGGAGGTATGCAGAGGAGTCTAGGAGGGGGGAGGGGGGTATGCAGAGGGGTCTAGGAGGGGGTAGGGGGTATGAAGAGGGGTCTATGGGGGGGAAGGGGGAGGGAAGGGGGTTTGCAGAGGGGTCTAGGAGGGGGGATGGAGGTATGCAAAGGGGTCTAGCAGGGGGAAGGAGAGGGAAGGGGTGTAGAGAGAAGGGGAGGAGGTTTCAGTGACCTGTGAGGCAGCCTGCTGTTGGGCTGGGGGCTAAACCGCTCACCCTTTACCCCTTCTAACTGGATTATAGGCTCTCCTGTCCCCCCCTCCTGCAGCGGGGAGAGGAGGGGAACAGCTCCAGTCCCCCACCGTCATCAAGGGGGCCTGGTCTGTGCTCATCACTAAAACAGCAGCCCCTCTCCTTCTGGGGGTCTCTCTCCTCTCTCCCTCTACCCCTCCTTTACTCTGTCTCTTCCCCTGTGTTGAAGGCTGAAGGTAGGGTGAGGGGTGAGGCATGGGTGTGGGGGTGCTAGGGGTAAACACTTGTCCAAGTGTTCTTTCTCAATTCACTCTCTTTCTCATGTTTCTACTCTTTTCCTGTTTTTCTCCTTTTCTCCTCCTTCTTCTTCTTCTTCTTATCCTCCTTCTCCCCCTCCCCTCCCCTCCCCCACCAGTCTGTGACCCCTGACAGAGAGGTATGTTGTGAGAGAAGTGTGATGGGGGAATGTGTGGTTCAGTGGTTAGGGTGGCTCTGGCCTGTCTGGGGCTGTGTGTCTGTGTCTGCCTGACCTGTAAACCAGCTCTGCCTATACTGGAGTAGGAGGATATTGCCCCTATACACTGATCTAAGGTCATTTCCATTTTGACCCTCATTGTGGAAGGCAAGCTGATCCTAGATCTGTGGATAGGGGCAACCTCTACCTCTATTGCCTATGTACCTATCAACCAGTTCCCTAAGGCCTGATTCTAGACCAGCAATCTGGAACAAGAGGAGGCAGGTCTTTCTTCTTCAGTCTGTCAATGTCCCCACTGAGGTGCTGCAAGGACCCAAACAAGCACTGTTCTCCGCTTGTCTACAGTCCGCTTGTCAACAGTCTGCTTGTCAACAGGGCTGTGTTTGTGAATAACATAAATGCTCTCTGAGAATCTATGACGACACAAATCTGATATGGTCAAGCATTCACAGAAGTTTACAGGCAGATAAAAAGGTCGACCTGAACTACCACCAGTGTGTATAAGACCTGAACTACCCCCAGTGTGTATAAGACCTGAACTACCCCCAGTGTGTATAAGACCTGAACTACCCCCAGTGTGTAGAAGACCTGAACTACCCCCAGTGTGTATAAGACCTGAACTACCACCAGTGTGTATAAGACCTGAACTACCCCCAGTGTGTATAAGACCTGAACTACCCCCAGTGTGTATAAGACCTGAACTACCCCCAGCGTGTATAAGACCTGAACTACCACCAGTGTGTATAAGACTTGAACTACCCCCAGTGTGTATAAGACCTGAACTACCCCCAGTGTGTATAAGACCTGAACTACCCCCAGTGTGTATAAGACCTGAACTACCCCAGTGTGTATAAGACCTAAACTACCCCCAGTGTGAATAAGACCTGAACTACCCCCAGTGTGTATAAGACCTGAACTACCACCAGTGTGTATAAGACCTGAACTACCCCCAGTGTGTATAAGACCTGAACTTACCCCCAGTGTGTATAAGACCTGAACTACCCCCAGTGTGTATAAGACCTGAACTACCACCAGTGTGTATAAGACCTGAACTACCCCCAGTGTGTATAAGACCTGAACTTCCCCCAGTGTGTATAAGACCTGAACTACCCCCAGTGTGTATAAGACCTGAACTACCCCCAGTGTGTATAAGACCTGAACTACCCCCAGTGTGTATAAGACCTGAACTTCCCCCAGTGTGTATAAGACCTGAACTACCCCCAGTGTGTATAAGACCTGAACTACCACCAGTGTGAGTAAGACTTGAACTACCCCCAGTGTGTGTAAGACCTGAACTACCCCCAGTGTGTAGAAGACCTGAACTACCCCCAGTGTGTATAAGACCTGAACTACCCCCAGTGTGTATAAGACCTGAACTACCCCCAGTGTGTATAAGACTTGAACTACCCCCAGTGTGTGTAAGACCTGAACTACCCCCAGTGTGTAGAAGACCTGAACTACCCCCAGTGTGTATAAGACCTGAACTACCCCCAGTGTGTAGAAGACCTGAACTACCCCCAGTGTGTATAAGACCTGAACTACCACCAGTGTGTATAAGACCTGAACTACCCCCAGTGTGTATAAGACCTGAACTACCCCCAGTGTGTATAAGACCTGAACTACCCCCAGTGTGTATAAGACCTGAACTACCACCAGTGTGTATAAGACCTAAACTACCCCCAGTGTGTACAAGACCTGAACTACCCCCAGTGTGTATAAGACCTGAACTACCACCAGTGTGTATAAGACCTGAACTACCCCCAGTATGTATAAGACCTGAACTACCCCCAGTGTGTATAAGACCTGAACTACCCCCAGTGTGTATAAGACCTGAACTACCCCCAGTGTGTGTAAGACCTGAACTACCACCAGTGTGTATAAGACCTGAACTACCCCCAGTGTGTATAAGACCTGAACTACCACCAGTGTGTATAAGACCTGAACTACCCCCAGTGTGTATAAGACCTGAACTACCACCAGTGTGTATAAGACCTGAACTACCCCCAGTGTGTATAAGACCTGAACTACCACCAGTGTGTATAAGACCTGAACTACCCCCAGTGTGTATAAGACCTGAACTACCACCAGTGTGTATAAGACCTGAACTACCACCAGTGTGTATAAGACCTGAACTACCACCAGTGTGTATAAGACCTGAACTACCCCCAGTGTGTATAAGACCTGAACTACCACCAGTGTGTATAAGACCTGAACTACCCCCAGTGTGTATAAGACCTGAACTACCACCAGTGTGTATAAGACCTGAACTACCCCCAGTGTGTATAAGACCTGAACTACCACCAGTGTGTATAAGACCTGAACTACCCCCAGTGTGTATAAGACCTGAACTACCACCAGTGTGTATAAGACCTGAACTACCCCCAGTGTGTATAAGACCTGAACTACCCCCAGTGTGTATAAGACCTGAACTACCACCAGTGTGTATAAGACCTGAACTACCACCAGTGTGTATAAGACCTGAACTACCCCCAGTGTGTATAAGACCTGAACTACCACCAGTGTGTATAAGACCTGAACTACCCCCAGTGTGTATAAGACCTGAACTACCCCCAGTGTGTATAAGACCTGAACTACCACCAGTGTGTATAAGACCTGAACTACCACCAGTGTGTATAAGACCTGAACTACCACCAGTGTGTATAAGACCTGAACTACCCCCAGTGTGTATAAGACCTGAACTACCACCAGTGTGTATAAGACCTGAACTACCCCCAGTGTGTATAAGACCTGAACTACCCCCAGTGTGTATAAGACCTGAACTACCACCAGTGTGTATAAGACCTGAACTACCCCAGTGTGTATAAGACCTGAACTACCCCCAGTGTGTATAAGACCTGAACTACCCCCAGTGTGTATAAGACCTGAACTACCACCAGTGTGTATAAGACCTGAACTACCCCCAGTGTGTAGAAGACCTGAACTACCCCCAGTGTGTATAAGACCTGAACTACCCCCAGTGTGTATAAGACCTGAACTACCACCAGTGTGTATAAGACCTGAACTACCCCCAGTGTGTATAAGACCTGAACTACCCCCAGTGTGTTTAAGACCTGAACTACCCCCAGTGTGTATAAGACCTGAACTACCACCAGTGTGTATAAGACCTGAACTACCCCCAGTGTGTATAAGACCTGAACTACCACCAGTGTGTATAAGACCTGAACTACCACCAGTGTGTAAAGAATCGCAGTGCAGTGTTCTGTTGATTCCAACAGAGAGGCAGTGCAAAGTGAGCAGTGTGTCAAGAAGCAGTGCGGCTTGGCAGGGTAGTGTTTCAGAGGACGCATGGCTCTCGACCTTCACCTCCGTAGGGGAGTTGCAGCGATAAGACAAGACTGTAACTACCAATTGGACATCACAAAATTGTGGCGAAAAAGAGGTAAAAGTAGAAAATGAAAACAGAGAGGTAGTGCAGGTAGGTCATTGCTTCAAGGTCCCGGAGCAGTCGTGACTGACAGTTAGCTCTCGCAGGGCTCAGTGGCCACAGCATTTAAAATCCAAACTACTGTTGCGCTGCCTTGTATCACATGTCATGGCGGGGAGCTTGGGCGGAAGAGTACAGGAGCAGATGCAAGCTGACGCTCGGCCCTGGAGTCAAACACACAAACACACCAAATACCTGCTCACACAACCGGAAGAGGTGACACAACACATCAGGTAACTTTGCCTTTCCGGTGTGGTTCCCAGGCCTGTTGTAGTGTCACAGATGTATCATGCGTTTACGTCAGCATGTTAATGGTCATTCGAGGTGACATGCACCTGGGTTCTGTGGGGAGAAAAGAGAGCGGTGGTGAGAACATTTAGCAGTAACGAGGTGGCACTCGCTGGCGCTAACTGGTCCAACATATGTCACAGCTGTATCTTTCCTCTCCAACGGCTCGGTTAGACAGCGCAAAGAACCAGGACACCGTCAATATTTACCATATACTGTCTTTTCTTCTTTCTTCAGAAGTAATTAAGACAATTAGCTGATCATGTGAATACCAGACAGATGCCAGGGGAAATAAATACATCCATGTGTAAATAGTCAAGGAGAAAAATAGCAAGGGTACCTAGGCTGTCCACTTTTAAGTGAAGTCTTCCAATTAAAACCATTTGAGTCCGTCTTGTAATTTGTGAAAGAGAATGACAGTAGCACTTTGGATCCTTTAAGCAGACTATTTGTGCAGGTAGTGTTTTGGGTTAAAGAGATCATAGAAATGATGTGAAAACCTGAACCAGTAAATGTTATTCAACAAACAGAGTGAGTTTCTAGAAAACATCATTTTCAATCTTATTTTCTATATTGCAAACAATGTTTGCTATCCAATACTACACACAACCAAATATACTGACCAAAAATGTAAACGAAACATGCCAAGTGTTGGTCCCATGTTTCATGAGCTGAAATAAAAGATCCCAAACATTTTCCATCTGCACAAAAATCGTATTTCTCTCAAATGTTGTGCTCAAATTTGTTTACATCCCTGTTAGTGAGCATTTCTCCTTTGCCAAGATAATCCATCCACCTGCCAGGTGTGGCATATCAAAGGCTGATTAAACAGCATGCTCATTACACAGGTGCACCTTGTGCTGGGGACAGTAAAATGTGCAGTTTTGTCACACAACACAATGCCACAGGTGTCTCAAGTTTTGAGGGAGCGTGCAATCTGCATGCTGACTGCAGGAATGTCCACCAGATTTAATAATAAGCCGCCTCCAATGTTGTTTTAGAGAACATGGCAGGACGTCCAACCGCAGACCACATGTAACCACGCCAGCCCAGGACCTCCACATCCGGCTTCTTCACCTGTGGGATCGTCTGAGACCAGCCACCTGGATAGCTGATGAAACTGAGGAGTATTTCTTTGTAATAAAGCCCTTTTGTGGGAAGAACTCATTCTTATTGGCTGGGCCTGGTTCCCCAGTGGATGGGCCTGGCTCCCAAGTTGGTGGGCTTATACCCTCCCAGGCCCACCCATGGCTGCGCCCCTGCCCAGTCATGTGAAATCCATAGACTAGGGCCTATTGAATTTATTTTAATTGACTGATTTCCTTATATGAAATGTAATTCAGAAAAATCGTTGAAATGATTGATTGTTGCGGTTATATTTTTGTTCAGTACATTCATTAAAAATGACAATTGCCAACATAACACTTTTAACATAGAAATGATATCTGATATTCCAGTTCCAATATAATTTTTTTTCTTCAAAATGTCCTTGAATTGTGCCAGCAGGGATTCTCTCCAGCAAGGGGGACTTCTAGTCCAGTCATTACAGTAATTCATTCTGTAGGTGCATTGGACATCACAACCCTGTTGAGCGTCAGAGAAAACCCTTTGCTGTTGCAACTGGTGACATTACCCTGAAATATTAAACACATGGCCACATCTGCTTTTTTATGCACTGAGGCATATTTTGTGTAGTGTTTAGGAATATTAAAGCATAATTTATATTTCAGGAGTTTGACACCTTGACATTTTGGCACCTCTGTTTTGAATTTCAGCATGCGGTTTGACATGTTTGTATTAATAACATTGTGATCTCGGAGGGCCATAGCCCCGGGCTGCTTCAACAAGACTACTAAAGGAAGGCATTTCAAAAGGAATTCTAGAGCAGCCTAGGGACTCGTCAAAATCAGCCCTGATACTTTTGCCCTGATAAAAATCCATTCCACACAAACGCGTGAACAGAGGGGGGATGGTGGTTAGTGATCTGTGCCTGTGTGTGTGCATGTGTCCATGCATGTGTGTGGGGTTTTTCCGCAGAATCCCTGATGTTTCCCAGATTGATCAGTCATTCTGTATGCATGTCGAAGACAGCTTGGTGGTGCAGATGATTCCTAGATACACTGTTCACTGTTGGTGTCACTGTTTGCCACTAAATATTCCGTAACAATAACATTGTAATATCCCTTCTAACTACGTAGGACATCTGGTGCCTGCCCCTTCATTTAAATACAACATCTCAAAAAACCCAAACCATTATTCTTAACCAAGTTCTTGTAGTCATTCTTTTTTTATTTAGTGGATGCCTTAGCTTTTACTGGCAGAAAATACAGTACGGGTGAGAAGTTGGTGCTCTGTAATAATTGGATCTGAAAAATGGAACAGTTCAATTAATAATATCTAATTAGTATTAGACAAAATGAAACAACACATGCAGAGAGAGGGAGAGAGGGAGAGAGAGAGAGAGAGAGAGAGACGGAGAGAAAGAGAGAAAGAGAGACAGAGAGAGGGAGAGAGGGAGAGAAAGAGAGAGACAGAAAGAGAAACAGAGAGGGAGAGAGAGAGAGTGGGGCAGAAAGAGAGACAGAGAGGGAGAGAGAGAGAGTGGGCAGAAAGAGAGACAGAGGGGGAGAAAGGGAGAGAGAGAGAGCGGGGCAGAGAGAGAGACAGAGGGGGAGAAAGGGAGAGAGAGAGAGCGGGACAGAGAGGAAGAGAAAGGGAGAGAGGGAGAGAGAGAGAGAGAGAGAGAAAGAGAAACAGAGAGAGGGAGAGAGAGAGAGTGGGGCAGAAAGAGAGACAGAGAGGGGGAGAGAGGGAGAGAGAGAGAGTGGGCAGAAAGAGAGACAGAGAGGGGGAGAAAGGGAGCGAGAGAGAGAAGTGCAATCAAACACTATCTTATTATTGCCGCCCTGCAGTGGAGTCATGTATGTATTGATGTCATGTAATCAATCAGATCTAGTCAGTGTTGCAGCAGACACTATTGGTGTGAGGTTTAAAGCATCAGCACTAGATGGAATATGACTCTTCCGTTGTCTGTTGACAGGACACAGCATGTCAAGTAAAACAAATGATTAAAACAATTAACAAACAAATACAGGCTGACACAGCCACACACGTTATAAAGCCTTGCTTGACTAGACAGAATAACTTCACAGCTCCTAAAGGTGAAACAGGCTCCAATAATGTTGGAGTTTTCTGACAGGTGTCGAAGGGATCCACAGTGGAGATGCTCTTCTCAGACTGAACCTTATTTATCCTGTCATTTATTTTCTCTTTTATTTCCTCTCCTTCAAATTTCCTTGACTTCCTTGAATTTACTTTTGTCAAATAACAACAAGTGTTGCACATTAAAAATCATTCAGTTCAATTCAAAGATTCCGCGATGAAGTTCAGGTCTTTCTTTCTTTATCTCATGCTGTTCTCTGCCTGACCGCTCTCTCAAAGCCGACAACCCTGGGAAATTCAGAGATGGTCATGAATGTTTCCACTGCTCGCTCTTCTGTGTGCTCTCCAGTGTTGCACAAAGCAATGGTCCCCCCCACCTGATTGTCTCGTGGTTAACTTGTCTCAACTCTGCAGTATCACTGAGGTCACCGTGCCTCTGCCCAGGAAGGAGTTGTTAATGTGTGTGTGTGTGTGTTAATGACTGCTATTTCTATGAAGGCCTCCCTCGTGATAAAATACAGACAGTGTTATTGCACAATAATCTCTCAAAAACATCCATCCATGATACAGTGGGTATAAAATCAGGGGATTGATTGTCATTTCATTACAACAACAACAACAATAACAACAACAGAAAATATAGGGGAAAACATTCTAAGAGGAATCCCAATATAAAAATACATTTTGGCAATTATTACTTAATTAACTTCACAACAATAAAAGTTTGTACTGTATACCGATAAATATTTCCACTTCACCTCCTTGTCTTTGAATCGACACACCACACGTCTCAACCTTTAACCTGCGCTGGATAAATTTGTGTCAGATCTGCCCACTACAGTCAGTCACACAGTCTTGTATATGGAGAACATAGATTGGATTAATTGAATTTCCAGTGTCCTCCAGTCAGAGCCACCAGAGTGTAGATAATTCCCTTATCCACATCAATGCGGGGCCCTCTGCTGGGCTCAGTCAAGGGCCCCAGACCTGCTGTTCGCTGGCAGGGATCTGCCACAATCAATTACACCAGGCCTGGTTAATGGGCCTCCCTGATTTCTTGCCCCCTCTCTCACTCTGGACTATTAGGAGGAGAAGTTCAAAATGGAAGAGGGGAGACAATGACCCTTCAAAGAGAAACACTATATATATATGGATGTTTCTTGTGTTGATGTGCTGAAGTCATACAGTATGCTGTGGCTTTGTGTTGGTCGAAGTTGTTTATGTGGGTTATATGAGCCCCTGTGTGTCTGTGTGTGTGTGTGTGTGTGTGTGTGTGTGTGTGTGTGTGTGTGTGTGTGTGTGTGTGTGTGTGTGTGTGTGTGTGTGTGTGTGTGTGTGGGTGTGTGTGTGTGAGTGAGTGAGTGAGTGAGTGAGTGAGTGAGTGAGTGAGTGAGTGAGTGAGTGTGTGAGTGTGTGTGTGTGTATCAGGGGGGGCTAAGGTTGATTGGGCTGATTAGGGGTATGTGTATAATGCCTGAGTGCGTTCCTTCACAGTAACCACATAGCTGTGCTGCCGACTCAGTAGGATGCTTCCTTTCATCCTGTCCGCTCCCTCGCTCTCTCTCTGCCCAGGGACCAGGCAGGTCCAGCCTGACACCGTTTCAGACACACACACACACACGCACACACACGCACACATGCACATTCACGCTCAAACACAAACAGACACACACACATGAACACAAACAGACACACACACGTTTTAAAAATTAAATTAAAATAATGTATGAATCAGTTAATTTTGTACCATAATTGAAACATAAAATGCCAGTGGTTAATGTATTACTAATGCAACAACACTCACATATGTACGTACACAATGTGTATGTCTTTTTATTAATAGGATATTTATATTGTTATTATGAAAATGAGTGAAATGTACTTTTTCTAATATTTCTCTCTTTGTCAATTCGGTGTTGTGTATTTTTATGATCTATTTTCTAGACGTGAAGCATGGACAGGTTTTATTATTATCCTGCTGAGAAGACTCAAGAGGAAATGAAATAGGAAAGTTAGATCATTGTGAAACTAAATAAAGGTTAGTTAAATAAAGCTTAAATAAAATAAAACTAATAAAATACATTTTTATTATCAGATAAGTAGATATTAAATATTAAAATGTGTATACTAAAACAGTTACCTATTGCTGATGTACAGGTACATGATCAACACAAAGTCTCTGGATGAGTTACATCCTCATCAATTACATGTTATCGATTACATTAAACATTGATTACATTAAATATTCCTTCAGGAAATCACAGCTAATAGAAAAAAATGTAGGATTACATTTTTTATATGATAAATAAAATGCTAATGAAGAGCTGATTTCCTTTTTGAGAGCTCAATGGAGGCTAAACAATGTAGTTATATTATTCAATTCTGTGTCACAATTGATTGAGTCAAACATGTTTTACCATGCCAAGCTGAGTGAGGTCGAAAACAAATACATCTGACATCAACCAAACAGTAGTTAACTGTTGTCTTCTCAGACGACTAACCTCTGAAACACAATTTATTGTTGTTGTTTTTTTAGATGCTTTAACACTTTATTCACACAGTAAGGAAATCGGAGAGGGAGTCAGGCAAGAGGGAGAAACAGTTGGAAGAATAGACACGAGGATGAACCCTGGTCTCCAGTGGGGAGTTGTATTTGTGACATGTACTGGGAGTGCTACCACTGCAGCAGGGCTCTGGGCTCAGGGCTCTGGGCTCAGGGCTCTGGGCTATCTGAAACACTACTACAGTAGATATCATGAGTAGTGTTCACTCTCTCCATCATCTTCTACTTTCTCCAGTCTTTTTCCTTCATTGATACAGAAAATTGCATCTTTCGATCTTTCATATTCTTTCTCAATACAACAACGCATCAGTCACTTTAAAGTTCTGAAGAGTGACATCTCTAGCCGACATGTTACCATCTTCTGGTATAAGATGATGCTGTCTTTTGTTGTGTGTTGTAAAAGCCAGGTTTTAAGTGCCTTTGCAGAGGCTCCAATTCAACTGGGTGTTTGACACTCTCCCATGGCCTCTCCTGCTTCTCCGTCTCTCAGATTTAAAAACATGTCGCTGCGACCCCTGATCTCCAGCGGCCCACTTCCACTCTCCGCCAGGAAGCCCCATACATGCCTGAACAATTAACTCCCCCACAGCCATCAATTCAGCCCAAAGGAAAGGAAAGACAGAAAGGACCAAGTCACCTGGGTTCAGGAGAAAGAGAAGAAGAAGGGGGGAAATGAGGAGAAAGGTTTTTGTGGAGAAAAACAGCTTTTTATCAGTCCACCCGTGTAACTGTCACAGCGACTGACAGCGAGACACTTAGGAAGGCCTCCTTTCATTCAGTCAGCCAGTCGGCCCCGTCGAATGGTTCAACAAACAATCCCAAGGTGCCTTGGGGTTGTGTTTACCTTTCAAAATCAGGGTCGCAAAAGGTTTGTTCACATAAAAGCGATGATGAACTGAAGTGGCATGTCTGTTTGGTTTCCCTGACTCCCCTGCAGTAGCACAGTGTATATTGATCTCCATCACGCATCACTAAGTGGTCAGTAGGACTCTGTCGGCTGAACGAAGGACTCTCGCTCACTGTTTGAAGCTGCCCTGCAGGTGTCCAAAGCACTGCCTCAGATCCCCATGGAGACACAATTAGCTGCTTGGCCGACCTTTATTTGTGATGCTGCTTAACTTTTCCCAAACACCAAACCATTCCTTAAAGTGACTCCAACTTTACCTGTTATTGCCTGGGGACTGGAGTATACTGTAGTGTTGAACCTGTGGTGTAAAAAGCAATATGAAATAAACTTTTTCATAGAAAAAAGATTGTAGATCAGCAGCTTCCTGTGTTCCAGGAAAAACGACTGCCGCTACCATAGAGTCATTATGGTGGAGGGGTAAAGTATGTACAATACATGACATTACATCAGAACACTCTCAAGTAGGCCAGCACCAACTCACTGAGAAACACACACAAACACAGACACACACTTCATTGAAGGCCTTATCGACAGTAGCTAGAGAGAGAGAGAGAGAGAGAGAGAGAGAGAGAGAGAGAGAGCGAGAGAGAGAGAGAGAGAGATTGCTATTGTCCATTGTATGGTCAATTTTACCCTTGATTATTGTTGTTACTGATTGTCCCATTGACAATCTTGATTATTATCATTAATATTGTAAATGAATCCCTTAATCTCCAAAGTACGCTTTGGCAATATGTACATTGTTACGAATTAGGAATTAAATAGAGAGAGAGACGGCGTGTGAGAGATTTCTCAGTTGCTTTCCTCTCCTTTGATCTGAGGACAGTGATATTGTAGGAAATTCCCAAGGTCAGTTATCCCACTGGAGAGACTCACTGATAGCCAGCACTGAGGACTCCTCCTATCTCTCTTTTTCCTCTCCTCCTCTCATCCCTCCACCCCCTTCTCCTGTCCTTCTCTCAGCCTTCCATCCCCCACTCCTCTTCTATCCTCTCATCCCTCCATCCCCTCTCCTCTCCTCTACCTCTCATCCCTCCACCCTTTCTCCTCTCCTCCTCTCATCCCTCCACCCCCTCTCCTCTCCTCCTCCTCTCAGCCCTCCACCCCCCTCTCCTCTCCTCCTCCTCTCCCCCTCCACCCCCCTCTCCTCTCCTCCTCTCATCCCTCAACTCCCTCTTTTCTTCTCTCTTTCTCTCATCCCTCCACCCCCTCTCCTCTCCTCCTCCTCTTATCTCTCCACTCCCTCTCCTCTCCTCCTCCTCTCACCCCTGCACCCAATTCTCCTCTCCTCCTCTCATCCCTCCATCCCCCTGTCCTCCTCCTCTCTTTGAGTCTGAAGTTGAGTGGTGAGCCCTGCCTGCCAATTAGTGCCAATCAGGCCAGCGGTGTGATGAGTTGTGCAGGCAGGCAGGAAGGTTCTGGGACTGGGACCACCTGGCCACAGCCCACATCTGGCCTCTCGTTCACACACCTGTCAGGGCCAGGCCCACGGTGCTGCTGTACAGGCAGGGCAAGTGTGTGGAGCCTATACTCAGCTGGCATGGGTTATTAAAGGTGTGTGTGTAAAAGGAGTGTGTGTGTGTGTGTGTGCGTGTGAGTGTGAAGCTTCCGGCACTACCACAGCAGCGTCTCTCCGCAGCCCCTCTCTCACACCTTCAGACTCTCTGCTGCTCAAACCAGCGTTTTAGGACTCAAGATCTCGCCAGAAATTGTGGCTGATCTGCCTCGCTAAATAATGCATCAATGCAGGGTTTTTGTTATGTAAAAAAAAAGGCTTTTAGCTGCGCTTGCGGGACAGTAATGCCACCTGACAATCGCTCCCCACAGTCTTGGCAGTGGCCCGGAGTGAAGCAGCCCCGGCTCCTTGTGATTGACAAGGACAAAAAAGAAGACAAATCCCATTCATGTTGTTGAATTGTCAACCGCAGCCGTGGGATTTGAAAAAGGAACCGGATGAGACCGTGACTTTGACGAGAAGAGGTAAAGAACTTAAACATGACAAGTGTGATTAAAATATCCCCAGAAAGTCAGATAGGGCGTCGAGGTAGGAGAGAGACCATCTCCATAAGACATTCCATTATTGATGAGGACTGGGACAGAGGAGCTGGGAGTTTTTCAAGGCCAAACGTATTTGTGTAGCGGCAGCAGCTTACACAGCTTGTTAAAGATGGGTGTTTAGTCACAGGTACTTCAGCATGGTCGACATCACCATTCAGAAAAACAACAGATTCTGTTTGACTGAGGGAAAACAGGCCATAAGCCACTGTTCTGGACAGGTTACGCACCACCATAGTTGCTGGAACCGTGCTGGAAAGGACAATGTGAGGAGAAAATGTCCGGGTCAGTACAGTATGGTATAGTGTGTAAAGGGTATACATTTACTCAATCGTCTTCTGTCCATTTGTCAAGAGTATACAACAGTAGCATGACCCATACATATGAAAGTTGAAGACTTGACCCTCTATGATTTGAGAAAACTGTCTCTACCACACTTTTAGTTTACAATGCACATTAATTGAATATATTTAATCTAGTTCTGGTGGTTGACACCAGTGGTTTCTGGAGAACTGGATATGCTAAGTGAATCCTCAAGCAAGTCCATCTCATTCTTACGTATAACTCATTCATTCCAGCCAATCACTAAATCTGACACATGAAATGTCACTACTTTCATTTATCTGTCTCCTGTCCTCATATTTAGCCTCACATTGAACATCACCATCAAATCCCCGGACTGAGCCACCAGAAATAACTGGTTCGGTACAGTATCTCCATACTTGACCCTGTATGAGGGCAACCGTTAAGTGGAGGATGTGTGCATCAAACCCACAGATACCTGCTCCCACACACACCCTCTAACGGTGCTAGTATATTGGTCATGTTCTGGGGCCATATCAGATGAAGTAGAATTATCCAAGCTATGATTCAGGTTCATCCTGAGTAGTTGAAAAGTAACAGTGACACACTGTACCATGATGCATTCAAAGCCCCCTTTTTACATGAGGAGCCAGAACACAAAACCCATACAGCTTTTTGACCTGTAGACTTTGTCATATACTGTACTGTATGACACATTGATTTAGCAGCAAAAACGTTTTTTTTTCTTTGTACCCATCACAGCCTCCAACACACCAGGCCTCCACTGAGCGTGTCACTCATCACACGGGTCAGACTCTCCAGGCCTTACTTACTCTTCCATATGGGTCCAATTTACCCCGGCTAGTCTGTTCTAGAAAGTTCCATGGCGTTCCTGAGGCCTGAGCCTGGGAGGCCTTGGGACAAGGAACCGTTCAAGGCTCTTTCCGATAAGTCTGTAGAGAAATGACAGACATTCTCTCTCTCTGTGAGTCTGGTTCTATCAGTCTCTCTCTCTCTATCTCTCTCACGGTCAATATGAGCAGAGAAATGCTCACTCGGACAGCGCATTCTTTCCACCAATCCCCATGCTGTGTTTCTCCCAGGTTCACAAAGTAATCAGAAACACATTTGACATCTGTGTGGCTTTACAGGTTGAAGTAGCATAGAATCCATATCCCTTCACAGTACCTGCTCCTTACTTTAGCTGTCTGAGATTGCGGCTGAGGAGGCCAACATTGAAATGGGAGAAATTCTTCTGCTCTTTCTGCCTATTTCTTTCAGCCAATACAGTATAACAGATGTCCATTACAAAACTACGTTGAGGTCTCTGTGATTTTATACATTTGTAACTTTTTCATTGGTTTTTAACAGAGGCCAGATGAGGTCTCCCTGACGAAAAGTACACACCAAAGCCATGACATTATTCAATAAGAATATAGACAGTAAAAAGCAAAAAGGTAAACAGGTTCACAATTAAATTGTTGGGAGCACATTTAAAATGTGTGACTTTATTTCACTGTATATAAAAATATAGACAGAAATAAACATTTACTTATGTCAATTGTTCGGATTAAATAAATAATGGCACAATCCTTTTTTTCTAATGGAACTTAAATTCACAGTCCGTAAGAATTCCAGTCATTACAATTAATGAAATATACCATATTCTTTATATTTTTTAAGAATATGGTGAATAATACATAACATTGTTTATATTTTTGTTGGTAGCCGAGATTGTTTTGATGTCTATGATGTCATCCTGTGTTTATTTGTATGTGACTGTCCTACGTATATTCTACTGTCTTCGTGAAGCAAAACAAATTGCCCAGTGGAACGATAAAGATCTACTCTGCCATGCGTTAGAGAACGTCTAAATCCCTGTCCACAAAATGAGATGTTCCCATTCTCCCTCTGCGCTGTGAGAACATGACACCTCCCCTGTCCACACACACGCACAAACACACACACACACACACACACACACACACACACACACACACACACACACACACACACACACACACACACACACACACACACACACACACACACACACACACACACACACACACACACACACACACACACACACACGCGCAGAGAGAGAGAGAAACACACCATGTCCAGTGCAGCCGTGCTCAGTGGACTGCGATCGCAGGGTGAGCGGATGTGAAACGTATCACTGACCCAGTCACACACACTGCGGGCCGGGGCACGGAGGACAGACACCACACCAGATGCCGAGTGGTGCCCAGGGCATCAGAGGCATCCCTGTGAGGGGAAAAGGCCCATCGAGCCAGCACAGGGAAATAAGCACCTGTCATGTGCCAAGTGGAGTGTTAAGTGCACAAATTGTGGAGGCGTGGGGGATGTTTCCGCGGGGGTGACAGCTCGGGGCTCTGGGTGCCATGTCAGGGCCTGGCAGATCATGTGGAGCCTTTTCCACCGTTCCTCCCCCATCCTCTCAACCATCTCTACCCCATCTCTCCCCCATCCTCTCAACCATCTCTACCCCATCTCTCCCCCATCCTCTCAACCATCTCTACCCCATCTCTCCCCCATCCTCTCAACCATCTCTACCCCATCTCTCCCCCATCCTCTCAACCATCTCTACCCCATCTCTCCCCCATCCTCTCAACCATCTCTCCCCCATCCACTCCACCATCTCTACCCCATCTCTCCCCCATCCACTCCACCATCTCTCCCCCATCTCTCCCCCATCCACTCCACCATCTCTCCCCCATCTCTCCCCCATCCACTCCACCATCTCTCCCCCATCTCTCCCCCATCCACTCCACCATCTCTCCCCATCTCTCCCCCATCCTCTCAACCATCTCTACCCCATCTCTCCCCCATCCACTCCACCATCTCTCCCCCATCTCTCCCCCATCCACTCCACCATCTCTCCCCCATCTCTCCCCCATCCACCACCATCTCCCCCATCTCTCCCCCATCCACTCCACCATCTCTCCCCCATCTCTCCAACATCCACTCCACCATCTCTCCCCCATCTCTCCCCCATCCACTCCACCATCTCCCCCCATCTCTCCCCCATCCACTCCACCATCTCTCCCCCATCTCTCCAACATCCACTCCACCATCTCTCCCCCATCTCTCCATCATCCACTCCACCATCTCTCCCCCAGCCCTGCCGCTGCTGAGGGGCACAATGGCAACAGTTATTAACTGGCTGTCTGCCTCATTTATCTACATTAATCCTGGCTGGGCATCTTTGGGGGGGGGGGGGCGATGTGGGGGGTGTCATCGCTGAGGGGCGTGGCAAAACAATCTCTGCTGAGCGTTTAGATCGTTTGTTCCCGAGCGCCGGGTGTCAGCCACAAACCAAATTGCCAGCCACGTTTGTGTCGCCGCCACGGTCATCCTCTCACCTCACTCGGACTCGCCTCAACCTCTCCCCTCAGGTTGGCGAGGGACGCGGGCCATTGTTGGTGCTCAACCCGCGTGTCACATGGCCTTTTTACAGAGTAACATTAATGCCACATGAAGGGCTGACGCCGAGCGGTGTGAAACTGTGAAATGTATTATAAATTGACCGAGCCGGCGGTGGTTGTACAGTATGGATGTGAAGAACTGTGAGCGCTGGTCGCAGGCATTGTTATGACTCTGGCTGTTTAGTATCATGGGAGTTGACAGGGCAGTACTGGTGGCCATGGAGGGGCAGAGTTCTGTGTGTTCTGTGAACAACAGCCACAGAGCTGCCAGAGAGAAAAACCATTAACTAAAACAGAGTCAGTATGAAAGATGGAGTCTAACCATGCCCCGCTGTTACATGCTTAAATGGATGCCTATTCTCTGCTATTCCAATATAAGGGTTTACCATTGACATGTGACACTCACTTTGTCCTTGTTGTATTTTACTCATGTGCTTTTATTGTGTTGAAATGAATCTCCTATTGGAATTACGAATTGGTGTGAACTTACCATAACCTAAGATGTTGTTTCCAACAGTTCAACTCAGAGCAGTGAATAGCTGCTTCTTGTTGTTTTCTTTCAGGGACGGTCTTAAACAGCGCCTCCATAACATTCCTCCTTATTGGCCGGTGCTCTTTAGTGTTCTACAGTGTTGTTATCAGCAGCAGAGGTAGCACTTGAGATGAAACATCTGTAGGAGGGAGATGGGAACCAGGTGCCAGAGCATCCCTGTGACGAGGGTCTAATCATCCCTCTAGGATTCTACTGCCACCCTCAGGATACAGGCCCACCAGCCACATACCAGTACACACTGACAGCATGAACTGCTTAACCACTTGGCTTTTGCATTGTTACTTTACATTGAGTTTTTTTTCTCCCCTAGTTTTATTGAAAGGGATAAACAGAAATGAGGTGGGACTGGGAGACAGATAGAAGGAACACAGTGTGAATTTTGTCATTGCTTTTGTACACCATAATCAACTGATTAGTTATTTAATCACTGAAGTTCACAGTATGTATGAGATCAGCTCTCAGCCCTTTCTGCTGGAACACCTGCTGACATCTGGTGTAGGGTGAAGTTGCCCCTTACATTTTCCCCACTTATGGTTAGGGTAAGGGCTGGGGGAGGGGAAGCTGATCCTAGATCTGTACCTAGGGGAAACTTCACCCCAGAGCCAGACATCTTAAAAAACTTGATAGCTGAATTATTTGGAGTCACATAGTGAATTTGTAAGAGGGAAGAGTGAACAAACTAATTCTAAAAGAATTCAACCAGTAATTATTTATATAGCCTACAATACAGCATATATAACACATCAACAAGCACTGATATTTGATAAATAGGGTATACCATCTACATAGAGTGTTATCTGTCATACAGTACCTTTATCATAAATGAAATACAAACCCCAAAAAATCACAAGAACCATTTTTAAAAAGACTAAAGCCACACACCAAAAAGGAAGCTTATTCTGCATGCTTTATTAGACTCCATTTGACAAATAATAAAATGTGATGAGAATATATTATAAAGCTAACAATTAATGTAGCTCCCATACCATAATTCTAACTGTGTCAAGGTCATAAATACAGTACCCGTCAAAAGTTTGTACATACCTACTCATTCAAGGGTTTTTCTTTATTTGAACTATTTTCTGCGTTGTACAGTCATGGCCAAAAGTTTTGAGAATGACACAAATATTCATTTCCACAAAGTTTGCTGCTTCAGTGTCTTTAGATATTTTTGTCAGATGTTACTATGGAATACTGAAGTATAGTTACAAGCATTTCATAAATGTCAAAGGCTTTTAACGACAATTACATGAAGTTGATGCAAAGAGTCAATATTTGCAGTGTTGACCCTTCTTTTTCAAGACCTCTGCAATCCGCCCTGGCATGCTGTCAATTAACTTCTTGGCCACATCCTGACTGATGGCAGCCCATTCTTGCAAAATCAATGCTTGGAGTTTGTCAGAATTTGTGGGTTTTTGTTTGTCCACCCGCCTCTTGAGGATTGACCATAAGCTCTCAATGGGATTAAGGTCTGGGGAGTTTCCTGGCCATGGACCCAAAATATCGATGTTTTGTTCCTCGAGCCACTTAGTTATCACTTTTGCCTTATGGAAAGGTGCTCCATTATGCTGGAAAAGGCATTGTTCGTCACCAAACTGTTCCTGGATGGTTGGGAAAAGTTGTGTTGGTACCATTCTTTATTCATGGCTGTGAGTGAGCCCACTCCCTTGGCTGAGAAGCAACCCCACACATGAATGGTCTCAGGATGCTTTACTGTTGGCATGACACAGGACTGATGGTAGCGCTCACCTTCTCTTCTCCAGACAAGCTTTTTTCCGGATGCCCCAAACAATCAGAAAGGGGATTCATCAGAGAAAATGACTGTACCCCAGTCCTCAGCAGTCCAATCCCTGTACCTTTTGCAGAATATCAGTCTGTCCCTGATGTTTTTCCTGGAGAGAAGTGGCTTCTTTGCTGCCCTTCTTGACACCAGGCCATCCTCCAAAAGTCTTCGCCTCACTGTGCGTGCAGATGCACTCACACCTGCCTGCTGCCATTCCTGAGCAAGCTCTGTACTGGTGGTGCCCCGATTCCGCAGCTGAAACAACTTTAGGAGACGGTCCTGGCGCTTGCTGGACTTTCTTGGGTGCCCTGAAGCCTTCTTCACAACAATTGAACCGCTCTCATTGAAGATTTTGATGATCCGATAAATGGTTGATTTAGGTGCAATCTTACTGGCAGCAATATCCTTGCCTGTGAAGCCCTTTTTGTGCAAAGCAATGATGACGGCACGTGTTTCCTTGCAGTTAACCATGGTTGACAGAGGAAGAACAATGATTCCAAGCACCACCCTCCTTTTGAAGCTTCCAGTCTGTTATTCGAACTCAATCAGTATGACAGAGTGATCTCCAGCCTTGTCCTCGTCAACAGTCACACCTGTGTTAACGAGAGAATCACTGACATGATGTCAGCTGGTCCTTTTGTGGCAGGGCTGAAATGCAGTGGAAATGTGTTTTGGGGATTCAGTTCATTTGCATGGCAAAGAGGGACTTTGCAATTAATTGCATTCATCTGATCACTCTTCATAACATTCTGGAGAATATGCAAATTGCCATCATACAAACTGTGAAAATTAATATTTGTGTCATTCTCAAAACTTTTGGCCACGACTGTAGATTAATAGTGAAGACATCAAAACTATGAAATAACACATATGGAATCATGTAGTAACCAACAAAGTGTTAAACAAATCAAAATATATTTGAGATTCTTCAAAGTAGCCACCCTTTGCCTTGATGACAGCTTTACACACTCTTGGCATTCTCTCAACCAGCTTCACCTGGAATGCTTTTCCAACATTCTTGAAGGAGTTCCCACATACATTGAATACTTGTTGGCTGCTTTTCCTTCACTCTGCGGTCCAACTCATCCCAAACATTCACGGGTGATTGTGGAGGCCAGGTCATCTGATGCAGCACAACATTACTCTCCTTCTTGGTCAAATAGCTCTTACATTACTTGGAGGTGTGTTGGGTCATTGTCCTGTTGAAAAACAAATTATACTCTCCCACTAAGCGCAAACCAGATGGGATGGCGATCGCTGCAGAATGCTGTGGTAGCCATGCTGGTTAAGTGTTCCCTGAATTCTAAATAAATCACAGACAGTGCCACGAGCAAAACACCCCCACACTATCACATCTCCTCCTCCATGCTTCACAGTGGGAACCACACATGCAGAGATCATCCATTCACCTACTCTGCGTCTCACAAAGACATGGCGGTTGGAACCAAAAATCTCAAATTTGGACTCATCAGAACAAAGGACAGATTTCCACCGGTCTAATGTCCATTGCTCATGTTTCTTGGCCAAAGCAAGTCTCTTCTTATTATTGGTGTCCTTTAGTAGTGGTTTCTTTGCAGCAATTAAACCATGAAGGCCTGATTCACGCAGTCTCCTCTGAACAGTCGATGTTGAGATGTGTCTGTTACTTGAACTATGTGAAGCATTTATTTGGGCTGCAATTTCTGAAGCTGGTAACTCTAATAAACGTATCCTCTGCAGCAGAGGTAACTCTGGGTCTTCCTTTCATGTGGGGTCCTCATGAGAGCCAGTTTCATCATAGAGCTTGATGGTTTTTGTGACTGCACTTGAAGAAACTTAACATTTTCCGGATCTAGCCATTTTCCAGATTGACTGACCTTCATGTCTTAAAGTAATGATGGACTGTCATTTCTCTTTGCTTATTTGAGCTGTTCTTTTCATAATATGGAATTGGTCTTTTACCAAATAGGGCTACCTTCTGTATTCACCCCTACCTTGTCACAGCACAACTGATTGGCACCTGTTAATTGAAATGCATTCCAGGTGACTATCTCATAAAACTGGTTGAGAGAATGCCAAGAGTGTGTAAAGCTGTCATCAAGGCAAAGGGTGGCTACTTTGAAGAATCTCAAGTATCAAATATATTTTGATTTGTTTAACACTTTTTTGGTTATTACATGTGTTATTACATCGTTTTGATGTCTTCACTATTATTCTACAATGTAGAAAATAGTCAAATTAAAAAAAACTTGAATGAGTAGGTGTCTCCAAACTTTTGACTGGTACTGTAGTTAGCAACCAGCATTACCTCTACGTTTGCAGGTATACTGTAACCTTAAACATCAGGCGAGCTAGGCTTTACAGAGACAGAGAAGTCATCGTGTGTGCGAAAATCATTTTCTCAGCCTCATCTATGGACCACCTCTGCTCTTCTGGGTATACCTGCAGACCAATTTCTAATCCAAATACATGATGAACAACTTAATGTATATGTTCACTTCACATGAAATGAATGGGAGTGTAAAAACTGCTCTTAGTCTGTCCCCCTTGTGGTGAATAGGAGCTGTGTCTGTGAGGTTTGAGATATCTTGTTCTAAGGCTATGGCGCCTCCTTGTGGTGCATATTGTGTACAATGAACACAGTTTATAACAGTTTATAATTTATAATCCAACAGAAGCAAATCAATCAATCAATCAATCACAATTGAATTATACCAAGTATCAGGTTTGTTTTTCTTGAGACAACTGTTGCCCTAGAGGACCAATGTTGGAGGAAACACCATCAAACACTCTTGTAAAAGTGACTTCCTAATCACATATTTGATATTGTATATCTCCTTAGTTTCTACATATATTTTTTTACTTTTAAATGAATTATATATATCCATTGATTCTTGAAGAGTATAACTTATAAATGCCTCATGAGCTTAGTTCATCTGTCGTGCCCCATTAGAACCCCAAATATAAGTTATACGTTTTATTCCAATGTTTGTAAACAATGTAAATGTAAACAAACACTGTGCAGCCTCAAAACATGGTTCAAATATAATTTTGATATACTGGATGGTCAGTCCTTGTATCCACAGCTCAGTCTATGAAATTGAGAGTGGTTACATTTCTCCAGGCCCATGCCTCAGCTTTTTACCAAAACAGAGGTGGGACAGTGCTTTGTTATTGTTTCAACTGCGGATTAGCTGTAGCACTTTCATGCATTCAAATGACCTAGTGGTCACATGGGTGAAATGGTATCAATAACACTGAAAATCTGGTGTTTCTATGTCAAACGGTTTTGTTATATTTCAGTCGTCTGTAATGTATATAAAGTGTAATATTGGGATGCAAACTCAACATTTAACACATTTCAACTGTATATCTGACATGGTACAGGTGTCTTCTTTCTTTATCCCATAACCATGTGTGTGAGGTGTATACTTTTGTTTCAAAGTAGAATTGTTTAAGACTAGCAAGAAACACTATGTGTGACCCTGATTTAGCCCACTGCAGTAAAAGGTTAAGCAATTATGCCAGAGAGGCTATAGAATAAATCTGTGCATAACACATACATTGAGATGTTTCCCCAGTATAGTATATTATAGTATAGTAGAATAATAAACTATAGTATAGTATAGTATAGTATAGTATAGTATAGTATAGTATAGTATAGTATAGTATAGACTGTATAGTATAGTAGTGTAGTAAAGTATAGACTGTATAGTAGTATAGTTTAATTTAGTATAATATAGACTGTATAGTATAGTAGTATAGTAGAGACTGTATATTATAGTACTATAGTTTAATTTAGTATAGTATAGTATAGACCCCTCAAACTCAACTCTGGACCTGAAAGCCAGTTCCACTGCATTTTTTTCATTGTTCCCCTTTAATCAGGGACTGATTTAGACCTGGTGGGTGCAATTAATTATCAGGTAGAACAGAACCTGCAGGCTCCAGACCTCGTAGGGTAAGAGTTGAGTACCCCTGTTATAGACGGTATAGTATAGTATAGTATAGTATAGTATAGTATAGTATAGACAGTATGGTATAGACAATATAGTATAGTAGTATAGGTAAGTATAGTATAGACAGTATAGTTTAGTATAGTATAGACTGTATAGTATAGTAGTATAGTATAGTAGTATAATATATACAATATAGTATAGTGGTATAGTATATTATAGTAGTAAAGTATAGACAGTATAGTAGTATATTATAGTAGTGTAGTAGTATAGTAAAGTATAGTTCAATCATTAGGATTGTTGTACTGGAAGTTATGTTGCTAGCCACACATTCTCGCTTGAGTTTTTTCTGAAAGTTAATATTAAGTACAGTGTAGATCCACTGCCATCCCCATTCAAATACATTATTTGTACTTTCTGCATGCTATGGTTTGGTGAACACTCTTGACTGTCCTTGGATGTATGTGTCAGGATCCATGTGAATCAGCAAACAGCATGTAGACATTAGGCACCAAACAGAAGAAAACAGACTGAAACAGGGAGGGACTACCTAAACTTGTCCAATAAGAAACACTTGTTTTCGTTTACTGTTGCAAAACGTTTTGCTATGGTACACCCTAATGAATACAGCCCAGGGTATGCCGCTAGGAGAGCTAATAGAAGACAATGCATTTTTAATGAGTGTAAATACTCTGAGGGCTTCCAGGAAGCACTGCTGGGTGACTCTCATAACCTAACTGCCTACAATCTGCTATGTCATTATTTTTGTACAGATATAGGCCTTGTAGAAGGTTCCTGAGTAAAGTGTTGCCCACGTAGCATAGTTAGAATGAATGTAGAACATGTATAATGAAAGGCTTTATACCCTGAAGCAGAACCATGTATTTATCTAAATACACGGCTCTGGCCTGATGTAGCTATAGGAACACTACTCACGAAAAGGTTCCCCATACTGTAACCAATTGACACAACAAACCAGCAGACCAGTGGCCGTAACTTGCTGCACATTCTGTTCCATTACAGCAGGGGGCAGCAAAGTCTTTCAGAACATACTTTCATAATTAGGCCTAGACATTGTAATAGGGCCCGAATAAAACAACCTAAATAACAAACATAAGTATGGCCAAAATACAATGTTTTTGTTGCACCTGCAGTTTGAGTTGGTGATATAGGCCTTTCCCTTCTGTAGCCCTACCAATAGCATGGACTTCCTTGGCAGAAAGTATGTAATAAATCATGAAACTATACAATACCAGATAAATTATTTGTCAATCAATACTTATGAAAATCAACGACATCACGACTCACAAATAGGGTACTGTCGCTTTCTCTTTCCGTCGAGTGCTGTTTTTAAGCGTGGGCTTCCACCGCTCAATCAAATTTACATAAACTTAGCGCTTTCCACCAATCAGGATTGAGAACGCGCGACATCTCTGCGATGCAGGAAACCGCTCCTCCAACGCAAGCAGCGGCAACATTGTAGCGGAGAAACGCCAGCGGACTGGAAGCAACGAGGGGAGCACCACGGAATAGACCCCATTATATTGTTGTGTTTCCCCCATCTAGATCGTATTCTGTCAGGTCTCTCTGAAAAGTGAGTCGATACACCACTGAGGATGTCCGTGGCAGGGCTGAAGAAGCAATTTCACAAAGCCAGTCAGGTAAGCAGGAGACGCCCCGTTATATCACAATAAGTGGTCATGTTTCATCATAACGTTATGCTTTTAATTAACCTATCTAAACATGACATTGATCTATCTGTTATACAAACAACGACAATATAATAAAGCAATATTTCTGGCTTGACGTAATGGTCTATCAGTTCCAATCCACTCTCGCTTTCATAATCAAGCTTACAAGTAGCGAGTCGACATCATTGTTGTGTTGTGTATTTTCTGGCCCGTGCCTCCAGTGTTGTCAGGAATGTGCATGTATGGTCGGGAGCGAGCGATCTACTTGAGCCTAGAGAGAGAAAAACATGTAGGCGACCTGCAACTAGTAGCAAGTGCAGCAGGTCCTTTTTCCAAACTTGGGATTGTTTTGCTTGCCAGCGCGATTTTATCATTAATTTGCCAGATGGTGCTATTCTCTGAATAGGGTTCCTGACTAATATGCATTTGCTCGCAGGCTTAACAAAGACTCCCACAAAGACTCCCACATACAATGGAGAACATAGCAGTACCACAAGCTGTCCACCTCCTTTTGGTCAAGTTCTCAACGGGCTCTCAGCTAGCTTGCCAGCCACCTGCTGCCGCTGCTTTGCTGTCCTTTAGCCTAGTTTTATCCAATGTTCTTTCATGGTAGCACCCAATGTGCACGTAACCTCAGTTGTGAGTTGATGAAGATATCTTCCTATCTTGTTTCAGAAGTGTTGCTCCCTTCCCTATTTATATTATACAATTGGTCTGTCTGTCCATCTGTCTGCCTTTATAATCTGTCTGCCTGCCTGTAAAGTACAGTTGAAGTCGGTAGTTTACATACACTTAGGTTGGAGTCATTAACACTCCTTTTTCAACCACTCCACAAATTTCTTGTTAACAAACTATAGTTTTAGCAAGTCGGTTAGGACATCTACTTTGTGCATGACACAAGTAATTTTTCCAACAATTGTTTACAGACATATTATTTCGCTTATAATTCACTGTATCACAATTCCTGTGGCTCAGAAGTTTACATACACTAAGTTGACTGTGCCTTTAAACAGCTTGGAAAATTCCAGAAAATGATGTCATGGCTTTAGAAGCTTCTGATAGGCTAATTGACATAATTTCAGTCAATTGGAGGTGTACCTTCAAGGCCTACCTTCAAACTCAGTGCCTTTTTGCTTGACATCATGGGAAAATCAAAAGAAATCAGCCAAGACCTCAGAAAAAACATTGCAGACCTCCACAAGTCTGATTCATCCTTGGGAGCAATTTCCAAATGCCTAAAGGTACCACGTTCATCTGTACAAACAATTGTACGCAAGTATGAACACCATGGGACCATGCAGCCATCATACCACTCAGGATGGGGACGCGTCTGTCTCCTAGAGATGAACGTACTTTGTTGCGAAAAGTGAAAATCAATTCCATAGCAACAGCAAAGGACCTTGTGAAGATGCTGGAGGAAACAGGTACAAAAGTATCTATATCCACTGTAAAACGAGTCCTATATCAACATAACCTGAAAGGCCGCTCAGCAAGGAAGAAGCCACTTCTCCAAAACCGCCATAAAAAAGCCAGACTACGGTTTGCAATTACACATGGGGACAAAGATCGTACTTTTTGGAGAAATGTCCTCTGGTCTTCCAGAGATGGCATCATGAGGGAGGAAAATTATGTGGATATATTGAAGCAACATCTCAAGACATCAGTCAGGAAGTTAAAGCTTGGTCACAAATGGGTCTTCCAAATGGACAATGACCTCAAGCATACTTCCAAAGTTGTGGCAAAATGGCTTAAGGACAACAAAGTCAAGGTATTGGAGTGGCCATCACAAAGCCCTGACCTCAAACCTATAGAAAATGTGTGAACAGAACTGAAAAAGTGTGTGGGAGCAAGGAGTCCTACAAACCTGACTCAGTTACACCAGCTCTGTCAGGAGGAATGGGCCAAAATTCACCCAACGTGTTGTGGGAAGCTTGTGGAAGGCTACCTGAAATGTTTGACCCAAGTTAAACAATTTAAAGGCAATGCTACCAAATACTAATTGAGTGTATGTAAACTTCTGACCCACTGGGAATGTGATGAAAGAAATAAAATCTGAAATAAATAATTGTCTCTACTATTATTCTGACATTTCACATTGTTAAAATAAAGTGGTGATCCTAACTGACCTAAGACAGGGAATTTTTACTAGGATTAAATGTCAGGAATTGTGAAAAACTGAGTTTAAATGTATTTGGCTAAGGTGAATGTAAACTTCCGACTTCAGCTGTATGTCTGCCTGTCTGTCTGTCTGTCTGTCTGTCTGTCAGAATCTGATTCCACTTGTTTTCAGGAAACCCCTTGTTGTGTTCGAAGTCACATTCTGCTGCCATGCTGTGTAGGCTAAAATACATCTTTTCACATGTGGAGATAGTTAACATGTTACCAGACAACCTAGATAACGTGCACACTGAATAGAAAACACACAACACAAAGAAAATGGCTTTGTTCTAATTCTAAAACTGCTGCATTTTCCACACTTGACTTGAGCTCAGTCTGTAGGCAAACAACCTATTTATTCCCATACGGTAGACCAACTAGTGGGGTTTTGGTCCAAGCAAGTACAAACATGTCACATTGGTTGTATAATCTGTCTATTATTCATTCTCATTAAGAATTCAATGACCTTTTCTAATGCGAACATTGTTACCTATCTTCCAACACAATTACTCAGCATGAAAAGACAGCATGACGTTGGAATATGACATATCAGAAGGATGACTCATGGATAGACCATGTGTGTGTGTGTGTGTGTGTGTGTGTGTGTGTGTGGATTCACATTACCACTCTCTGAGAATGGATCGTTTTCAAAAACGGTAGAACATTGTCATTCAGTTGTTGCTTGGGACCATGAGGTTGAAATATATGCATTATTATCTGATTACGTAGCTGGGTAAGAGTTATTAAAAGTGATTCATTTAGTGGTAAATATTTCCAATAATCTGAACATTGTAACTGTATTTTCTGTCTGTCGTTCTGGTTTTACTGCCTCAGCAGAGTATGTTTTTGTCTGGTTCCTGTCTGGTAATGTACTACCAAAGATATTAAACTCATTCCTGTTATTTGGTTCAATCGGCGTGATTTTCCACTGTTATTCACCTAAAAGGAAGCAGAATGGAATATTGGCCTTAGATGAACAAACAGGTGTGTGTGTGTGTGTGTGTGTGTGTGTGTGTGTGTGTGTGTGTGTGTGTTCACAGTCACACCCAGTAGTGTTTATGAAGCTACCTCTATTTGATCACATCAAGGTGTGATCCATTCTGACAATGTGACAACAGTGTGGCTGTGTCCCAAGTGGCACCATATTCCCTATATAGTGCAATACTTTTGACAAGGTCCCATAGGGGTCAATATCAGTGTACTATATAGGGAGTAGGGTGCCTTTTGGGATGCAACCTGTGACTGACAGAAAACACAATACTGTAGTCTTCTCTCCCCTCCCTATATCTCCCCGGTGATAATTGGATCTGTTATGTGCGGTGGTGGTCTCTCAGCCATCCACTACTCTGTTTACGGTGTGAAGTCCATTCATTACCTTGATTACACTCCTTCAGAGTGAAAGATGAAGCCATTGTCTGAGAGAAGATTTATGGGTATCTTCTTTATCTTGTACATTATTTTATGTATCTGGGTGGAGTAAACTTACCGACCTGAGTCAGGCTCTAACACAGGGGCGGAAATCCCGGGGGGGACGGGGGGGACACGACCCCCCCATCCTGGGAAAAATATGATTTGTCCCCCCCAATATATCACTGAAACATAACTATGTAATTTAAATAATATTAATAATACGCAATGAAAGCAATTGTGCTGATTATAGACACTTAATAGCGCGTTTTTAAGTTTCAAAAGATTACGACCCCCCCGCCCTTTGCCTCACAAT
Source organism: Salmo salar (assembly GCF_965601325.2). Taxonomy (NCBI): domain Eukaryota; kingdom Metazoa; phylum Chordata; class Actinopteri; order Salmoniformes; family Salmonidae; genus Salmo; species Salmo salar. Next base: position 36,405,925 of record NC_138301.1, read on the forward strand.
GGTTTGATCCACTGCCAGTTCCTTAGCTTGCTACGTAACTGCCGTGAGGTTCATCCAGTCAATCGCGCACACACACACTAGCTGAATATGCAGAGCTAGCGCGCAAATATTAACTATTAAGCTAGCTAGTACCTATTCCATTTATGTGGCGTCGTCAAAGATGGAATCAGCATGCAGATGATGTAAGTTAGTGCTTCAAAGTCCCTGTGATAAGGTTAGCGATAAACTGAAGTCCAAACTGAACAGAACTACACTCTCTTCTACCATTGTCTTAAATATATTTAATGGTCTCGTTGCAAAAGCTAAATTGTCGCAAGGGAACTTTTATTTATTTATTTATTTTATTTCACCTTTATTTAACCTGGGTAGCAAAGATTATAGCAAACACCACTGAAACTGAATTGGTGCTCGCTGCTTTGCAAATTCAGCTATTGTTGGAAGCCAGCCAATATGAAACAAACTATTAAAATTACAAAAGGTTGCAGCATATGTTGTGTAAATGGGGAACTCATACAGCTGTCAACTCTTGTCATTTTAATCCGTTTCACATTTGCTAGCTACCTTTTAGATCGAAGCCCATATAGAATGATTGAAAATGATAGAAGCCCATCTCCTACTGTAAATAACCTACACACTGTGTGTGTAGCCAGCCAGCCAGGTAGAAAAATGGCAGAAAAATAAAAGACGGACATCAGAGTATTTTTCAATACACCAAAACGCATAGTAAGAACCCTAGTAGCCTAATATCTCAAAGACTAGTTGATAAAATGTTCATAAGAAAGAAATGAAATTCTAATGGAAATGTTTCACAATGATGTCATTAGGCAGAGCAGGCAACAGCTGGCACACAGACAGCAGAGTTGGGTACAGATATGCAGGGACAGACTGGCAGAGACAGGGAGTCTCAGGTAAGTTTGTTGAGTCTTTGTTTGGCAACATTATGAAAGGTTCTCAATTTTTTTGACTTGTAAAATAGGAACATAATTGGAAAATGCCATGGATACCCCCACTCTCAACTTAAACTGGTGACTGAACTAAGATTTGTTAAAGGCAATGATATTGCTGTTGTGATTAGTTGTGTAGTTTTGGGTACCGGTAGTTAGGAGTACGGCAAACACCTTATTTCTTTGGTTCCTCAATATACATTTACCATATTACAATGTAGGCTATGTGTTACAGCACTACTTTTGGTGTCCCCCTCAGGAATTGCTCTTGAGAAAATGTCATGTAATTGTCCCCTCCAAAGTGGATATCAGATTTTCGCCCCTGCTCTAACAGGCTGTAAAATAAGGTAGTCAATACTTAGGGACACGTCATATAAAAATATATACATTTAGTCTTATCCCAAACAATTAGAGTTAGGTACATTGCTCAAGGGCACATCAACAGATTTTTCACCTAGTCAGCTCAGGATTTGAACCAGCAACCTTTCAGTTACTGGGCCAACACTCTTAACCGCTAGGCTACCTTCCACCCAACATCACACACCAACCATTATATACAGTATGTAACACAGTATCGTGTACCCTCCAATGGTGGACGCCAAGGCCTCTTGGCAAGGTCAATTTACCTAGGTAGGAAGAAACCTTGAGAGGAACCAGAGTCATAAGTAGAAGGCCTTCCTCTAGTTAGACACAATGGTCTGCATGGGTAGAAGTTCAAAGTACATGCAGTATTAAACCATCAATGCCAGACGGTTCTCTTTCAAGGTAAAATACAATACCTGTTCCACTCTGTACATACAGTAGTCCCGGTCAGTCAGAAATACTGTGTGTTATCAGGGGACAGTGTTTAACCTGTCTGCGTGTGTGTTTATCATTGGAGGTCAAGGTGCATGCTGCTTCATCTTGCTGTGTGTGTGAGTGCAGTTGTGCGTGGTGTATGCAAGGTGTGTGTGTGTGTGTGTTTGTGCTAGAGGTCGACCGATTAATCGGAATGGCCGATTAATTAGGTCCGATTTCAAGTTTTCATAACAACCGGAAATCGCTATTTTTGGTCGCCGATTTGTCCTATTTTATTTTAGTATTTTTTTACACCTTTGTTTAACTAGGCAAGTCAGTTAAGAACACATTCCTATTTTCAATGACGGCCTAGGAACGGTGGGTTAACTGCCTTGTTCACGGGCAGAACGACAGATTTTTACCTTATCAGCTCGGGGATTCAATCTTGCAACCTTACGGTTAACTAGTCCAACGCTCTAACCACCTGCTTTACATTGCACTCCACGAGGAGCCTGCCTGTTACGCAAATGCAGTAAGAAGCCAAGGTAAGTTGCTAGCTAGCATTAAACTTATCTTATAAAAAACAATCAATCAATCATAATCACTAGTTAACTACACATGGTTGATGATATTACTAGTTCATCTAGCCTGTCCTGCATTGCATATAATCGCTTAGGTACACGTTGGGTACCTAACCATAAACATCAATGCCTTTCTTAAAATCAATACACAAGTATATCTTTTTTAACCTGCATATTTAGTTAATATTGCCTGTGAACATGAATTTCTTTTAACTAGGGAAAATGTGTCACTTCTCTTGCAACAGAGTCAGGATATATGCAGCAGTTTGGGCCACCTGGCTCGTTGCGAACTGTGAAGACTATTTCTTCCTAACGAAAGACAGCCGACTTCGATGATTTAACAAAAGCGCATTTGCAAATAAAGCACAATCGTTGCACGACTGTACCTAACCATAAACATCAATGCCTTTCTTAAAATCAATACACAGAAGTATATATTTTTAAACCTGCATATTTAGCTAAAAGAAATCCAGGTTAGCAGGCAATATTAACCAGGTGAAATTGTGTCAAGTTTCTTGCGTTCATTGCACACAGAGTCAGGGTATATGCAACAGTTTGGGCCGCCTGGCTCGGTGCGAACTAATTTGCCTGGTTAACGCCTGGTTAACGGTTCCGTATTTCACTGAAAGTAAAAACGCTTTGTTTTCGAGATGATAGTTTCCGGATTCGACCATATTAATGACCTGAGGCTCATATTTCTGTGTGTTTATTATATTATAATTAAGTCTATGATTTGATAGAGCAGTCTGACTGAGCGCTGGTAGGCAGCAGCAGGCTCGTAAGCATTCATTCAAACAGCACTTTAGTGTAACCGATGTGAAATGGCAAGCTAGTTAGCGGGGTGCACGCTAATAGCGTTTCAAACATCACTCGCTCTGAGACTTGGAGTAGTTGTTCCCTTTGCTCTGCATGGGTAACGCTGCTTCGAGGGTGGCTGTTGTCGATGTGTTCCTGGTTCGAGCACAGTTAGGAGCAAGGAGAGGGACGGAAGCTATATTGTTACACTGGCAATACTAAAGTGCCTATAAGAACATCCAGTAGTCAAAGGTATATGAAATACAAAGTGTATAGAGAGAAATAGTCCTTTAATAACTACAACCTAAAACTTCTTATCTGGGAATATTGAAGACTCATGTTAAAAGGAACCACCAGCTTTAATATGTTCTCATGTTCTGAGCAAGGAACTTAACGTTAGCTTTCTTACATGGCACATATTGCACTTTTACTTTCTTCTCCAACACTTTGTTTTTGCATTATTTAAACCAAATTGAACATGTTTCATTATTTATTTGAGGCTAAATTGATTTTATTGATGTATTATATTAAGTTAAAATAAGTGTTAATTCAGTATTGTTGTAATTGTCATTATTACAAATAAATGCAAAAAATCGGCCGATTAATCGGTATCGGCTTTTTTTGGTCCTCCAATAATCGGTATCGGTATCGGCATTGAAAAATCATAATCAGTCGACCCCTAGTCTGTGCGATGTTATCACTGGCTTTAAATGGGTTTTTTAATGCTGTGTTTCAGCACGTAAGCTGGTGAACATGAAATCCATTACAGTAGCTAAAGGAAGCTGTTGTTTAATGATGGTATTGAATGCGGCTAACACCCCCGTAAAAAACATATGAATCATTCATGTTAAAAAGGAAGTTTATCAGCTGTCTATTTTGAGTTCCATTGGGAAATCCAGCAGCCATTCTTTTTGTGTAAATTAGGCTCTGGGGTGAAGTTTCCTCTAGGTACAGATCTAGGATCAGTTTACCCTCCCCCAATCCTAACCTTAACCATTAGTGGGGAAAATGCAAAACTGACCCAAGATCATCACTACGTGTAATACTAGTGTCATTATGGCTGTTATAACTGTTATAAGGAGCCATGAGCTGAATTTAGCAAGTCATGTAATCCACTGTGGTGTGACAGGTGACATTCTAAAGACATAATATTACTTTACATATGGTTCATAGTAAGCATTATGACTGTCTTGGCTACCTTACACAGAAAGTGAACAGGTCAAACCACAAGCCCTAAAGGGTGAAGCTGTGGCAGGTTTTTAAAAGCATTGTTTTTATTTCGCTTTGCGTTCTTGGAAGAAAAAAAAGTCTAAGGTCACAATGTTTCATATCCTGTGTTGTGTAGCTGAAATTGGCTTGTGTGTGTGTGTGTGTATGTGTCTTCTGGAAACCAGACTGCTTCCTTCTTCCGTTGAGTTTCTCTATCAAACAGCGTTCCATTTCCACTGTTTTTGACAACATTATCTAGCCCAACATTCTACACACAATAGTGTCATTGTGTGTCATCCTGCCTGCATACCAAATTCCCTTATGGGACAATAAAGATTGACTGAAGAAATATGAATACACAAAAAAAAAAACATTTTTGTTGTTGTGTTCTGAGTTCCGACACACAGACCGTAAAATCTTCTGTTCAATGCCAAGCCCAGCACAGTGACAGGGCTATCCTGTCTTCTGTCAGAAATGTCATTAAGGCCTAAGGAATGGAATTCATTTCCCCACTGACATGTAGGAGTGTTTGTGTAATCTAGCTGTCCCAGGAGATGTCTCTGAATGTCCTAACAAAGCTCCCACCACTCTCTCTCTCCAGTCTCCACTATCACTTATTATGCTGTGCTCCCTCTTCACGGTCATCCTCAGAGACAGACAGGCAGGCAGGACAGATTGAAAGAGAGACAGACAGACAGGCAGAAGCAGGATGTCCATTGAGCTTTGACCAGCCATCTCCAGTGGACCCTGACCAGTTGTTCCGTCACTTTATCTTGTTGTGTTGTGAGGCCTTGTACATAGGAGCCAGCAAAGTGCACAGCACACACACACTTCCAGCAGTGGGTTGGATTTAGGCATTGATTAATATATGCCTAAGAACATTTGCTAATCAAGACTGTAGCTTAATAAAATAATAATAATACAAATAATAATGTTTGGTCTCCACACCTTGTTCTTGGATTTTCAACATTGCAGAACCAATTTTATTTTAGTAAACTAAACATGTCGATCCAGAGCATCACAGACCTGCTAAGTGGGTGACATGTCTGGTGCGTATGCAGGCTATGGAAGAACTGGCAAAAAGGGAAGAGGTCTGAATACTTTTCGAATGGACTATGTACAGTGCCTTCGGAAAGTATTCAGACCCCTTGACTTTTTCCTAATTTTGTTACGTTACAGACTTATTCTAAAATAGATTAAATAAAAAAATGTCCTCAGCAATCTACACACAATACCCCAAAATGACAAAACAAAAACAGGTTTTTAGACATGTTTGCATCTCTGCAGCACTCCACCAATCAGGCCTTTATGGTAGAGTGGCCAGACGGAAGCCGCTCCTCAGTAAAAGGCACATGACAGCTCGCTTGGAGTTTGCCAAAAGGCACCTAAAGGACTCTCAGACCATGAGAAACAAGATTCTCTGGCCTGATGAAACCAAGATTGAACACTTTGGCCTGAATGCCAAGTGTCACGTCTGGAGGAAACCTGGCACCATCCCTACGGTGAAGCATGGTGGTGGCATCATCATGCTGTGGGGATGTTTTTCAGCGGCAGGGACTGGGAGACTAGTCAGGATCGAGGGAAAGATGAATGGAGCGAAGTGCAGAGAGATCCTTGATGGAAATCTGCTCCAGAGCGCTCAAGACCTCAGACTGGGGTGAAGGTTCACCTTCCAACAGGGCAACGACCCTAAGCACATTCTGACAAGTCTCTGAATGTCCTTGAGTAGCCCAGCAAGAGCCCGGACATGAACTCGATCGAACATCTCTGGAGAGACCTGAAAATAGCTGTGCAGCTACGCTCCCCATCCAACCTGACAGAGCTAGAGAGGATCTGCTGAGAAGAATGGGATAAACTCCCCAAATACAGTTGTGACAAGCTTGTATATAATATATATTATGATTCTAATTCTAATAATATTTTTAATTCACACCTGCACTGTTGGATCTCATAACTGAAGTATTTTACTGTAACTACATCTGAGACCCTGTACATGTGACTAGATAAACATCTGATCTGCTGAATGTGTGTCAGTGTGTCAGCTACATAATGTAATCAGACCTACTGGATCTGCAATGTGTTTCATGATTATTGATAAGCTTGGTGTTGGTGCTTATCATCGGTCAAGAGGGGTTTTAATCAGGTCATCAGTAGGAGTGTGTGTATTGTCTTATGACATAGTGGTCCACCTAACAGTTGTTCCCAGGGCAGTGGTTGACCTTTTCATGACCTTGTGGCACAACACCAAAAACATAATTCAACTATAAGATAGAATTGTAAGATTTTTCCATATATCCTGCGTTTCCCTCCTGATTACCTACATTTTGTAACCCTGAATCTGATTCACTCGTAGTTTAAACCCACCAGAATTCACCCTGGTCCTAGTCTACTCACTTTCAAAGCACTAACAAGTTGGTTACAGCCAGCTGCTGTAGTATCATCAATATTCATTTTTCAGTATTCGTATTCATACCTTATTTCTCTCTCTCTCCCTCCTACAAGAATGTTTGCTCCCTCTCTCTCTCCCTCTCTCTCTCTATCTCTCTCTCCCCCCTACAAGAATGTTAGCTCTCTCTCTCTCTCCCTCCTACAAGAACGGTAGCTCTCTCTCTCCCTCCAACAATAATATTAGCTCTTTCTCTCAAAAGAACATTCTCTCCTACACAATCATTTTGTCTCTCTCTCTCTCTCTCTCTCTCTCTCTCTCTCTCTCTCTCTCCCTCTCCCCCCCTCTCTCTCTCTCTCTCTCTCTCTCTCTCTCTCTCTCTCTCTCTCTCTCTCTCTCTCTCACCCAAAATAATTCTCACTGTTAAATAAGCACCATCATTCCTCTTGACAGGCCCTTAAAATATTCATGTCTGAGATGTTTTGTTTATAGTGGGTTCTGACCTTTCGCTGGTGTGGAGTGTGGCTATGGTGATCTATGATGTTCACCATGTCCAGGCCTTAGTGATACAGTGGCAAATGAAAGTCTATACATCCCTTGCACAATCTTCACATTTTTCTGCCTTAGAATTCAATAAAAACATGTATTACATTTGATTTATTTCCTACAGATGTACACAACCTACTCCATATAGGCTTGAATATTGCAGTCCAGCGATGGTTTCCCTAAAAATGTACTGAGCTTGTGTAATTTTGACAAAAACAATGGATAACTGTTTTATTTTTATTTTACCTTTAGTTAACTAGGCAAGTCAGTTAAGAACAAATTCCTATTTTCAATGACGGCCTAGGAATAGTGGGTTAACTGCCTTGTTCAGGGGCAGAACAACAGATTTATACCTTGTCAGCTCGGGGATTCAATCTTGCAACCTTTCGGTTACTAGTCCAACACTCTAACCACTAGGCTACGCTGCCCTAAGAGTTGTGCAAAGTTGATAGAATCTTATTTAAAATGATCCACAGCTGCCAAAGTTGCTTCCACCAAGTATTAACTCTGGGGTGTGAAGACAACTTAATTTATTTTATTTTATTCATTTGAAACATTTTCTATAATTTTTCTTTCGCTATGAAAATATGGAGTAGGATGTGTAGATAGGTAGGGGAAAAAATCCCTGAAATGTATTCCCTTCTTAGATGTCATTTTAAGGCAACAAAATGTGAAGACTGTGCAAGGGGTGTGTAAACTTTCAATAGCAGTTGTATATGATAGTGTTCTGACCAGTTGTTGCTGTTCCATCTCTCCCAGTCCAAAGTCCTGCTGAATTCCCACTATAATCTCTCCTGGGCTGGGAGATTCAGGAAAACAGGGGAAATACTGAAAGCAGCTGGGTTTTTCAAAGGAAATGTAGTAGCTTATCAGTGTTCAGTTGTCTCAGTTAGTATCAGTAGCAGCATCAATGGGAAATGACAGGGTGAACTCCTGGAACTGATGGGTGTGATTGTTTTGAAAACAGTACTGCAGGCCTATACTGTTACTGCACTGTACTGTTGGGTATCAGTTCTTACATTGGTATCGATGTAGACTTAGTACTAGATGCCCTACTGTATCTAACTAATCCAATAACAACAGGTTAGAAACTTTAGCAAGGCTAATTTAGGCCTTTATTCCTCATGCTATTGAAGATTGTTACCTACAATAAGCTATGGCCGGAATTCGAGCCAACGCAGATTAAAGGCTTGCGCACAGCGATACGCAATTAAAGGGCATTTCCCTGACGTTTGCGGAGATCACATTCGCTGTAAATGCCACGATTGCTGACTCAAGGGGAAATCGCCTTTAGAAAATGAACCGCATAGCACAGGTCGTGTGATTGTTTGAATCCCGACCTAAATATCTCTCTTTAGTTTCTCAACTGTTGTCATGATAGCAGGGAGCAGTTTCAGAATGGTTTCCTGCCCACTTGTTTAACTGTTGTTATTCATTGTCGGTTAGTTGTTTGTTTATACAAATCATTGTAAAGGTGTGGTGGCTGTGTGTTATCACAGCCCAGGGAATTGTCCTGTTATATCCCTGTGGAAGGAAAAGAGTCAATGTGAAAACTCCCCCCTGGACTTTCTGAATCCTCTTTATATTGTTGCCACGGCATTCTTTTCAAAGAACAGGAAACTGCAGAGTAACATTCGCAGCGTAACACTCGGTCTCGCATTGTCAACATATAAAAGAAAAGCACAGTATGAAAAAAAACGTTATTGGCCGTAACTTCTAAAACATTTGAAAAAGTTTTTCCTCAGTTTCCCTTCACGAGCAATATTGGGTCCATATTCATGATTCTTCTCAGAGTAAGAGTGCTGATCTAGGATCAGGTCCCCCCTGTCCATATAAATCTTATTCATTATGATTTAAAAGGCACATAAGTTCCTAGACCAGCACTCCTTCTCTGAGACGCTGCATTAAAACGTGCCCAGAACTTTCCCAAATGCTCAAAGAAGAGCCAACTGTGTCTAACTGAATTCACTTTTCAGTAGAATGGAATATAAAAAAATATAATTGGTTGTACCGTCCAAAACCTTTTAAGAACTTCGTCATCAGTTTCACTTCACGCAGTTCAGAATGTTCCCAAATGTTCAACGTAGAGCCCAACAGCATCTAATTAACTTCACTTCCGAAGTCACTCTTCCTTGATTAGATTTGGAAGTCCAAGGCTCTTGCCCCCAGTGGTAATTTTTGTTAATTGCTGGGGGATAATTACACCTCCAATGTACATTAGGTTACGTCAATCTGGATTAAGAGCTGCAATGGTTTTGACCTGTAATCTGGTGCGGTGACTCAATGGTGAATTAGGAGCAGCTGTGGCCAGCTGGAGACGATCATTGTCACCCTACAGCTGCTCTCTTTATCTCTGCATTTTTTTCTAGTTCTATCACTCTCTCTCTCTCTCTCTCTCTCCAAACCCAGTGTCATTGTCACCCCACAGCTGCTCTCTTTATCTCTGCATTTTTTCCCTCGTTCTCTCTTATAGCAGCAGGCCAATGACCCCAACACTGCACATTGGCTATGCTAAAATATCTTAATTTAGTTTGATTCTATGTTGTTTCAAAAGGTCCATCCAATTGGGAATGGACATTAATTCAACATCTATTCCATGTTGGTTTAATGTCATTTTGTTGAAATGACGTGGGAACAACGTTGAATCAACCAGTGTGTGCCCAGTGGGATGTCAGTATTCATGCAGGTAGAAACTCTAGTCATTGAAGTGGTTGCAATTCCATATTTGACACATTTGCTCTGTAGCCTAGCTGTGCTACATTTCTCCACAGTACGTTTCATTCACATCTCTCTGCGATTCACCCCCTCCGTTGTCCTAGAAATGTTTGGCAACCGTATTGGGCTAATATCCTCCGTCAGAGATTGCTAATTTTACCCAGTGGCCTAGATGGGGTGTTGAGCGTTCAGTGTTCAGTGGCAGACTGGTAGTAGTAGAGGCACAGTGTTAAAGGGAAAGAAAAGGGACAGATTTGAGGCAGCCAGCCCAGGGGATAGAGCAGCTAATGGGGGAAGGCCATGTGGGCTCCCCCCTGGAGTGATATGACTGGCTGGTATTAGGTAAGTAGGTGGGTAGGTGGTGTGCTGGTATAATGGAAAGGGTTTGGAACCATGCTTGCATGATAAGTAACCTTGTCTGAGACCTATAGATTTGCGTTGGACTGAATGTCCAATTTTGTGGAGTGTTTCATTCCTCTGCACCTGTGATGCTTTGTCAGGTGTGTCGATGGCTATCCTATTCTGATTTCACGATCACTATTTATTTATTTGTTTTTATTTTTTATTTAACCTTTATTTAACTAGGCAAGTCAGTTAAGTACAAATTCTTATTTACAATGACGGCCTACCAAAAGGCAAAAGGCCTCCTGCGGGGACGGGGGCTGGGATAAAAAAAAAAAAAATAGGACAAAACACACATCACGACAAGAGAGACAACACAACACTACATAAAGAGAGACCTAAGACAACAACATAGCATGGCAGCAACACCTGACAACACAGCATGGTAGCAACACATGACAACAACATAGTAGCAACACAACATGACAACAACATGGTAGCAACACAACATGACAACAACATGGTAGCAGCACAACAGGCAGCAAGCAGCACAACATGGTAGCAGCACAAAACATGGTACAAACATTATTGGGCACAGACAACAGCACAAAGGCAAGAAGGTAGAGACAACAATACATCACACAAAGCAGCCACAACTGTCAGTAAAAGTGTCCATGATTGAGTCTTTCAATGAAGAGATGGAGATATAACTGTCCAGTTTGAGTGTTTTTTTGCAGCTCGTTCCAGTTGCTAGCTGCAGCGAACTGAAAAGAGGAGTGACCCAGGGATGTTTGCGTTTTGGGGACCTTTAACAGAATGTGACTGGCAGAACAGGTGTTGTATGTGAAGGATGAGGGCTGCAGTAGTTATCTCAGATAATGGGGAGTGAGACCTAAGGGGGTTTTATAAATAAGCATCAACCAGTGGGTCTTGCGACGGGTATACAGAGATGACCAGTTTACAGAGGAGTATAGAGTGCAGTGATGTGTCCTATAAGGAGCATTGGTGTCAAATCTGATGGCCGAATGCTAAAGAACATCTAGCCACTCGAGAGCACCCTTATTTGCCGATCTATAAATTACGTCTTCGTAATCTAGCATGGGTAGCATGGTCATCTGAATCAGGGTTAGTTTGGCAGGTGGGGAGAAAGAGGAGCGATTACGATAGAGGAAACCAAGTCTAGATTTAACTTTAGCCTGCAGCTTTGATATGGTGATGATAGGGGCTGCAACCTTAAAGAAGAAAGGATCTAAACCATCTGACCCAGATGTTTTTTGGGGTCCAGTTTAAGGAGCTCCTTTATCACCTCAGACTCAGTGACTGCCTGCAGGGAGAAACTTTGTAGCGCGGGCATGGGCTTCCAAACTAATAATGGATCACAGTTCTAGAGCTTTTATTTACACATTGTACTATATCTCAAAGGACTTGAGATACTCTATGGTAACATTCTGTACCCTGTCCACCACCAATACTGTAGAGGGCCTAACTGAAAGCATGTTTGAAAAGTAGGCTAGCTAACCCTACTGACACAGACACAGGCAGTGCCATGCAGCAAAGTCTGCACTAGAAAACTCAATGGGCTGAACTTCCTTTGAGAAAGTGGGTCTGTAGTAGCCTATTGGTTCGTTGCAGTCCCTTAGATTTCACTCTTACTGCTACAGTGATACACGCCGTGTCTTCGACAGCCCTGTTGATCTAGCAGCTTTGCTGACTGCAGGGCTGTGTTTTTTGTGTCCCAAATATCTACACAGTGCACTATATAGGGAATAGGGTGCCATTTGGTTCAAGCTATGGTGTCTCCACTAAGCTCACAGAGTCACTTCTGTTTCCTGTCTTTCCCCCATCTCTCTCTCTGCTACTGTACATTGTTGTGTTGATTTGCTGGCCCATTGGTTGCATAAGGTTAGTGGGTGGTACTGTGTGAATACTGGCCCATTGGTTGCATAAGGTTAGTGGTTGGTACTGTGTGAATACTGGCCCATTGGTTGCATAAGGTTAGTGGGTGGTACTGTGTGAATACTGGCCCATTGGTTGCATAAGGTTAGTGGTTGGTACTGTGTGAATACTGGCCCATTGGTTGCATAAGGTTAGTGGGTGGTACTGTGTGAATACTGGCCCATTGGTTGCATAAGGTTAGTGGGTGGTACTGTGTGAATACTGGCCCATTGGTTGCATAAGGTTAGTGGGTGGTACTGTGTGAATACTGGCCCATTGGTTGCATAAGGTTAGTGGGTGGTACTGTGTGAATACACTGTCATTGACGGTGTCGTCATAATGGTTAGTGATGACAAATACACACTGCCAGTGTATTGTGACTAATATGTGTGGAAATTGAACAATATTCAAAATGCCTGGGTTGATGTGAAGTCCATTCGTTTGACAACGGGTATCTTCCTCCTCAAATTGAATCATCGGTAGAGAACTAACTTTAATAGCCAGTTAGTAAATGCGATTGTTCTGCACTACATCACTAGATGTGTACAGTGTGTAACCGAGAGATTTAAGAGGAATGATACCAGTGATGATTGGCCTCTGTATGACCTGCTTCCACAGAGACCTGATCCAGGATGTCTGGAACTAACAAACCAACAAAGGCACACACAACTTGGGTCACCATGATAACCTCACATGGTGGTGATATAATTAAAGGTTCTTGGTGTTACAGACTAATTGTGGAGGGATTCTCTGTCTGAAAGGAGTCTAGGACTTAATCTCCAGATTCCTAAGGAAGAAGACTATCTCAGATTTCCCCTAACATTGTATAAGTGAGGAGGGAGTCCCCGCCTAGCTCTGTTGACCGATACCTAATAGAGTTTGGCTTCTATCAGTTTCAGTGGATAGTTTTTGTGCCAAAGGTCTTGGATGTTGCTTTGGGGGCCTATTCACCCTGTTCTATGCTGCTGCTGCGGTTGGCCCTACTGTACAGTAGCTTCTGCTATTCTGTGAACTTAGCAGCAGCTGGTGTGTCTATGGCCATGCTTCCTCTGTCTCCGTCTGATAGGTTTTTTCACACTCGATTCTGCTGATGTTACGCTGTCATCAACCCCCAGTGCTTTGGGTGAAGTTTCCCCTAGCTACTGATCTAGGACCAGCTTCCCCTCCCCCAATCCTCACATTAACCAATAGTGGGGGAAATGCAAAACTGACCCAAGATCAGCGTCTAGGGGTAACTTCTCCCTACACCCATCGACCCCCAGCTGACACAGCTATGACACAGTATTCATTTTGCCTAGGGGATAACACACTACCCAAGCCTGAGAGGGAACTGTGAGACAAATAGATTTTTGCAGTGGGCTGATTGCACAACGTTTCGGTTGGTTTCACTTAACAAGGAAACTGTGACTAAGTTTGCACTACAGCTGTGATAGGCCTACAGTGTTTCATCATCAACCAATCTGGGTGAGTTTCCTGAAAACCTTGTTTGATAGGCAATGTATATGTGTGAACGAACAAAACGTGTGAAATGAAGCACTTTGCTGTTCTACAAGTGATGTGGGTAGTCTGGGTCGTCAAAATAAATTGAGAACCACATTAGCTACAAGGCTTTCAGGAAACTGGCAACTGAATGATAAGCACACAGCTGTCTGTTGACCTTTAGGCCAAGACTCCACTTTGACAACTTTGACTTAGCTTGTGAGCTGTTCTTGAAAGAAAAGCCTTTCTGCCACAGATTTCTTCTGCAGTGTGGTAGATAAACTCATTCAGATGACTCGGTCAAGGCTTGCCCGCACACAAACACATGTACACACACACACACACACACACACGCGCACGCGCACGCGCACGCGCACGCGCACACGCACACGCACACACACACACACACACACACACACACACACACACACACACACACACACACACACACACACACACACACACAAACATACCCAAGCATGCAAGCTCTCTCTCTCACACACACACACACACACACACACACACACACACACACACACACACACACACACACACACACACACACACACACACACACACACACACACACACAAACATACCCAAGCATGCAAGCTCTCTCTCTCACACACACACACACACACACACACACACACACACACACACACACACACACACACACACACACACACACACACACACACACACACACACACACACACAAACATACCCAAGCATGCAAGCTCTCTCTCTCTCACACACTCACACACACACACACACACACACACACACACACACACACACACACACACACACACACACACACACACACACACACACACACACACACACACACACACACACACACACACACACATTCACATTCGCTTTCAGGAACTGAACCAGTCAGTGGTTGTCATTGTTCCTGTAATGAATGACAGTAGTCGTTTCAGCTGACAACCCCCAGGCTTGTAGAACACGGAGTGTTTCCTGAGGGGAAACCTTGTAAAATCACAGTTCAGCCCTGTACTGCATAAATACTACAGCCACAGTGTCACAGTTCAGCCCTGTACTACATTAATACTACAGCCACAGTGTCACAGTTCAGCCCTGTACTGCATAAAGACTACAGCCACAGTGTCACAGTTCAGCCCTGTACTACATTAATACTACAGCCACAGTGTCACAGTTCAGCCCTGTACTGCATAAAGACTGTACTGCTGTACTGCTAACTCCTGCACCCAAGAAAAGGACACAAGCTGGTCTGAATCAGTGGTTGCCTTCCAAATGTCACCCTATTCCCTATTTAGTGCTCTACATTTGACCAGGGCCCAATAGGGTCTGGTTAAAAGCAGTGCATCCTATATAGGGAATAGGTTGCCATTTGGGATGCACACAGTCTCTGTACAAATTGTACAAATTCAACTGGGAGATTATCAGGTGTTATCGATGGCAGATAGTTTTGTGAACTCTGATCAGTTCAGTAACACTGGCCATGAAGAGCTACGGTTGTGCAGGCTTTTGTTCCAGCCATGCATTAACACACCTGATTCAACAAATCAAGACATTGATTTGGAGGCCAGTTCTGCCATATCTCTCTGGTTAGTGTCAAATCACTGAATCAGGAGGAGCCTGTCTGTCTGTCCTTCCATCTGTCTTATCTGTTATTAGCCAGTGCTGTGGCGTTGTGCCTGTGCCTTGTAAGACACATTAGCGCCGTTATATTTAGCCACCTGATGACAGTGTGGCATGCTGCTTTCTGTCCTCGCTAATTTGTGTGACATCACTCGTCATTCGCAGTGTTAGGGTGAAACCAGTCTACTTTTAGGAAAACGAAACACCAAGTTCAAGGTTTATTTCCCTGTAGTCGTTTCAGATAATGTTAGTGCTCTGAAGTGAAACCCAAAAAATGGTCTGTGAGGATGAGGGTGAGGAGAGTGCACTTCTCTGATAAAAGAGCATTTCACTGCTGGTTGATGTTCAGACTTTCAGCTACAGTACAGTCCTACACTGTTGCAGTTAGCAAGTGGAGGTTCTTCTGTAGCACTTGTTATAGTGAGACCTGGATTCAAATAATATTTGAAATCATTCCAAATACTTTAGCTGTTCTTTATTGAGCTTGCCTGGTGCGATGGAACCAATTGAAAAGTCCCAAAAGTGCAAACCTCTCCCACCAGGCTTTCACTAAAAGTATTACTGTTTCAAATAGCATTTGAACCCAGGTCTGCAGTAGACTACTCCATCCAGAAATAGGATGTCTGAGAAGCAAGGCTACACGCCAGACAGTACCTCTTAGAAAAAAAGGTGCTATCTAGAATCTTAAAGGGTTCTTCGGCTGTCCCATAGGAGAACCCATTGAAGAACCCTTTTTGTTCCAGGTAGAACCGTTTTGGGTTCCATGTAGAACCCTTTCTACAGAGGGTTCTACATGGAAGCCAAAAGGGTTCTACCTAGAACCAAAAAGGGCTATACCTAGAAAAAATGGTTCTCCTATGGGGACAGCCGAAGAACCCTTTTTTCTAAGTGTAACAATGTAGTCATTTCCTTCCCATTGTGTGGTAAGGAGTAAAGGCTATCACAATTTCCTCAGTCATGTAGATGTACAGAGAAAGGCATCTTGTGGCCTGTGTCGTCCAGCAGCTAGAGCCTCTGACCCCGGTACACATACTGTTTGTCAGAGTCGGCATGGGTTAGAATCTTAAGACAAAATACATTCTACACTTCTAGGATACCCAGCATCACCACGCATGTTATGCGGCGTACATTGTGGCGTACATAGTATTTGTTTGTATTTGACTGTGTAAGGTACAGTGCAGTGGAGGCTGCTGAGTGGAGGACTGCTCAAAATAATATCTGGGATGGAGTGAACGGAATGGTATCCAAAACGTGTGTTTGATGCCATTCCATTTGCTCCGTTCCAACCATTATTTTGAGCCGTCCTCCCCTCAGCAGCCTCCACTGGTACCGACTGCTTTATGTGTATGATGTTAACTTCAGTACCCTGTCCCATGGCTTAACTTACCCTGTCCCATGGCTTAACCTACCCTGTCCCATGACTTAACCTACCCTGCCCCATGACTTAACCTACCCTGTCCCATGGCTTAACTTACCCTGTCCCATGGCTTAATCTACCCTGTCCCATGGCTTAACTTACCCTGTCCCATGACTTAACCTACCCTGTCCCATGGCTTAACTTACCCTGTCCCATGACTTAACTTACCCTGTCCCTTGACTTAACTTACCCTGTCCCATGACTTAACCTACCCTGTCCCATGACTTAACTTACCCTGTCCCATGGCTTAACTTACCCTGTCCCATGACTTAACTTACCCTGTCCCATGGCTTAACTTACCCTGTCCCATGGTTTAACTTACCCTATCCCATGACTTAACCTACCCTGCCCCATGACTTAACCTACCCTGTCCCATGGCTTAACTTACCCTGTCCCATGGCTTAACTTACCCTGTCCCATGACTTAACTTACCCTGTCCCATGGCTTAACTTACCCTGTCCCATGGCTTAACTTACCCTGTCCCATGGCTTAACTTACCCTGTCCAATGACTTAACCTACCCTGTCCCATGGCTTAACCTACCCTGTCCCATGACTTAACTTACCCTGTCCCTTGACTTAACTTACCCTGTTCCATGACTTAACCTACCCTGTCCCATGACTTAACTTACCCTGTCCCATGGCTTAACCTACCCTGTCCCATGGCTTAACCTACCCTGTCCCATGGCTTAACCTACCCTGTCCCATGACTTAACCTACCCTGCCCCATGACTTAACCTACCCTGTCCCATGACTTAACCTACCCTGTCCCATGGCTTAACTTACCCTGTCCCATGGCTTAACCTACCCTGTCCCATGGCTTAACTTAACCTGTCCCATGGCTTAACCTACCCTGTCCCATGGCTTAACTTACCCTGTCCCATGACTTAACTTACCCTGTCCCTTGACTTAACCTACCCTGTCCCATGACTTAACCTACCCTGTCCCATGGCTTAACTTACCCTGTCCCATGACTTAACCTACCCTGTCCCATGGCTTAACTTACCCTGTCCCATGGTTTAACCCACCCTGTCCTATGGCTTAACTCACCCTGTCCCATGGCTTAACTCACCCTGTCCTATGGCTTAACTTACCCTGTCCCATGACTTAACCTAGCCTGTCCCATGGCTTAACTTACCCTGTCCCATGGCTTAACCCACCCTGTCCCATGGCTTAACATACCCTGTCCTATGGCTTAACTTACCCCATACCCAGAGTCATTTGTGCAAAGAGACCAGTTTTTTTGGACAAGCTATGTTTTCAAAACTAATGTTTACATGAATTCTGATTATATCCAGAAATACAGTATGTGTATATATCTTTGTTAGGAAGAATGCTATATTTCCGTTGATGGAGTGATGCTGAATGTAAAAAAATGTTTTACTTACCCCACTCTCCCTTAAATGTCTGTGTCCTTTCCATAAAACCTCCATTACACTGTTCTTATCAATAAAACCCATGTTACATCGAAGTTCCATCATCTGCTGTTCTAGGTGCTGTGTTCCACCTCCAGAGGTCAGGGGTCAGGTATATAGTGTCCTAGGTAGAAGTTGTCCTCAGGCTACAGTACTTACCCTCCTCATACCTATATCAGTGTCCGGTCTTCACAAAAAGGAGAGATGTAGAGAGAGTGTGGGAAGGTTTTTCCAGCTCTGTTGCCTCTCAACCTAAAATTATTTGACATGGTAGTACATTCACATGCTCCAACACACATCACCTCTATTGGATAGTGGCAAACGTAGAATTATTGGTTAGTGGCAAACGTAGACGTTGTCCTTTCCTCAGCCTACTAACCCTCCCTCCTTGCATGGCTAAGTTACAATTAGACATAAATTGAAGTTAGGATTCACCCCTTAGTGTCTTAGCAGAACAGAGTCAGAGGGATATTTCTGCAGTGATGCATACTGGTGTGTCTTGTCCTTTAGCAGTGCCTGGGTTTTTAAGCTCTCTGACCGGTCTTCAAGGAAATCAAATTTATGGACGTCTCACTGACTGGTGGTCTTCAGGGAGCTCAAAGTTCTGGGCTTCTCTCTGACTGGTCTTCAAGGAGCTCAGAGTTCTGGGCTTCTCTGACTAGTTTTCAGGGAGCTCAATGTTCTAGACTTCTCTCTGACTGGTCTTCACGGAGCTCAGAGTTCTGGGCTTCTCTGACTGGTTTTCAGGGAGCTCAATGTTCTAGACTTCTCTCTGACTGGTCTTCACGGAGCTCAGAGTTCTGGGCTTCTCTCTAACTGGTCTTCAGGGAGCTCAACGTTCTAGACTTCTCTCTGACTGGTCTTCAGGGAGCTCAAAGTTCTGGGCTTCTCTCTGACCTTCGTGGCTCAGCTGTTAGCCTACCTTTTAAGGAATTAGCCTACTGTACTGTACTGAATTTTAATCTTCTTATCACTGCCAAAGGAATGTTCTCTCTGCTTGAGAACTTAACTCCTTAGATTGACACCCAAGCTAACACATTTTGATTCCCACAACGTTATGGGGAAGTTGTTTTTCAAATAACCAAAGGAGAACTTTTAGGCAATGTTATGGGAACGTTCAGTGTTAGCTGGGACAGTCCTTCAAAACAAATGAGCCTGCCTGGTAGTGTCCCTGTCTGTTTGTGCTTTATTCCTCTGAGTGTGTTGTCATTCCCTGATTGATGACGTTTAATATGGGACCTATTTAGTACGTTGTCATGCCAAAGGTGTGCTGTATGACTTGACGATGATTAAAGAGTTGGCTGCATCATGTACAGTAGGAGACCACGCTAAAACCAAATGGTGAAACAGTTTCCTCTGGGGTTTGTAATCGGCTATCTATATTATTGTGTTTGTGCTTCCATAGCATGTATCTGCTACCAACCAACACATCTTTCTTTATAGAGTGATATATGGCACCACTTGAGCATGTTTTATGTAAATGGTTTCAGTTAAACACAGCCCATTAAGAATGACCATCTCTCGATCCAATTTGTGAACCATCAGACAAGGTACATGTAGATCACAGGAGGTTGGTGGCACCTTAATTTGGGAGGACGGGCTTGAGGTAATGGCTGGAGTAGAATGAGTGGAATGGTATCAACTACTATGTGTTTGATGCGGGTTCCATTTGCTCCGTTCCAGCCATTATTATGAGCCGTCCTCCCCTCAGCAGCCTCTTGTGATGTAGATTCAGACTGATACACTCTGACCTGCTGCAGGGGGGAGTAAGCAAGAGAAGTTGTGATTGCCTCTGCAGATGTCATCTCTCTGAAGGGCCCACACTGTTGAAATGAATGAGGGAGATAATGAAGGGAAAGGAGGGAGGGAATGATACAAGGTAAAAAGAGAGAAAGAGGGAGTGAAGAGGAGAGGTAGTGGATACAATGAATGAAGAGGCAGAGAGAGGGATGGATAGTGAAGAGGGTAAAGGAGAGAGAGGGAGAAAGATATAAAGAGAAGAGGAGAGGTAAAGGAGAAATGAAATGGAGAAAGAGCCAGAGAGAGAGAGAGATGAAACCTAATAGCCTGGTGATTATTACCTCTCTCTCTTCCAGACCTCTGAGCGTCACCAGAGTGCCACTGTGCTGTTCAATTCCATGAGGAGTTTACCAGTGTCATCATTACACACACACTGCCATTTCTCCCCCAGTATCCCTGATCTAATTTCTTTCTCACACACTATTCAATCTAATGACTGTTACTGCATGATAAATGTCTCTGTCTGTGTCAGTGAGAGCACATCAACAACAAGAAAAGTGATGATACTAAATCTCTCTCTTTCCTCTCGCTTACCCTCCCTACCCCTACCTCCATCCCCTCTCTCTCCTTCCATCCCCTCCCTCTCTCTCTCTCCATTCCCTCTCTCTCTTTCCCCCCACCTCTCTCATCTCCTCTACCCCCCTCTCTCTCTTTCTCTCTCTCTCTCTCTCTCTCTCTCTCTCTCTCTCTCTCTCTCTCTCTCTCTCTCCCCACCTCTTTCTCTCATCCCCTCTCCCTCTCTCCCTCTCTCTCTTTCCCCACCTATCTTTCTCTCTCTCTCTCCATCCCCTCTCCCTCTTTTATCTCTCTTTCTCTCCCCCTCCAACCTCTCCCTCTCTCTCTCTCTCTCTCTCTCTCTCTCCCCACCGCTCTCTCTCCCTCCCCTCCATCTCTATAGCTGTTGAGTGAGAAGATAAGTGGTGCTGAAGGGACAAAGCTGGATGAAGACTTCATGGAGATGGAGAGGGTAAGGATGACCGAGATGGCGCTATTAGCAACCCAAAACATCCTTGGAGAATACACAATGGCTGGCTCTGGGTTGTAGTGTCCCTAGGTACAGATCTAGGATCAGCTTCCCCTCTACCTATCCTAAACTTAACCATTAGTAGGGAAAATGCTAAACTGAACTCTACTCCCAATGGTTGCGTCCCAAATAGCAACCTATTCCCTATGTTGACCTGTTGACTACTGTTGACCTGAGCACTATGGGCCTTTTTTCAAAAGTAATGCACTTAATAGGAAATAGGGTGCCATTTGTGACTGAGACAATAACTACCAGACCTCAGGATGGATGCACTACTGCTCTTTTACTGTCCACGATGGTGTTCTTCTGTGGTCCTGGGAACTCACAGGGGTGCAGGCCTTTGTTCAAGCCCAGTACTGGGCACAGACTTCAGTTCAACGTCTAGTGTTGATTTACATTTGGTTGAGTTGTCAGCTACGTGAAATCAACGTAAAATATATATATATATATATACAGTTGATGTTGGAAGTTCACATACACTTAGGTTGGAGTCATTAAAACTCGTTTTTCAACCACTCCACCAATTTCTTGTAAACAAACTATAGTTTTGCAAGTCGGTTAGGACATCTACTTTGTGCATGACACAAGTCATTTTTCCAACAATTATTTACAGACAGATTATTTCACTTATAATTGTAATAAACTGGGTTTGGAGACGTAGTGGAGTCAGGCGCAGGACACAGGTTTGAGTGTAAACAGTCTAGTTTACTCAAAAAAAACACCAGCAAAATCTCCAACAGGAAACAACAGTGTGAGGAGAAACACCTCCAACAACCACTGACAACGAACAATCACAGACAAAACAGAAAGGTAAGCCAGAGGGTTAAATAAGGAACATAATAAGGGAATTGAAACCAGGTGCGTGTAATCAAGACCAAACAAAACGAAAAGGGAAACATGGATCAGTGGTGACTAGAAAGCCGGTGACGTCGACCGCCGAACGTCGCCCGAACAAGGAGAGGGGCCGACTTCGGCGGCAGTCGTGACAATAATTCACTGTATCACAATTCCAGTGGGTCAGAAGTTTACATACACTAAGTTGACTGTGCCTTTAAACAGCTTGGAAAATTCCAGAAAATGATGTCATGGCTTTAGAAGCTTCTGATAGGCTAATTGACATCATTTGAGTCAATTGGAGGTGTACCTGTGGATGTATTTCAAGGACTACCTTCAAAGTCAGTGCCTCTTTGCTTGACATCATGGGAAAATCTAAATAAATCAGCAAAGACCGCAGAAAAAAAATTGTAGACCCCCACAAGTCTGGTTCATCCTTGGGAGCAATTTCCAAACGCCTGAAGGTACCACGTTCATCTGTACAAACAATAGCACGCAAGTATAAACATCATGGGACCATGTAGCTGTCATACTGTTCAGGAAGGAGACACGTTCTGTCTCCTAGAGATGAACGTACTTTGTTGCGAAAAGTGCAAATCAATCCCAGAGCAACAGCAAAGGACCTTGTGAAGATGCTGGAGGAAACAGGTACAAAAGTATCTATATCCACAGTAGAACGAGTCCTATATCGACATAACCTGAAAGGCCGCTCAGAAAGGAAGACGCCACTGCTCCAAAACCGCCATAAAAAAGCCAGACTACGGTTTGCAACTGCACATGGGGACAAAGATCGTACTTTTTGGAGAAATGTCCTCTGGTCTGATAAAACAAAAATATAACTTTTTGACAATAATGACCATCGTTATGTTTGGAGGAAAAAGGGGGAGGCTTGCAAGACATTAGAACACCATCCCAACCGTGAAGCACGGGGGTGGCAGCATCATGTTGTGGGGGTGCTTTGCTGCAGGAGGGACTGGTGCACTTCACAAACTAGATGGCATCATGAGGAAGGAAAGTTATGTGGATATATTGAAGCAACATCTCAAGACATCAGTCAGGAAGTTAAAGCTTGGTCACAAATGGGTCTTCCAAATGGACAATGACCCCAAGCATACTCCCAAAGTTGTGGCAAAATGGCTTAAGGACAGCAAAGTCAAGGTATTGGAGTGGCCATCACAAAACCCTGACCTCAATCCCATAGAACATTTGTGGGCAGAACTGAAAAAGAGTGTGCGATCAAGGAGACCTACAAACCTGACTCAGTTACACCATCTCTGTCAGGAGGAATGGGCCAAAATTTACCCAACTTATTGTGGTAAGCTTGTGGAAGGCTACCCGAAACGTTTGACCCAAGTTAAGCAATTTAAAGGCAATGCTACCAAATACTAATTGAGTGTATGTAAACTTCTGACCCACTGGGAATGTGATGAAAGAAATAAAATCTGAAATAAATAATTGTCTCTACTATTATTCTGACATTTCACATTGTTAAAATAAAGTGGTGATCCTAACTGACCTAAGACAGGGATTTTTTACTTGGATTAAATGTCAGGAATTGTGAAAAACTAAGTTTAAATGTATTTGGCTAAGGTGTATGTAAATTTCCGACTTCAACTGTATATTCACCATGTCATTGGATTTGGGATAAATGTTGGGTGAAAAAAAGGCGAAATCCCCTTACGTTGATGATTTGGGGTAAAAGGACGTGGAAACAACGTTGATTCAACCAGTAATTGCCGAGTGGAAACACACCTGAATCAACCTATCATTGAGTGTTTAAGTGGTTGAGTCAGGTTCCTGCCGGGGGTGCAGGCTTTTGTTCCAGCTCAATACAAATACCTGATTCAACTTCTCAACTCACCATCAAGTGTTTGAGTTTTTGGATCGGCTGTGTTGGTACTGGGCTGAAACACAGACCTACAATGGGCTGGAAGGGTCTCCAGTAGAGGTCGACCTCTAGTCTCCAGGACCAAGGTGGAAGAACAGTTATCTTCTAGTAACCAATAAGTGCTGAAATAAAGACCATCTCTATTGAGCTAACATGATCGTCTTGTTTCTAGAAAATCGATGTCACCAACAAATCAGTGTTGGACCTCTTGACCAAAACAACAGAATACCTACAACCTAACCCAGGTGAGACAACACTTTACAGAATATTGACTAATGTTCAAAGTTGGTGAAGATGATATCTTTGAAGTTGGTGAAATAATGCAGAAGTTATAGAACTTTGCCTTGTAGGTGAATAGTTAGGATGGATGGAAGGATGGATGGATGGATGGATGGATAGAAGGGGTGGATGATGGAAGGAAGGAAGGAAGGAAGGAAGGAAGGAAGGAAGGAAGGAAGGAAGGAAGGAAGGAAGGAAGGAAGGAAGGATGGATGGATGGATGGATGGATGGATGGATGGATAGAAGGGGTGGATGGATGGAAGGGATAGATGGAAGGGGTAGATGGATGGATGGATGGATGGATGGATGGATGGATGGATGGATGGATGGAAGGGGTGGAGGATGGATGGATGGATGGATGGATGGATGGATGGATGGATGGATGGATGGATGGATGGAAGGGGTGGGTGGATGGATGGATGGAAGGGGTGGGTGGATGGATGGATGGATGGAAGGAGTAGATGAATGGAAGGGGTGGATGATGGAGGGAGGGATGAATGGATGGATGGATGGATGAAGGGATGGATGGATGGAAGGGATGGATGGATGGAGGATGTAAGGGGTGGATGGATGGATGAATGGATGGATGAAATCAAGTCAGCAGTGTGATGCAGGGTGGTATGCTGCTGGTGACAAACAAAACAAACACAAAACAAAGTGATCACTGTTTTGTTGTAGCTTCTAGAGCCAAGTTGGGGATGTTAAACACAGTGTCGAAGATGAGAGGACAGGTGAAGACCACAGGATACCCACAGACCGAGGGCCTACTAGGGGATTGTATGATGCGCTATGGACATGATCTGGGAGATCAGTCCTCCTTCGGTATGAATCACACACACGCACATTCAGCACACATACGTGTATACACACACACACACACACACACACGCTGTGCTATGTGAGGGCTGTGAGGAGCACGAGAGGAAGCCTTTGAAAAGCTTTTCATCCTAACCTGACTGTGCACACGCCCACCAACCCACACACACACACACACACACACACACACACACACACACACACACACACACACACACACACACACACACACACACACACCACACACACACACACACACACACACTGTGTGCAGCCAGCTAGTATGTACTGTGTTTCCGCCTGTGAAAACCTGTGGCTTTGTTGAGCTGCTTCCCGTCTCAACTCTGACACCTGGTGGGTACAAAACGTACTTACTCTGAACATGGGTTTTGATAATATCATTAGTATAGGCCCAGTTTCCCGGACACAAATTAAGGGTAGTTCTAGACTAAAGCCCATGTTCCCATCTTAGTGAAAGATTAAGGCCAGGAATGGAAGGTGTGCTATAGAGCAAATCACTTGACAGCCGACAATGCACCTTTTAAAGCAATTTGGAGATCACATTCATGATAAATGCTGCGAATGTTGGTTCAAGCATGAATAACCTTCAACCGTGTGCTGCTCTATGAATGAATCCCAGCCTAGACTTCATCTGTGTCTTGAAAACCAGACCTTAATATTCAATATAAACTTGAAACAGGCGTTACATTATCAAGTTATCAACTATCTAGAAACCAAATCATTATTTCTCAGTGATCTCGATTTTAACTTTGCAATTCCATTGAGTAATGCACACTGATATGGAATTCTATATAGAATTGCTAGCTAGTTAATTCATTTTTCCTGCATCACCTTCTTGCTGTAAGTTGTTAGTGACACATGAATTCAGTGAAAGTGACCCATGCGGGAATCAAACCCTCAACCCTGGTGTTTTGCTAGCACCTTACTCTCAAACCCACACACCATCAGAAACACCATGTTTCTGTTTCACATGTTTCGCTTGTATCTGACAGCAGGGTCGTATTATGTAAGTCGCTCTGGATAAGAGCGTCTGCTAAATGACTAAAATGTAAAATGTAAAAAAAAATGTTAAACCGTAGAAAAAGGTTTTGCAACAGAAAATGAAAGTGTTTCTTATTGGACAAGTTCGGGTAAGTCCCTCCCAGTTTTGGCCTGTTTCCTTCTGTTTGGTACCTTGTGAATACGACCCAGGCATTTTTGTCTGCAGGCGGTGCGTTGGTGGACATCGGTGAGGCCATGAGAAAGATGGCCGACGTGAAAGACTCTCTGGACATCAGTGTCAAACAAAACTTTATTGACCCACTGCAGAACTTACAGGACAAAGACCTCAAGGAGATCACGGTCAGTGGTATAATACATCTCAGTTTCCGTTAGCTTTCAGAACTCCATGTGTGCATCACAAATGGCACCCTGTTCCCTTTATAGTGAGCTACTTTTGACCAGGACCCATATGGGATGTGCATAAAAGTTGTATACTTGCAATTGTATTCACAAAGGTGATTTCACAATATGTTTAATTTGTATTAGTTATTTTAAATGTTTCATAAAGGTTTTGAGGAGGGCCGTTGTCAATTCCTCCTGGGAAGAGCCTCTGTACTGCCCCATATTGCCCCTTGTCAATCATCTCTCCTGATTGTTTTGTGTGCAGCATCACCTGAAGAAGCTGGAGGGGAGGCGGTTGGACTTTGACTATAAGAAGAAGCGTCAGGGGAAGGTGCCTGACGAGGAGATCCGTCAGGCGGTTGAGAAGTTTGAGGAGAGCAAAGAGCTGGCTGAGAGGAGCATGTTCAACTTCCTGGAGAACGATGTGAGTGAATAGTAGAGGCATACGCTACCTGTTGTAACGGTTCTCTCTCTCTCTTTCTCTCTCTCTTTCTCTCTCTCTTTCTCTCTCTCTTTCTCTCTCTCTGAAAAAGAGTGCCACCATGTGGTGGTCTGCAATAGAGGTGCCAGTTTCCATTATAGGTGCAACTGTCCAAGCGCCCCGGTTAGAGGATGGAGATGACCAGTAAGAGGCAGGGATACAATTCACACTTTATTTTCATACACACACACACACACACACACACACACACACACACACACACACACACACACACACACACACACACACACACACACACACACACACACACACACACACACACACACACACACAGCAAAGAGGAAGAGGAATAGAAACGTATCCTCTGTGGTACCTTGCGGTTGGATGCCAAGCTGTTACCTGTCGCCTCAACACAACTCACCCTGGACCCTTCCTACAAGGACAAGCCTCCACCCTGGACCCTTCCTACAAGGACAAGCCTCCACCCTGGACTTCCCAATCGTGTGTTAGTGCGTCACTGCGGTCTGTTTCCTAGTAGGCTGTCATTGTAAATAAGAATTTGTTCTTAACTGACTTGCCTAGTTAAATAAAGGTAATATATATATATATATATATATATATATATATATATATATATATAAAAATTGAGGTGGTGCAGAGTTCTTGTTCTTGTAGAAAGGGCCCAGTGTTGAGGTGGTGCAGAGTTCTTCTGACCTGTTATCTCTCTGCACCCCCTGTGTCCAACTAAAGAACAGGCTTGAATCGGTCTGTTACCTCACCAGATAGGACCTGTGATTGGCTGACCAGGTCAGCTGACTGTGTTCCCTGGCAACCTGGTCCCTAACAGGCCTAGTGGCCTCTGCTACTGGACAAAGGAGTCAGGCTGAGGTGGGGGATGGTAGCCTCTGCTGCAGCTGAAAGGTCACAGAGTTTGTCTGTATGTCCTAACCAGAGAGAGGGTTCAGTGAGGGTTTCATGATTAAAGGTATAGGGTTTTGTAAACACGTTCTCTCTCTGACTGTGACAACTCGCTGGAGCTCTGAGGCCTAAACACCCTGCTAGCAGAATCAATCAAGCAGCTTCTCCCTCAACGTCAGCAAGACAAAGGAGCTGGTCGTGGACTACAGGAAACAGAGAGCCGAGCACGCCCCCATTCACATCGACGGGGCTGTAGTGGAGCAGGTTGAGAGCTTCAAGTTCCTCGGTGTCCTCATCACTAAGGATCTATCATGGTCCAAACACACCCCCTCAGGAGGCTGAAAATATAAGGCATGGGCCCTCAGATCCTCAAAACGTTTTACAGCTGCACCATTGAGAGCATCTTGACTGGCTGCATCACCACTTGGTATGGCAACAGCTTGGCATCCAACCGCAAGGTACCACAGAGGGTAGTGCGGACGGCCCAGTACATCACTGGGGCCGAGCTCCCTGCCATCCAGGACCTCTATACCAGGCGGTGTCAGAGGAAGGCCCAACATTTTTTCAGACGCCAACCACCCAAAGGATACGCTGTTCTCTCTGCTACTGCATGTCAAGTGGTACCGATGCACCAAGTCTGGAACCAACAGGACCCTGAAGCCATAAGACTGATAAATAGTTAGTTAAATAGTTAACCAAATAGCTTTGACCCTTTTTGCACTAACGTTTTTGACTCATCACATACGCTGCTGCTACTGTTTATTATCTGTCACTTTATTCCTCGTTATATGTACCTATCTACCTCAATTAACTATTACCCCTGCACATCAACTCAGTACTGGTACCTCTTGTATATAGCCAAGTTATTACCTCATACCCCTGCACATCAACTCAGTACTGGTACCTCATATATAGACAAGTTATTACCTCATACCCCTGCACATCAACTCAGTACTGGTACCTCATATATAGACAAGTTATTACCTCATACCCCTGCACATCAACTCAGTACTGGTACCTCATATATAGACAAGTTATTACCTCATACCCCTGCACATCAACTCAGTACTGGTACCTCATATATAGACAAGTTATTACCTCATACCCCTGCACATCAACTCAGTACTGGTACCTCATATATAGACAAGTTATTACCTCATACCCCTGCACATCAACTCAGTACTGGTACCTCATATATAGACAAGTTATTACCTCATACCCCTGCACATCAACTCAGTACTGGTACCTCTTGTATATAGACAAGTTATTACCTCATACCCCTGCACATTGACTTGGTACTGGTACCTCTTGTATATAGACAAGTTATTACCTCATACCCCTGCACATCAACTCAGTACTGGTACCTCTTGTATATAGACAAGTTATTACCTCATACCCCTGCACATCAACTCAGTACTGGTACCTCATATATAGACAAGTTATTACCTCATACCCCTGCACATCAACTCAGTACTGGTACCTCATATATAGACAAGTTATTACCTCATACCCCTGCACATCAACTCAGTACTGGTACCTCATATATAGACAAGTTATTACCTCATACCCCTGCACATCAACTCAGTACTGGTACCTCATATATAGACAAGTTATTACCTCATACCCCTGCACATCAACTCAGTACTGGTACCTCATATATAGACAAGTTATTACCTCATACCCCTGCACATCAACTCAGTACTGGTACCTCTTGTATATAGACAAGTTATTACCTCATACCCCTGCACATTGACTTGGTACTGGTACCTCTTGTATATAGACAAGTTATTACCTCATACCCCTGCACATCAACTCAGTACTGGTACCTCTTGTATATAGACAAGTTATTACCTCATACCCCTGCACATCAACTCAGTACTGGTACCTCATATATAGACAAGTTATTACCTCATACCCCTGCACATCAACTCAGTACTGGTACCTCATATATAGACAAGTTATTACCTCATACCCCTGCACATCAACTCAGTACTGGTACCTCTTGAATATAGACAAGTTATTACCTCATACCCCTGCACATCAACTCAGTACTGGTACCTCATATATAGACAAGTTATTACCTCATACCCCTGCACATCAACTCAGTACTGGTACCTCATATATAGACAAGTTATTACCTCATACCCCTGCACATCAACTCAGTACTGGTACCTCATATATAGACAAGTTATTACCTCATACCCCTGCACATCAACTCAGTACTGGTACCTCATATATAGACAAGTTATTACCTCATACCCCTGCACATCAACTCAGTACTGGTACCTCATATATAGACAAGTTATTGTTACTCATTATGTATCTATTATTACTTTTATTATTACACGTTTTACTTTTCTATTATTTCTCTATTTTCTTTCCCATCAGAAAGCATTTCACTGTTAGTCCACACCTGTTGTTTACGAAGCATGAAAAAATACAATAGGATTTGAATCAATCAATCAGTTGTATATCCCGTATTGACAACAACAGTTGTATATCCCGTATTGACAACAACAGTTGTATATCCCGTATTGACAACAACAGTTGTATATCCCGTATTGACAACAACAGTTGTATATCCCGTATTGACAACAACAGTTGTATATCCCGTATTGACAACAACAGTTGTATATCCCATATTGACAACAACAGTTGTATATCCCGTATTGACAACAACAGTTGTATATCCCGTATTGACAACAACAGTTGTATATCCCGTATTGACAACAACAGTTGTATATCCCGTATTGACAACAACAGTTGTATATCCCGTATTGACAACAACAGTTGTATATCCCGTATTGACAACAACAGTTGTATATCCCGTATTGACAACAACAGTTGTATATCCCGTATTGACAACAACAGTTGTATATCCCGTATTGACAACAACAGTTGTATATCCCGTATTGACAACAACAGTTGTATATCCCGTATTGACAACAACAGTTGTATATCCCGTATTGACAACAACAGTTGTATATCCCGTATTGACAACAACAGTTGTATATCCCGTATTGACAACAACAGTTGTATATCCCGTATTGACAACAATAGTTGTCACAAAGTGCAGCACTTTACAGTACAATCACAATGTCAATCTTACCAAGAAATAGTTTTCTTCATACAAGATAAAAAGTGCTTGATAAGATGGATAATATTCTTGTGTTGTGTGTTTGGTAGGTGGAGCAGGTGAGTCAGCTGTCAGCGTTGGTTGAAGCAGCGTTAGACTACCACCGTCAGTCCTTGGAGATCCTAGAAGACCTCAACACCCAACTACAAAACAGGCAACTAACTAACTACAGCTATCACACTCCACAGTCCCTAAACAGCCTGCCTCCTCGTCTCCTTCCCTTATTCTGCACTGATGTGAAAGACCTGGACACGTGAAAGCAACTCCCTAGTGAGCATCCACCATTTTGCTTTCACCTTTTCAGTTGTCAATTCAGTAATTCTGATTCAACTTGAAATTCACTGCCTGAATTAAAAAATCATCCTCAGTTCACATTCTAATTGCAAAAATTGAAAACCAAATTGAAGGAAAACCAACCATTTGAAGGAAACAGGACAAGGACAGGAGGACTCCACTTTAGACTCTGCAGCCAGTAATGTACACATGTTGTTGGGCCACAGTGGATAATATCATAATGTCTCTCACAGGATATCCTCAGCAAGTAATGTACACATGTTGTTGGGCCACAGTGGATAATATCATAATGCCTCTCACAGGATATCCTCAGCCAGCAGTCGACCGAAGAGAGAATTTAAACCAAAGTCCATCATGAGCAGCATTGAGACCATAGACAACACTCAGCACAATGGATCATATAGCTCCTCACTCAAGTCCTCAGGTACTGTACTCTGTGTGTGTGTGTGTGTGTGTGTGTGTGTGTGTGTGTGTGTGTGTGTGTGTGTGTGTGTGTGTGTGTGTGTGTGTGTGTCAACTCTGCTCATATTTGTTTTGATCAACCCCATCAGTTTGTCCAAGTTATCCTTTCACCCATTGTTATTTTTCCCAAGTCATTAGTCATGTTATATGTTTCTGTGGTTCTTTGCAGACATCCAGATCAACCACACAGTAAATGGAAATGGGAAAAGTAGGTATACTTGGACTGATCACATCAAACAGGTGTCGCACCCATACATAGTCTTAAGAATGACTTATTCTGACTCTCTAGAGATAATCTGAGGCAAATCAAAACTCCTGTGACGTCATGATCATTTTTAGCCAAATAATAACTTGCTAGTTCTCTGGCTTCATCAATGTGACTTTTAAAAAGCTATTTTCTGCCCTCTTGTGGTTAGAGGGTGTAACAACCTCCATGAAAATTGCTCTGGGTTAAACCATTAGTGGGAAAAATGCAAAACGGACCCAGGATCAGCGTCTAAGGTCAACTTCCCCCTACACCGCTAAGAGCCTTTACAAATAGCACACTGAAAAGATCACATCTGTAATAGGTTTAAAAGATTAAGATAAAAGCTGTTATCCCCTCAGATTAAAGTTTATCAGTCAGTTTATTTTTGTGATATCCAATTGGTAGTTACAGTCTTGTCCCATCGCTGCAACTCCTGTACGGACTCGGGAGACCCCGCCAAGCCTCACTGCTTCTTGACACACTGCTCGCTTAACCCGGATGCCAGCCGCACCAACGTGTCGGAGGAAACACTGTACAGCTGGCGACCGAAGTCAGCGTGCATGCGCCTGGCCAGCCACAAGGAGTTGCTAGAGCGCGATGGGACAATGACATCCCGTCCGGCCAAACCCTCCCCTAACCCGGACGACGATGGGCCAATTGTGCGCTGCCTCATGGGTCTCCCAGTCGCGGCCGGCTGCAACACAGCCTGGGATCAAACCCGGGTCTGTAGTGACGCCTCCAGCACTGCGATGCAGTGCGCCACTCGGGAGGCGTCAGTCAATTTATTATTCATTCATCAGATATTGGTTGCTGTTTCAACCATGGCAGGAATCATCATGTCATGAGTAGGGTAGGGTCGCAAAATTCATGTAAATTTCAACCAAAAAATCGTGTTGGAAGATTCCTGGAATCAGGATTGAAAAAGCAGTACATCCGGGGGTCCTCCTTTGAGGATTTCTGGAAAAACTGGGAATTTTAGGAAAGTTACAGGCATTGTGTTTGTTGGTGTTTGTCTCATCTTCCATCTCCATATTTCTCCATCCATCTCTCACCCAGCTGATCCCTTCACCACCGTTCCTCTGTCCTGGCCAGAGAGTCCCACTTTCAACGGCCACCGTGAGTAACACACACACACACACACACACACACACACACACACACACACACACCCCCCTCATACCTTGGTCCAACAACAACCCAGTCTACTGTAACTGTCCTCTACTCCTCCATACTGTCACTATCACACCACTGTCTGTTTGTCTTAATGTGTTGGATTTGTTTTGCTGCACCAACCCACATCAGATCCTTATCAGAGGAAGATACACTCCTGGGAACAGAAGACGATACATGCTGGTGTTTGACAGTTCTCTATTATTCTCCCTTTTCTCCTACCCCCATCCCCCTCTCCTTCCCTCTCCCCCTTCACCTCTTCTCCTCCCTCCCTCACCCCTTATCCTCCCTCTCCCCCCCACTCCTTCTCCTCCCTCTCCCCCCCACCCCTTCTTCTCCCTCCCTCCAGAATCGGAGGTGCTGGACCAGCCGTGTGCCAGGTCCCTGTATGACTTTGAGCCAGAGAACGATGGCGAACTGGGCTTTAAGGAGGGTGACATCATCATCCTCACCAACCAGATAGATGACAACTGGTACGAAGGCATGATAAACGGAGACTCTGGCTTCTTCCCAATCAACTATGTGGAGGTTATCGTACCCCTGCCCCAGTGAGACAGGAACGGACAGGACACCACCCAATCAGGGACCAATCTCCAGAGCCCAACCTCCTCACAGCCGCCCCTAGTCCCTACACCCTATGCACCTGTGGAGATCTGAGAGGATTTTGTTATTTTGATCTGAGAGCTATTTCCATATACAGTGGGGCAAAAAAGTATTTAGTCAGCCACCAATTGTGCAAGTTCTCCCACTTAAAAAGATGAGAGGCCTGTAATTTTCATCATAGGTACACTTCAACTATGACAGACAAAATGAGAAAAAGAAATCCAGAAAATCACATTGTAGGATTTTTTATGAATTTATTTGCAAATTATGGTGGAAAATAAGTATTTGGTCAATAACAAAAGTTTATCTCAATACTTTGTTATATACCCTTTGTTGGCAATGACACAGGTCAAACGTTTTCTGTAAGTCTTCACAAGGTTTTCACACACTGTTGCTGGTATTTTGGCCCATTCCTCCATGCAGATCTCCTCTAGAGCAGTGATGTTTTGGGGCTGTCGCTGGACAACACGGACTTTCAACTCCCTCCAAAGATTTTCTATGGGGTTGAGATCTGGAGACTGGCTAGGCCACTCCAGGACCTTGAAATGCTTCTTACGAAGCCACTCCTTCGTTGCCCGGGCGATGTGTTTGGGATCATTGTCATGCTGAAAGACCCAGCCACGTTTCATCTTCAATGCCCTTGCTGATGGAAGGAGGTTTTCACTCAATATCTCACGATACATGGCCCCATTCATTCTTTCCTTTACACGGATCAGTCGTCCTGGTCCCTTTGCAGAAAAACAGCCCCAAAGCATGATGTTTCCACCCCCATGCTTCACAGTAGGTATGGTGTTCTTTGGATGCAACTAAGCATTCTTTGTCCTCCAAACACGACAAGTTGAGTTTTTACCAAAAAGTTCTATTTTGGTTTAATCTGACCATATGATATTCTCCCAATCCTCTTCTGGATCATCCAAATGCTCTCTAGCAAACTTCAGACGGGCCTGGACATGTACTGGCTTAAGCAGGGGGACACGTCTGGCACTGCAGGATTTGAGTCCCTGGCGGCGTAGTGTGTTACTGATGGTAGGCTTTGTTACTTTGGTCCCAGCTCTCTGCAGGTCATTCACTAGGACCCCCGTGTGCTTCTGGGATTTTTGCTCACCGTTCTTGTGATCATTTTGACCCCACGGGGTGAGATCTTGCGTGGAGCCCCAGATCGAGGGAGATTATCAGTGGTCTTGTATGTTTTCCATTTCCTAATAATTGCTCCCACAGTTGATTTCTTCAAACCAAGCTGCTTACCTATTGCAGATTCAGTCTTCCCAGCCTGGTGCAGGTCTACAATTTTGTTTCTGGTGTCCTTTGACAGCTCTTTGGTCTTGGCCATAGTGGAGTTTGGAGTGTGACTGTTTGAGGTTGTGGACAGGTGTCTTTTATACTGATAACAAGTTCAAACAGGTGCCATTAATACAGGTAACGAGTGGAGGACAGAGGAGCCTCTTAAAGAAGAAGTTACAGGTCTGTGAGAGCCAGAAATCTTGCTTGTTTGTAGGTGACCAAATACTTATTTTCCACCATAATTTGCAAATAAATTCATAAAAAATCCTACAATGTGATTTTCTGGATTTTTTTCTTCTCATTTTGTCTGTCATAGTTGACGTGGACCTATGATGAAAATTACAGGCCTCTCTCATCTTTGGAAGTGGGAGAACTTGCACAATTGGTGGCTGACTAAATACTTTTTTGCCCCACTGTAGATTGCACCGGTCGAATCCGCTCAGATCTCCACAGGTGCGTAGGGCGCAGGGTCTTGGGGTCGATTTGGGATTATACACAGTGTCCATTTCATCAGACTTCAACCCCCACCCTCAAGCCTCCAGTCATCAACCCCCAGCCTCCAGTCCCTACCCGTACACTCTCAGCCTTAGAAACACAGTACTGAATCCCAAATCGACCCTATACCCTAGACACTTTTGTAGATCTGAAAAGATTGGACAGGTATAAGGAAGGAAGTGGACATTCTAAGCAGTCTATCAGAAGACAGAGTGAAGCAAATCTGATCTTGTTAATACCAATCCTTTAAGAGCAATAGGAGTGTGTAGGGGTTAGAGGGGATATGGGTTTATTTGGGATTTCATCACAACTCTCAGCACAAAAACTCTCAGCACAACAACTCCTAGCACAACAACTCCTAGCACAAACCTATGTCTAATTTATTGTCAAAGCTACATGTAATCCCTAGTCCAAGACTACAACCCTCCAATACCCCAGCACCCACACAGCCCCTAACCCAAACCACAAACTCCATGAAATCGTCATATGAAATTGATCACAACACACTTCATCAATGTCCTCCTCAGATGACGACGCCTTGCTTTTCGCCACAGACATTTAATAAGTGTACTACTTTTCTCTTTGTCTTTTACAATATTTATTTTCTACATTGTTCTTTTCATTGTTTGTGAAATGTGAAAATTAGGGTTCCTCCCCCAAACAGTGTTCCATTTGGAGCAGCTACAGGTGACGCCATCAGACAAGACGACTAAAATAATCACCTGAAAATTGCTGTGTAACAGAAACCACTTATGGTTTGAAATATTTTCTGGTTGTAAACTGAAGAAAGTCATTCCAGGTTATCAAAGATGATGCTTTTCTCATGATCTGCCACCATGAGAAAACAAAATGGAGTCTCCTGGAAAAATCCACATTGCTACTGTGCATCTCTGTTTGGTTAGGGTTTTCCTGTGTAACTCTTCTTCAAGTGTTGATGTTGAGTTAGGAGTGGTCTTTTTGTTCCTTTTCTCTGCTGTTATCTGTAGGGCCAGGAGTTATGCCTGACCATGTTACCTGACCAAGACGAACTCTAGTCCCTAGTTCTAGGTTATTATAGGCTTTAACATGTGTCCAGAGTTGTTCCTGTTGTCTGTCTCTCTGTACCTCCGTCTGCCTGCCTGCCTGTCTGCCTGTTGTGCTCTTAAGTGTTATCCCAAACACATATTTTTAAACTGTAAGGAACTGATTTTACAACTCTGAATGTCCCTCTCTCTCTCTGTGTTTACATGGTCTGGTCTTACTGTGACGTAAAGACTCCTCTAAGGACTGTACCACTGTTCTGTGTCAGATGGGGGTGAATGCCTTGACCCACTTGGACCGTTTAAGTGCTTTTTAAAATGTTAAAAAGCTTTAGACCCAAACGCGCACCTCCGGACATGCACATACTGTATGTTTTCTAGTTTCTCCTCAAGCACTGCACTTTCTATGTCCTTCACCATGAGAGGAAATATCTATATCACATCAGTACCGTCTGTTAAGTTATCGCCATGGTGAATATATAGGTTGATATGGACCACAATATGTACTGTATGTGATGAAACAGTTTGTCTGCCATGTAACATCAGACCACCATTGTAGATTGAATGAAGTCTCAAAATTATACACATTAAAGGCATACTCTGTCACTTTTCTTTCCCCTGTGGTAGCGCCACAAAGTACTTACACACTCGAAACCAAACACACAAACAAAAACTAACATTGTTTGATTCACATCAGTCAGCCTCTTCTTTGTCTTTGTACTTTGCACTTGCGAAGACTCTCAAGCCTCCAAAACAAACAAGTGTTATCTAAGGCCTCACAGGTGACCAGAAATAGAAGCAATGAAGTGTGCCTTTAATGAGATATGCCTGTCTAGTATCATGTCTGAAGTCTGATAACCCTGGGCTTATTTAGGAAGTGCAGCATTGCTCTGACCTGACCTTCTAATTGACACGTCTCTTTAGCCTGATAGTTGCTTTTTAACTGCCAATAGCCTCTCTCTCTCTGCTGAGAATGGAATTTATCAGAGCCCTATAATAAGTATTATGTACTGTGTATATATAGCTCTGGATTTTATATGTTCACCATTCAACAGAATGGATAACTCCATATTGATTGAACAACAATGCCATAACTGAATCATAATCATGTATGGCCATTTGTTTTCCTTTTTCATTTAGAAAAACAGTATTTAAAAAGCCACGAGTTTGTGGCCATTCCCTTTACCCAAAAGTCTGGATTGGATATTTCTACCAAAATACACTTAAAGATTCTTAAGCATCTTCTTTCTCTAAGTATAACGATGTTCTGGACCAACTACACTAACTAAACAACAGGGGAAATATAGGACCATGTCCAAAGGTGTCTAAAGGTAATACACACTGTTTTCATAATGCTAGTGAATATGGAAAACCCCTGTTTGCATGATTTGAAAAGAAAGACTGTAGCCATGGATTTGATTGTGAGAGAGAAAACAGATTCTGTCTGATGATTGACAGTGTGTGTGTCCGTCCCATTTGGGACAAAGCCACTGTGTGATGACTGAGATGACACTTCCCCAACACTACAGCTGGACTATATGTCCATGTCCACTGTTAACGCTCTCTTTGCTCTACTTAACCAGCTCTGAAACCACTCTGTTCAGTGTCACTTCACCCCAAAGTTAGTCAATGGAAACTGGCTGTACATACTTCATGACCTCCTTTTTGTATTTTATTTCTGTAACATAATCTATATAAAATGTGTTTTATTGATGTTGTAAATGAATATATTAATACGTACTGTATATTGCGTAAATAAATGAAAAGCAAATACTGAGCCATCTTTGATGTTGTTTTAAAATTGTTTAAAAACTTTAAACACGTTTGCCTTTTTAGTATTTATTTGTTCCTACCATACACAGCACAGCTCCAGTATGCAGGTGTCTCCATACCTTAGCAGGTTGGGCTCAGTTCCATTCGAACGACCAACCCAGTGAATGAAAAACTTTTTAAAAATCCTCATAAGTATTGAAAGTGATGGACAATGAATTCCTTTCCTGAATAGACTTGAGTGGAAATGGAATTTACTTCAGCCCTTCCATAGCTTTCAATTGAAATATACAAATGATATAAATAGCCCTCATAATTGAGGGCTCAGAGCCCTGCTACGAAGTAACATTTTCCACATATAGGACAATTGACACGCATAGAACTGACCTTGGTACAGTACAACATTGGTGGAAAATGTACATTTTCATCCTTTTAGTGGATTTCAGGTTTTAAGACTCACCAAGTATATAATGTCTATAGACCAGTGATTCCCAAATGGCAGGTGAGGGCTGAAATCTTTTGGGTTGTGGCTGAAACGACTTGTTCTATTCTAGCTTTAGTCCAAAATTTTGAGTCAGTCAAAATGTGTCACTATTCCTAAAGGTTTTTGTGCGTCATAAATGCTTGAGAACCACAGTTGAAAACAGCACAGTGCTGAGGGAAGCTTGGTAAAATGTTCACTCAAATCCACACCTCAGACACTCAGGTACTCTGTTTGGTGTATTTTCTCAATTTTCTTGGGAAACAGCATTACCAGTGATGAGTACCACAGTATATCTGTATGGACTTGCAAATACAGCGTTCTGTAACATAAGTTATTCCCTAGTAGCTGTCATGGAATAATTCCAAAGCACTATACAGCGTTTCAATTCTTTCATTCATATCCAGACCTCTGTACTGCGCAGCTTGGATTTCCAGCCCTCCCTCTTGCTCTTCAGAAGCTGTGTCTCTCCTCTCTGGAGCTCCTGGTTGTTGGGAAGCTGCAGCCCTGTCTCTATACCAGCATCAGGCTCCTTGTTAAATGGGGAACAGTTCCCAGCACAGGTCCAGTCAGGCCGGTGGTCGACTACCAGATCCAAGGTCGGTAGCAACGTCGTACTGGTGACATCCCTAAGGCTGAGAGACGACATCAGTGAGGGGCTGTCAGGAGCAAAAGTCTCAAAGGTTTCCTGCCCCCCTTTCTCTACCCCATAATTCCCCCATGATCCTCCCTCCCTGAGCCTCACTGAGTGTCTGATCTTCTTCCATCCTAGATGATTAAGCTCCAGAAGGTTGAGGAGGATGCAGAAGAGCCCCACGCAGAACATGAAGAGGAGGAAGATGGTTTTCTCTGTGGGCCGTGATACGTAGCAGTCCACGGGCTGCGTGCAGGGTGGGGCCTTGCATAAAAAGTGGACGGGCACCCGGAAGCCGAAGAGAAACCACTGGGCCATGACAAAGCCCACCTCCAGCAGAGCCCGGAAACACACATGGAACACGTAGTACTTGGAGAGGACGCCTCCGGTTCCTCCTCCACCTCCAGGACCCCCCGGTGCATCGTAGTGACTATTCCTGTAGACGCGAGCCCTGGCCTGGGTTAGAGACGTGGCGGTGGTGGCTGTAGTGGTGGCAGCTCCCTTTAGGAGGCTCTGACTCTGGGCAGTGATTCCCTCCAAGACATTGGCCAAGCTGTGACCTAAGTGCCGGTGCGAATGAATGGAGCAGCTATCCGAGTCGCAGCTCCGGTTGAATGCCTCTCGACCTCCATCCTTTCCCCCGTCTCGAGGCAAGTCCCTTGGGTTAACCCCCTGGCCCTGCCCGCTGTGTCCCTGCGGAAGCTTCGACAGATTATGCCACGTATATATGATAAAACAGAGAGACGGAGTCGAGACGCTGATGATGTGGAAGACCCAGAAGCGTGGCTGTGAGATGGGCGCGAAGGCATCATAGCAGACTGTGGCGCAGCCCGGCTGCAGGGTGTTGCACACAAACATCTCCTGCTCGTCGGCGTACACGTCCTCAGTCGCCACGGCAATGATGAGGAGGCGAAAGATCACCATGACGGTGAGCCAGAGGCGTCCAATCATGGTGGAGTGCTGGTGGACGGAGTCCAGGAGACGTTTGAGGAGCGTCCACTCCGTCATAATGGCGGCCGATGGCCGTCTTCCTCTCAGAAAGACAAGAGGATTCTAATACAGTGGAACACAGCGGTCTAGGAGCACAGCGGTCTAGGAACACAACGGTCTAGGAACACAGCGGTCTAGGAACACAGCGGTCTAGGAACACAGCGACTAGGAACACAACGGTCTATGAACACAGCGGTCTAGGAGCACAGCGGTCTAGGAGCACAACGGTCTAGGAACACAGCGAACTAGGAGCACAGCGGTCTAGGAGCACAGCGGTCTAGGAACACAGCGGGCTAGGAGCACAGCGGTCTAGGAACACAGCGGTCTAGGAACACAGCGGTCTAGAAGCACAGCGGTCTAGGAACACAGCGGGCTAGGAACACAACGGTCTAAGAGCACAGCGGTCTAGGAACACAGCGGTCTAGGAACACAGCGGTCTAGAAGCACAACGGTCTAGGAACACAGCGGTCTAGGAACAC
The DNA here is from genome assembly GCF_965601325.2 of Salmo salar. NCBI lineage: Eukaryota > Metazoa > Chordata > Actinopteri > Salmoniformes > Salmonidae > Salmo > Salmo salar. The sequence goes on from NC_138301.1 coordinate 36,446,563, forward strand.
AGCGGTCTCATCCCCACCTCCATGCTCTTCCTTGGTTTTAGATCAGATATGGCACTGGATCCACTCTTCTTCTGGATGCACTGATATACAACACTCTGACCGCTGGTGTCCTGCTGCCTCGGGGAAGAAGGACGAGCTGCCTGGTGTAGCCTACAGCGGCATGTAAAGCGCTTTGCGCACTGGAAAAGCGTTATGTAAATCCAATCAATTATAGTGTAGGCAGATCCAGTTCTCCTCTCCGCCAGTCCTGGATGTACAGGAAACAGGGGCTGTAGATCCACTGTAGCCCTGGATAGCTTGCCTGGAACACACAGTGGTCAAAGAAGGGCAACACCTCCCTTCATCCACCCTCCTTTGTTGTAGATGTAATAAAGCCCTGGATGGTTTTTTCCCCTGTCTGTCCTGAAATACACCGCTCTGACTTGCAGCTCCAACACTCCTCTGGGTCCACTCCAACCCTGGCTCTCTTAGGAGGAAATACCTGAGGACCGTCACTCTGAGCTGGGGCTAATGGTACAGCTTCAGCCCTGGACCCATTCTAACCTTGATTGTACTAGCATGCAGACTTTATCCCCCTGCCCTAAAATATACAGCAATACACTGATCTCCTCTAGCACTAACTGCCCTGCAGTAGAGCCCTCCACTCACACCAGCCGTCCTGTAGTACAAGACTCTTAGGATATCCACTGGTTGTAGATGCACTGGAGTCCTGGCTCCTCTGTAAATAGACAGGCAGGCACTCTCCTTTCTCCTGTCTCTGAACCAGAGAAGTGGAGTCATCTCGGCAAGTGAGCCATCTCATCCCAGCACTTCTTCAAAGATAAGGAATGATTCTAAACACACACATACACAAATGAATGGACACACACACAAAAACAGTCTCACACACACACATTCATAGACGGACACAAAGACACACATGCATTTGCACACACACACTCTATCCTGCTGGACAAACAGCCACTTGACCCCACTCCCATGGATACCCTCTCCCTCTTGTCTTCAGGGTTCCGTTTTAAACCCCCTTCTAAGAGACTCTCCCTACTTTAGAGAGCTGACTGATAATGCTGGCTGATGTACATTCTTTATAGATTACTCTGTGGCCAGAAGATATGGCAATGAGCTTGTCCATGAATGAACATCAATTTATAAATGTTACCCTGATACAGAATCCAAACAGAGGTATTTTTTGTTATCAAAGATTGAAAAGTTTAAAAGCATTTTTACACTTTTGACTTGAAGAAAGTGCTAACTCGATTTCTTAGAACCTTGAGTACTGTTGGTTTATTTAGTTGAATACACAAATTCTTTATTATATTTGTGTATTCATGTTTGTGATATCAACTTTATTTAAATAGATTATGAATGACTATAAAATGTTTTTCTGTATTTTTAACCATTAGCTTACGAGATGGAAGCTTGTACAAAAACCACACTTTCAATGGGAAATGAATGTTGCTTTAGGATTGCAAAATTCTGGTAACTTTCCACAAATTCACTGGAGTATTTCCCCTTATTCTCATCCTTATTCCAAGAATCTTCCAACCAGAATTTCTAGAAAAATTTGGAATTTTGGAAAGGTGACTGGAATTGTGCAACCTTAGCTCGCTTACATTCTACCAAAATAGAAAGATTTAGGGTAAAACAACGGACAATAAAGCGAATGATGTTTTATCTTGTTGTGACTGCTCCTCTCACTAGTCAATCCTGCTATCAGTGCTTTAAAAAAGACCCTTGAAATGTCTGCCACCATCAAATGACAGAGCCCCCACAGATAAAACAGTCCCTGAACTGTTGGCTTACTTCAAACAGCCCTGTCTAGCCATGTCTGACTGGGTCTGTCTGTCTGGGTCTCAGCTCTCTCTGTGTGTCTGTCTGTCTGCCTGTCTAGCCATGTCTGTCTGTCTGCCTGTCTATCCATGTCTGCCTGTCTAGCCATGTCTGTCTGTCTGCTTGTCTAGCCATGTCTGTCTGTCTGCTTGTCTAGCCATGTCTGTCTGTGTCTAGCCATGTCTGTCTGTCTGTGTCTAGCCATGTCTGTCTGTCTGGGTCTAGCCATGTCTGTCTGTCTGTCTGTCTGTCTGTCTGTCTGTCTGTCTGTCTGTCTGTCTGTCTGTCTGTCTGTCTGTCTGTCTGTGTGGGTCTCAGCTCTCTCTCTCTGTCTGTCTGTCTGTCTGTCTGGGTCTCAGCTCTCTGTCTGTCTGGGTCTCAGCTCTCTCTCTGTCTGGGTCTCAGCTCTCTCTCTGTCTGGGTCTCAGCGCTCTCTCTGTCTGGGTCTCAGCGCTCTCTCTGTCTGGGTCTCAGCGCTCTCTATGTCTGGGTCTCAGCGCTCTCTCTGTCTGGGTCTCAGCGCTCTCTCTGTCTGGGTCTCAGCGCTCTCTCTGTCTGGGTCTCAGCTCTCTCTCTGTCTGGGTCTCAGCGCTGTCTCTGTCTGGGTCTCAGCGCTCTCTCTGTCTGGGTCTCAGCTCTCTGTCTGTCTGTCTGTCTGTCTGTCTGTCTGTCTGTCTGTCTGTCTGTCTGTCTGTCTGTCTGTCTGTCTGTCTGTCTGTCCTGTCTGTCTGCCTGTCTAGCCATGTCTGACTGGGTCTGTGTCTGGGTCTCAGCTCTGTCTGTCTGTCTGTCTGTCTAGCCATGTCTGACTGGGTCTGTCTGTCTGGGTCTCAGCTCTGTCTGTCTGTCTGTCTGTCTGTCTGTCTGTCTGTCTGTCTGTCTGTCTGTCTGTCTGTCTGTCTGTCTGTCTGTCTGTCTAGCCATGTCTGACTGGGTCTGTCTGGGTTTCAGCTCTCTGTCTGTCTGTCTGTCTGTCTGTCTGTCTGTCTGTCTGTCTGTCTGTCTGTCTGTCTGTCTGTCTGTCTGTCTGTCTGTGTGGGTCTCAGCTCTCTCTCTCTGTCTGTCTGTCTGTCTGTCTGGGTCTCAGCTCTCTGTCTGTCTGGGTCTCAGCTCTCTCTCTGTCTGGGTCTCAGCTCTCTCTCTGTCTGGGTCTCAGCTCTCTCTATGTCTGGGTCTCAGCTCTCTCTCTGTCTGGGTCTCAGCTCTCTCTCTGTCTGGGTCTCAGCTCTCTCTCTGTCTGGGTCTCAGCGCTCTCTCTGTCTGGGTCTCAGCTCTCTCTCTGTCTGGGTCTCAGCGCTGTCTCTGTCTGGGTCTCAGCGCTCTCTCTGTCTGGGTCTCAGCGCTCTCTCTGTCTGGGTCTCAGCGCTCTCTATGTCTGGGTCTCAGCGCTCTCTCTGTCTGGGTCTCAGCTCTCTCTCTGTCTGGGTCTCAGCGCTCTCTCTGTCTGGGTCTCAGCGCTGTCTCTGTCTGGGTCTCAGCGCTCTCTCTGTCTGGGTCTCAGTCTGTCTGTCTGTCTGTCTGTCTGTCTGTCTGTCTGTCTGTCTGTCTGTCTGTCTGTCTGTCTGTCTGTCTGTCTGTCTGTCTAGCCATGTCTGACTGGGTCTGTCTGGGTTTCAGCTCTCTGTCTGTCTGTCTGTCTGTCTGTCTGTCTGTCTGTCTGTCTGTCTGTCTGTCTGTCTGTCTGTCTGTCTGTCTGTCTGTCTGTCTGTCTGTCTGCCTGTCTAGCCATGTCTGACTGGGTCTGTCTGGGTCTCAACTCTCTCTGTCTGTTAGTCTGTCTGCCTGTCGATCGATGGGTCTGCCTGTCTGCCTGTCTGTCTGTCTGCCGATCGATGGGTCTGTCTGTCCTGGTGCCAGCACTCTGTCACACAATGTTAGTCTAACAGAACAAAAAATTACCTGAATTGAGTGGGTCACACAATCAACAGAACACATTCCTGCTTGTGCGCAAAATGACAAATATAAAAAAAAACATTTAAACAATTTTAATTTCTAATATGTCAATGTCTCTAAAGTTTGGTACTGCTTATTCGCACTTCACGAGAGGGATCCATTGGATTTAACCCTCTGTGTGTACTCTGGAGTGACTGGAGTGGCCGCTCAAGTCGTCCCCTAGGGGGATTACAGGGGCCTAGTCCCTAGACAAAGGAAGTGAACTCAGGGGCCAGGCAGAGAGAGTGAGAGAGAGATAGAGACAGACAGAGGTAGTCGGAGAGAGAGAAGGCAAGAAGGGCCTTCTATGCCATCAAAAGGAACATAAAAATTATACCAATTAGGATCTGCCTAAAAATACTTGAATCAGATATAAAACCCAATGTCCTTTATTGTTGTGAGGTCTGGGGTCCGATCACCAACCAACAATTCACAAAATGGGACAAACACCAAATTATCCTCAGTGTACACGTAAAACACCAAATAATGCATGCAGAGCAGAATTACGCCGATAACCGATAATTATCAAAATCCAGAAAAGAGACCCTAAATTCTAAAACCACCTAAAAGGAAGCGATTCCCAAACCTTCCATAACAAAGCCATCACCTACAGGGAGATGAATCTGGAGAAGAGTCCCCTAAGCAAGCTGGTCAAGGGGCTCTGTTCACAAACACAAACACACCCCACAGAGCCCTAGGACAGCAACACAATTAGACCCAACCAAATCATGAGAAATAAACAGATAATAACTTGACACATTGGAAAGAACTAACAAAAAACAGAGCAAACTAGAATGCTATTTGGCCCTAAACAGAGAGTACACAGTGGCAGAATACCTGACCACTGTGACTGACCCAAACTTAAGGAAAGCTTTGACTATAGGCAGACCTGACTCTCAAGGGAAGACAGGCTATGTGCACACTGCCCACTAAACGAGGTGGAAACTGAGTTGCACTTCCTAACCTCCTGCCAAATGTATGACCATATTAGAGACATATTTCCCTCAGATTACACAGATCCACAAAGAATTTGAAAACAAACCCAATTTTGATAAACTCCCATAGCTACTGGGTGAAATACCACAGTGTGCCATCACAGCAGCATGATTTGTGACCTGTTGCCACAAGAAAAGAGCAACCAGTGAAGAACAAACACCATTGTAAATACACCCCATATTTATGTTTATCTTTTGTACTTTATCTGCACATCGTTACAACACTGTATATAGACATATGACATTTGAAATGTCTTTATTGTTATGGAACTTCTGGAGTGTAATGTTTACTGTTCATTTTTATTGTTTATTTCACTTTTGTATATTATCTACTTAACTTGCTTTGGCAATGTTAACATGTGTTTGCCATGCCAATAAAGCCCCTTGAATTGAATTGAGCGACAGAGCGAGAGAGAGAGTGTAACAGCCGTCGTTAAAGGTAGACCAAGGCACAGCGTGTTGAGTGCTCATATTTGTATTTATAATACTGACACGCTATAAACAAACCAAGAAAACGACAGCCAGCAGTTCTGTCAGGTTAACATGAACTAAACAGAAAATAACCACCCACAAACACAATGAAAAAAAAACCCTACTTAAATATGGTCTCTAATCAGAGGCAACGAGATTCAGCTGCCTCCAATTAGAGACCAACCCCAAACAAAACCAACATAGAAATAGATACCCTAGAATAAACGTAGAAATAGAAGAACATAGAACATAACCCCAAAACACACAGAAAAACACCCCCTGCCAAGCCCTGACCAAACTACAATAACAAATAACCCCTTTTACTGGTCAGGACGTGACAGTACCCCCCCAGAGGTGCAGACCCCGAAATGCACCTCAAACAAAAAAAACACAAAAACAACCCCAAACTTAAAGGGAGGGAAGGGAGGGTGGCCACCGTCAACGACGGTTCTTGTGCTACACCCCCCCTTCCCAATCCTACCCCCTACCTAGGTGGCTCAGGAGCGGGACGTAGACCCCACTGGAGGCGCACAAAATGAGGTGGAAACTGAGCTGCACTTCCTAACCTCCTGCCAAATGTATGACCATATTAGAGACACATATTTCCCTCAGATTACACAGATCCACAAAGAATTTGAAAACAAATCGAATTTTGATAAACTCCCATATAATTTGGGTGAAATACCAGCGTGCCATCACAGCAGCAAGATTTGTGACCTGTTGCCACAAGTAAAGGGCAACCAGTGAAGAACAAACACCATTGTAAATACAACCCATATTTATGTTTATTTATTTTCTCTTTTGCACTTTAACTATTTGCACATAATATGACATTTGAAATGTGTTTATTCTTTTGTAACTTCTATGAGTGTAATGTTTACCGTCCATTTGTATTGTTAATTTCACTTTTGTTTATTATCTATTTCACTTGCTTTGACAATGTTTATATATGTTAACCATGCCAATAAAGCCCTTAAATTGAAATTGAATTGAAAGAGAGAGTGGCGACCAGACACAACACCATCTCACCCTAAACCCCTGCCCCCAACCTCACCCTAGCCCCGTCTCGACAGATCCCCCTTATAAAAATAGGAAGTCCTTTTTCCAAGGCGGTGTGACGTTGGGAATCATTTGTGGTGTTTCTATTCTATCTGTTGCGTCTGGGGTTCTGTGTGCTACTGCTGCAGGAGTGTCAGAGGAATTACCCATCCTCTCCGCTTGATCATGACAGAATGCCCAAGGATGTCCGGAACTCTCTATACCCTCTGGGCTTTGTTAAGAGGCAGCCAGTGAATGAATGGCAGATAGGATTAGAAGGAGGGGGGGAGAGAATGGAGGAGCGAGGAGGAGAGCATGTGAGACAGAGACAGAGAGAGAGAGAGAGAGAGAGAGAGAGAGAGAAACTCACAGAGACCAGCTTTGCCAGTCCAAGAGTAAGTCTCTCTCCACTCCAACAAGTCCTCTTCAGAGTGCTCCAGCAATACTTTCATCTGAGCTTAGTGTGAACGTATAATGAGAATAGAAGCCATATAGATATGAATGGAAAGGCCTCTTTTACTGGCCTTGCCTGTTCGCTGCTAATCTCTAATCTTGCAGACAGTGGAAGATGCTTTCTCACGTTCTCTCAGTTTATAGGCTACAAAATCTTCCTCCCTGATACTTTTCATTCAAAATATTGCAACAGTTTCTCTGCACCTATTGTGAATGATTTCAAAATGTTCTTGACACAATTGTTTAGACACCAACTCTTTCCCATAACATGTACAATAACAGGTTACATCGACACTGGCTTTTTTTCAACTCTGAATCACTGCTTGCACAAAACCTGAGGGAAAAACAACCCCGACTATTTATCTATTTATCAAGTCAAACTCAGTTTGGTGATAGAGGCAGAACATGATGTCACAAGGCAGGATCAAAGAACCAGCTATCTTCCCTATATATTCAACAACAAAACAACTCCATATAATCCCAGTTCACAGAAAAAGACTGACTAGAAACTATAATGGTATGATTTACTGGATATATCTCCCCCCAAAATGAATTTGCTTCCTTCCTAATAAAATAGCAAATCCCCAAGTACATATCAATGTTTATCGAAGTCAGCTGGGTTACTTATAGGATCCTGCTTTGTGACGCACCCCTCTGATGTCATTCTGTTGCCTACCTAAGTACTTCTTCCATCCTGCCCTCATTGCCTCATTGAGTCGGCTCTCAGACACAGACAACTGGAGAGTCTGAGCTGTGGGCTCTGTGGGAGACGTATTCAACACTTTACAGTCTGCTGCCTCCATTGACAGTCATCACAGAGTGTCAGACCTATTGAATTCTATAGTCAAGGCTTAGTTTATCTGCTATGAGGAATGTGGTAAAAAGATCTCCGTCCCACTTCGAATTTCCTCTGGCCGAATAGATGGTCACAGCAAGTGTGCTCTCTAAAGTGCAGAAACATAAACACTCACACACACACACACACACACACACGCACACGCAGGCACACGCACATGCGCACGCACACACACACACACACACACACACCACTGAAGTATAACAAAACTACTGCATCATTATACAGTACACTGTCTCTGTCAACGTAGAATACACAAATGAATTATAACAAAACTCTTCCCTCATCCAAAGAATTACCGTGCACTTCCCTGTCAAATGAATAATATCAACCAAATAAAAGAGTACACCAAAACCCTTGCCTCAGCCACCACCTTCGCTCCTCCATGGAAGGTTTATTCTAGCAGCATTACCATATGGACCGAGACGCGGGCTCAATGAGTGAAAGGGCCTTGGTTGAGGCTGTCTGTAACAGGATTATGGGGATATTATGGTGAGTAGGAGTGGCTCCCGGTGTAACTGGCTGTGATGTGAATAGGATTTCTGTGTGTCTGGTCTGATCAGGGCCGAGGCTGGGGGAGGGCTACTCTCCTCTCCCCTCCTCTACTCCAGATAATCCTTTACTGTTCTCTTCTCACCCCCCTGGCCGACCGGTCGACCTTCAGGATACTTCATCTGCAGCCACACACACACACACACACACACACAGGCTGCTACTGCTGCGACTGAGTTTCTCACTCTCTCGGTCTCACACACACAGAAATTCCCACAGAAAGGGATATAGAGAAGAGAGAGAGAGAGACAGAGAGAGAGAGAGAGAGAGAGAGAGAGAGACAGAGAGATAGAGAAATAGCAAGCAGCCCTTGAGAATAGGGCTTCACACTTTTTATTGAGGCCTGGTGACATGAAGAACTCTACTGGGATGGTAAGATCACTTGTTTACTTCTCTCTCTCTCTCTCTTTCTCTCTCTCTCTCTCTCTCTCTCTCTCTCTCTCTCTCTCTCTAAAAATGTCAATAGCAGTGTGTTTACATTCAAATTAATTAGTTGTTTCCTCAGAAAATTCCCATTTTGACATGTCCCACATCAAGATTTGAACCCACTTTATTTAACCTCTTGACCTGGGAAAACACGATTTATTATGAAGTTCAACACGTGCTCTTCATGACAGCATGTTACAATGAGGTGAAATTAATAGATTGACAGAATGACATGTCCCTAAAGGCAGTCTACTCATCGAATGATGACCCATGTGTGTTTGGTGTTATCTTGGCTGTGCCTACAGTAGCAGCTTAGGTATTGGTGTATTGGCGCTAGTGTTTTGGTGATTCAGTGAAATTATTCGTGGTACTGAACATGTGGGCTATACTGTCTCTGCAAGAAGGCTTTGGTAGTGAAAGAAGTACTCAACTTAAAACAAAAACCAAATGAATTGAAATGAGCAGATATTTAGTCAATTCAACTGAACATTTGTTATATGTTTTGTATTAATCATTGCATTACTAGGCTTTAAAGCTAGAATCTGCAGTTAATACAATAACAAAGCAGAAACCCCGCCTTTGTTTTGGTAAAAAACTGAGGGATAGGGCTGGAGAAATGGAACCACTCTCAAATTCAAAGACAGAGCTATGGATGCAAAGACTGACCATCTATGGTATTAAAATTATAGTTTTAACCATGTTTTAAAGCTATACAGTGTGTGTTTACATTTACGTTGTTGACAAATATTGGAGTAAAACAAGCTTATATTTTGGGTTCTGATGGGTTTCAACAGTTGAACTAAGCTCATGAGGCATTTATAAGTGTTATTAATTTATAAGTCCAAAAATTGACGTAGCAACTAAAGATTCTAGCTTCAATAGGTATTACATTTTGATTGGTGTCAACATGTTTCCCTACCACCAAGCATTATGTGCAGTTCAGATATAACAACACATTCATCTTTTATATTTGACATGGTAGTAACTAGATTCCATTAACAGTGTCTCTTATACAGAAGGACTTATAATCAAATAAGGGACCTAGAAAGGAAGTGTTATTTCAGTTGTGATCCATCTCTTCTCACAGCCGCTGTAGCGTGCAGAGCACCCTCAGTCTGGCCAGAGACTGGGATTGACTATACACTATACTGAACATAGACCTTCCATTACTCTTCCATAATAGTCTTATGTATTAGTGTAAATGGCTAGAGGTAATTGGTAGTGGCTATGTCAAAGCTACTTACTGTATATGGAAGCATAGTCCTGCCATAATCGAATTCAAATTGGGAGTTGATTTTGCCATTCACAGCCTCACAGTCAAATAGTTGGATCGTCAAACTCCTGATTTAGCCACATGGCTTGCTTCATTGTTTTGAACTGATTCTCCTGCCAACAAATACCATTGCAAGATATATGATCACAGTGTACACTGATATTATATGATGCTAATATATTATTGTCCAAATGTGTAGCAGAACCCCACACCAGTCTGATTGAATGGCCCCCTCTGTAGCAGCCATGACCCCAGAGCAGCTCCTGGACCTGCAGGTATGCAGTCCTGTAGGTGAAGTGAAGGTCTTGCCTGAGGAGGAACGAGGGGAGGAGTCTGTCCCCTGTCCCCAGGAAGTGATGGACTGCTATGGCCACTCCCCCTCAATGACTCACAGCCCCAGCACCGACAGGTGGGTCAGGAAACGAACAGACACACGACACACACAACACACGCACGCACGCAGGCACGCACGCACGCACGCGCACACACACACACACACACACACACACACACAGAAACACACAGAAAGGGAGGCAAGGGAGAGAGAGTGAAGCACAGTGAGGAAGAGAGAGGATAAGAACACATGGTACAAGAAGGAGGGGGGTAGAGAAGTTGTATGTGAGGTTATTCATAGAACAATCCTTTAATAAGGGGATTTAAATGATGTACATCCATTGACTCTCTCTTACGTCCTCCTTGTCTGGGTCCCAAATGTCTCCTTATTCCCTATATAGTGAACTACTTTAGACCAGAGCCCTGTGGTGTTATATAAAGGGAATAGTGTGCCATTAGGGACTCATCCCTGGACTCTCCGTTTTGCCATGTATTGACTTTGTCTCTCTGTTGTCCTGCAGTCTTAGCAGTGAGGGGCCATTCTGTCGTATCTGCCACGAGGGAGGGGGTGTCGGGGAGCTGCTCTCCCCCTGTGAGTGTGCAGGGACGCTGGCCATGGTCCACCGGGGCTGCCTGGAACACTGGCTCACTGCCTCCAACAGCAGCCGCTGTGAACTCTGCCACCACCAGTACTCCCTGGAGAGACTGCCCAAGCCACTCACTGAGGTAGGGGAGAAAGAGTAGGGTGAAGTTACCCCTAGACGCTGACTTTGGGTCAGCATTTCCCCCCACTATTGGTTAAGGTTAGGATTAAGGGAGGGGAAGCTGATCATAGATCTGTACTTCATGGACATTTTACTGTGGCGTTAGGTGAGATGGAGACATAAGCACTCACATGCATGAAGGCATAGACACATGCAAGCAAACACACACGCTCAAGCACACATACACTAACAAACGCACACTCATAAGCAAACACACACGTGCACTTCCGGGAGAAAGGGTGCACACACCAGAGGAGGCTGGTTGGGGGGAGCTATAGTAGGACAGGATCATAGTAATTAATGGTTGGACTGCAATTAATGGAACGGAGTCAAACGTGGTACAAAATAGATGTCATAAAAAGCACCATAAAACTACAGTAAAACAGTCATCACAACCCATTTGGAAAGTATTCAGACCGCTTTACTTTTCTACATTCATTTTGTAACGTTACAGCCTTATTCTATAGTTGATTGAATTATATTTTTTCCTTATTAATCTACACACAATACCCCATAATGACAAAGCAAAAACAGTTTTGGGGGAATTTTTTTGCAAATGTATATATTTTTTTAAATACCTTATTTACATAAGTATTCAGACCCTTTGCTATGAGACTCAAAATTAAGCTCAGGTGCATCCTGTTTCCATTGATCATCCTTGAGATGTTTCTACAACTTGATTGGAATCCACCTGTGGTAAATTCAATTGATTGGACGTGATTTGGAAAGGCACACACCTGCCTATATAAGGTCTCACCGTTGACAATGCATGTCACAGCAAAAACCAAGCCATGAGGTCGAAGGAATTGTCTGTAGAGCTCCAAGACAGGATTGTGTCGAGGCACAGATCTGGGGAAGGGTACCAAAACATTTCTGTAGCATTGAAGGTCCCCAAGAACACAGTGACGTCCATCATTCTTAAATAGAAGATGTTTGGAACCACCAAGACTCTTCTTAGAGCTGGCCGCCCGGCCAAACTGAGCAATCGGGAAGAAGGGCATTGGCCAGGGAGATGACCAAAAACCCGATTGTCACTCTGACAGAGCTCCTCGGTGGAGATGGGAGAACCTTCCAGAACGACAACCATCTCTGCAGCACTCCACCAATCAGGCCTTTATGGTAGAGTGGCCAGAGGGAAGTCACTCCTCAGTAAAAGGCACATGACAGCCCGCTTGGAGTTTGCTAAAAGGCACCTAAAGGACTCAGAACATGAGAAACAAGATTCTCTGGTCTGATGAAACCAAGATTCAACTCTTTGGTCTGAATGCCAAGTGTCACGTCTGGAAGAAACGTGGCACCATCCCTACAGTGAAGCATGGTGGTGGCAGCATCATGCTGTGGGGATATTTTTCAGCGGCAGGGACTGGGATAATTATCAGGATCGAGGGAAAGCTGAACGGAGCAAAGTACAGAAAGAACCTTGATGAAAAGTTGCTCCAGAGCGCTCAGGACCTCAGACATGCGCAACGGTTCACCTTCCAATAGGACCGCGACTCTAAGCACACAGTCAAGACAAAGCAGGAGTAGCTTCGGGACAAGTCTCTGAATGTCCTTGAGTGGTCCAGCCAGAGCCCGGACTTGAACCCGATCAAACATCTCTGAATGTTTGAGACCTGAAAATATCTGTGCAGCTACGCTGCCAAAGGTGCTTCAACAAAGTATTGAGTAAAGGGTCTGAATATTTATGTAAATGTGTTATTTTCAGTTTTTTAATTTTATTAACTTTGCTAAAAATTCCAAAATACGTTTTCTTCTTTGTTATTATGGGGTATAGTGTGAAGATTGATGAGGGGGGAAAAACAATTTAATATATTTTAGAATAAGGCTGTAAAGTAAAAAAATGTGGGAAAAGTACTTTCCGTATGCATTGTACATCAACTATATTATGCACTCAATTTATCAGGTTTGAGGTCACTTTCAATTCCCTTCCTGAATTGACTCAATTGAAATGGAATTTACCCCAACCCGCCTGTCACTTAGTTTCAAACCCATTAAGGAATATACAACTGCTGTCTCAAAGTCTTCATAGAAGAGAAGAAAACAAACAGTATTCAGGTTGCAGATAGAGATATAATGTATAGAACTGCAACGATTCCCTATTCTACAGTCCACATAACCCTATCTATTCTATTCAATACATTTCTATCTGGCCATTGTGTAACAATTCACCCTCCTGAACAGAGCCCCTAGCTGGATTCACATTGGAGTGTCTGATGTCACTGACTGCTTTTACCAGTAAAGCCACTTAGCCTGAGAAACAGATTAGATGGTGTTTCCTGTCACTTGCTGTAGCTGCTCCATAGAGTTTGATAGATGGTTCACTTAGCCCAAACACTGTTTTAGCATGGGCACAGCGATATCAAGGGCTTTCATCATTGTGAAGTAGTCAACTGGGTGGGACTTGCAATGGCTTAAGGAAGGATCCCAGAATTTCATCCAGGTCAGCAGAAGGGGCTGAAATATATTCCTGAGAAAACATTCCATAATGGCAGGTGGCAGTGAATAACCAACCTTGGCTTTAGCCTATACTTCCAGATTATACACACTCCAGCACAGTAAGTGGTGCTATGCACCTTTTCAGTTTATTTAGAAACTGGCAATTCACTCTCAGAAGTAGAAAAAGAGGAGATTGTCTACTTTAAAATGGAGACAGCATTGCCCTCAATGGCACTGCCCATGTTGAAACAGAAGCAGCCATTGCAAAGATATGAGCTTTCTAATGCATCTCTATGAGATTACTCAGGACAGGGTAGGACATTACGTCGTCTGGTACCTTGGTCTCCTCCCAGCCTATCGCATGTGTGTTGGCCACTGGCACCGGGTAATCTGTTAAGAACCACGTGTTGTATGGAGGGAGCTAATGTACGACACACACACACACACCACACACACACACACACACACACACACACACACACACACACACACACACACACACACACACACACACACACACACACACACATAGGGAGTAGGAGAGAAAACAACAGCTGATCTGACAGATGAATAGAGATATGGCCTGGATCATCATCAAAGGGTTCAATATTCAGTGGTTAACATTTTAAAGTCTCAAATTCTAAAGTGAAATGTGATTTTCGATACTCATCCAAAAGCCAAAAACTAACACCATCTACTGTAGATACTGTACTTGTACATAACAGTGATTTAGATTGTTCTGTTGTCTGGTCTACCCACTAACTTTATGTTCCCTGGCTTCCTCTCAGTGTCAGTGAATGGCACATATGAAATCATGCAATGCTTAATGTCATTTTGAATTGAACTGAAAATACCATCATTCTATCCATTCTAATTACAGTACATCCCCCACCTCCCCCGTCCCCTCTCTCCCTCCCTCCCTCCCTTCCTCAGTGGCTGGGCTCACCAGCCATACAGCATCAGAGACGGACGCTCTGCGGGGACGTAATCTGCTTCCTGTTCATCACGCCGCTGGCTAGCCTATCAGGATGGCTGTGTGTGCAGGGTGCCATGGACCTGTATTTCAGTAACAGTATGGAGGCTGTTGGACTCATGGTGCTCACCCTGGCTCTCTTCACCATCTACTGTTTCTGGACTGTGGTGAGTTGTTGGGGCTGTTGTGGGTTGTTGGGGCTGTTGTGGGTTGTTAGGGCTGTTGTGTGTTGTTAGGGCTGTTGTGGGTTGTTGGAGCTGTTGTGGGTTGTTGGGGCTGTTGTGGGTTGTTGGGCCTGTTGTGGGTTGTTGGGGCTGTTGTGGGTTGGGGTTACATTGGGATTGTGTATAGCAGTGGTGCCTGGTGGGAGGAGCTATGGGAGGACAGGCTGGAATGGAATAAATGTAACGGTATCAAACACACGGAAACCATGTTTGACTCCATTCCATTTCTTCCGTTCCAGTCATTACAATGAGCCCGTCCTCCTATAGCTCCTCCCACCAGCCTCCACTGGAATGGTGGAACAAAGTAAATAGAATTACTAATAATACTATAATTATTAAAGGGTTAATGCAATATTGTTTCTACTTCCCCAGAGTCAGCTGAACTCATGGACACATTTTTAAGTCTCTGTGGCCAGTATAAAGAAAGCTAGAGGTAGTTTTACCAATGCTAACTAGCGTTAGCGCAATGACAAAGTCTATGGGATCAGCTAGCTGATTGTGCTAACGCTAGCTGATCCCATAGACTTCCATTCATTACTATCCGTCAGAGATGATAGTGTAAACCAAAGCCAGCTGTTATTGGGCAGTTTCCCATTTAAAACATTTTTCAAGGTTCCTGTATGCGTAAGTGGACGTTCCCTCTCTCAAGTGAGCATCTTTGAGCATGCTTACCTATGTATGCTCATGCGGAAAGCATGCTCAAGCGAGAGAGGGAACGCCCACTTACACAAACAGGAAGCAATGACTAACTGACTTTTTTGCGACGTCTTCATTATCCACCATCTTTGATGTCCGTTTTCTTCAGTTTGGTGCCTAATCAACATGGCCCTGGTTGGGGAAGTAAACTAACACAGCTTGCATAAGTGAAGTCACCTGTGTTTTAATTAAAGGGGAAGTTAAGTATTTTACAACTTAATGTTAGATGGTTCCTCACCCTGAAGGTAGTCTATGCACCAGGAGAGATTGTAATCCATGGTTCTGTTTTTTTAGAACAGCCACTACAAACTTCCCTGACTTAAAGAGAAATTTCACAATTTTCCCTTGTCATATTCATCATCTCCAGCACCACCGCAACATCAACATGTGTGAAAATGGTGCGTTTTCTATCTTTTGTAGTAAAAAAAGATAAACGTTTCCAATGACATCATCTGTGTGCATCATGTGATTTTAACCAATTATGAGTAGTAATTGCCTACCAGCTGGTTGATGTCATTGGAAACACTTATCTTCCTCTATCTTTATTAATACAAAACATAGAAATGCGCCATTTCACATATGTTGATGTTGGGGTGGTGCTGGAGTGAACATGAAGTTGAATATTTTTTAAATGTTCCTTTAAGCCACTGTCTGTTAAAAATCAACTGCTCTCTTCTACCACCAGGTGTCGCTGCGCTATCACATCCACTTGTTCAGGACGTGGAAACAGACAGACCAGAGAGTCAGGCTACAGATCCCCCGACCGGCACAGACCATGCACACACACCACACACTGAACCTCAGCTTCCTTAGCAAGGACACCAGAAAGGAGACTGTGGTGTAGATGGAGTGGAACTGGGTGCAGTGTGCACGATACTTTGGCAAGAAGACTGTGATGTAGCCAGAATGGGACTGGGTCTAGTGTCATATTTCTAGTGTCACATTTAACAGGTCCACAGTGTCCAGTCTGGAGCGTGAAGTCACAAGCTCTGCTGGTTGGCTACTGCATAGTAACCTAGTGGTGCCAAAAGCCCTGGTCTGCCCTAAAAAGCCTATGTCAACGATCGCCAGAACGGCCAAACATATATATTTTTACGCCTGTTTTGGACTCCATTATGTGTTTATTATGATCAAGTTCAATCCCGACTGTGAATTATTTAAAAGTTCGCTACAAATCGAGAAATTTTATTAAATAGTGATCCATTCTGACTGCTGCATTTGTCGTCACACAGGATCAGGTGCTGACACAGACCAATCAGGGGCCATAAAGCTACGAGCAGGCTCTCTCAGGCAGGATGAAAACGACTACGTTGACCATGATCCTTCGCTAGTTACTGCCACTTTCACCATGATCCTTAATGATTCTTTGGCGCCATTCAGCAATATGGTGCGCTTCAAAGTCAAATAATTCCATCCGCCATCGGGAGCTTTCATAGGAATACGTGGATGACGTCAGCGCTATCACCATCTACTGGTTTTAATGTCTATGGTTTCCTGGGCAAGGATACTTTGGTGTAGCTGGAGTGGGACTGGTCCCAGTATCCACTGTATGCTCAACAAGGAGACAATGACATGAGCAAGGAGACTGTGGTGTAGCTGGATTGAAACCAGGCCAGATCTCTCTAAGGATACAGTGGTGTTGCTGTAATGGGACTGGGCCCAGTCCTCATGCTGCTTCAACAAGGATACAAGGTTAATTTCTATTAGGATCAGGCCCCGTCTCCACACTTTTTTTTAACAAAGATTTGGATCAAGGAGACAGCGATGAAAATGTTCTACCAAGGAACCTTCAGAGGACCAAACCTTTCTCTGCGAAGAAGACTTTTTATATATTTATAGACACCAGCCTTTTGGAGACTTACTCAGTTGAACGCAACTCTTTTTCTAAAGACTGTTTTGTAAAAGAGTGATGAGATTAATGACAATGAAATTGATGTCCCACTCCCAATTTATGTTGGGCCCAGAGTTTTTCCCAACCCTGTTCCCAGACTATGAAAAAGACTATTGGACTCTTGTTTAGAATGACTAGTTATCGTTCACTTAACAAGCTTTGTTAGACCTGCAAACATCTTAAAAGGAAAATGCCTGACAAACTTTGATTTGAAAGTGTAATGTCCCTTTAAGTGACATTTGAAAACAATCTTTCCTGAGGACCACAAAGTCAGAAATGTTGCTTTGACAATCTGTGGTGTTGCAATGTCGTTATTTATACAAATCTTTTGTACGACTTTATACTAAGTTTGTCACTACAAACACAGTGGCTAATTACTGTTGTAATATCACTACTAGAGTAATTTCAGCATTACTACATAGGTATAAGAGACCATTTTATGTAAAGGGTTATCCATTGTTTTTCCAGGCACAGGCTATACCAAACCACACCAACAATAAACCAAACACTTACATTAGTTAAGGAAAAATCTTTATTGAAATCAGAAGTATTCTGGTGCATAAGGACAAGCCAACATTGAGTTTCTTCACAAGTCAATCGGACGTTTAGAGGATGTTAAAGTTTATTTTCTTTCTATTTAGAAAAACAACTAAGTTTCAGAAAATAAAGAGAAACAATATTGCAAAGCCACCAAAGTACCTGTCAAACCATCCTGTCCACATACTTCAGAATAAACATGAAAAATGTCCACATTGTACTATGGATATATTCAGTGTATAACTCCTCTATCTCAATGGCAAAAAGTGCTGCAGGTTAAAGGGATAAAATACCAGAAAACATTCATCTTACAGTTAGTTATAGCACTAACATACTGTAATACCATACAAGCTTAACAATCTTTGTCATTTTCCCAACCAGGATTTTAAACAGTCAGGACACAAGGCATATTCACACAGTATAACAAATGAAACATTTTCTTAAAAACTTTGACAATTGAATGATGTCGCATTTAAAGACTGTAAGGGGCATATGAATGTCGCTCACAGCAAGCGGGAGGAGAGACGTGTTACGAACGCCAGAATAGCAGGAAATGCCATGTCGCTGCTTAAAGAATACAAGCCTGGTCCCAGATCTGTCTGTGCTGTTTAGACAAATGACCATAGGAGTTGACTAGACAGCACAAACAGATCTGCAATTTTAAAGGGCTACCCATTATTTTTCCAGGTACAGGCAACTATACAACCAACCAAACTCTTGCATTAGTTTAGGAAAAATCTGCATTGAAATCACACACATTTGTGTAGCAGTGCTCCCAAATCACCATCAAGCTCCCACAGGGCACATAATACCATTGGTGACATGGCCAGTGTCAAATGACACCCATTTCCCTGTGCAGTGGCCACACTGTGGTTCATGGCAAAGTAACACACTATGTAGGGAATAGGATGTCATTGTAGCCTTTCCAGTGGTTTTCCCGGGATATCCCGGGTCAGATGCAGCATTCTCAGGTCAGAATTGTGAAAGGAGGAGGGTGGAGTTACATAACGGAGCAACTCTCGTTTGTTCCCCCTGGCGCCTGGAAAACATAGAACACAGCCTCAATGTCAGTGAAGAAATACACGCTCAGCCTCTTGCCACATGCCTCGTGCACACACTCAAACATACAATTAGTACAGCAATGATCACTCACACAAACAATTAGACTCAATGTGTGCGTGAGTTGGCCAGCACACAGCAAGCATGGTTCATGCAGGGGTGACGAACACACAGCAAGCATGGTTCATGCAGGGGTGACGAACACACAGCAAGCTGAGCAAGTGATGTCATCACAAGGGAGGAACAGCAGCCATTTGCAATGAAGTGTTGCAGGCCACTTCATTTTGGATGCACCCTAGGCCGTACTTAAGCCCACAGGCTCTGTTCAAAAGTAGTGCTTTAAGAACCATTTTGAACCATTTTGAAATGATAATGGATTATGTATTAGAAATGTGTATGGTGCCAGTCAGTAATTGGAATAGGCTGATAGAAGCCAAGCAGAGTTTTTTCAACCATGTCATTTTGTTTGGCATCTTTTCATTTCATGATCAATTTAGTGTCATTTTTTAAGATAACTTTGCCATCATCAGCAGCTTTGTTCAAAATACCTGGAATACAAGGAATGTCTTCATTACCCAATCCTGTGAACTGTGTGAAAGAGCCATTGTGTGTAGTACATTTGTGAAGATCATTGCAATCAAGAACTCACACGTATTGATTGGATTTCTGGATAAATGGGAAATGAGTTGGAACCTCCAGTACCTGCATTTGTGTCCAAATGAAATGGCTATTTAGAATGCTGGACCCCACAAAAGCCATAACAAGTGCCCTATATAGGGAATAGAATGCCATATGGGATTTACATATGGCACCCTACAGGTTAGGTTATGGAGCGTTAACAAGAGCTGTAGTAGGGATTAGACAAGCAGGGGCTTCAACCCAAATGGCACCCTATTCTTTATAGTGCACTATATAGGGAACAGGGGGCGATTTGGGACAAATCCAGGGAGTCAACAGCCACGCTGTAGGCAGTCACCTCCTCACCTCCAGCGGTCTGTGTGTCATGAGACAGGCTGTTCACAACACCAGACAGCACTTCCTTTTCCTTCTCTTGGGCTTTTCCATCAGGGGGAATGGAGATCAAAAACACAGTACTGATCAGTTTCCCCTGGGTACAGGCCTGGGTACAGGCCTGGGTACAGGCCTGGGTACAGGCCTGGGTACAGCATTTACCTGTCTGCTGAGGAGCAGCGTGTGTGTTTAGAGGTTTTCTGAGGCATGTATGCATGCATGTATGTATGCATGTATGTATGCATGCATGTATGGACAGATCAGTGTGGATTTATACGTCTCCTGGGGTGTGTGTGTGTGTGTGTGTGTGTTTACCTGTCTCCTGAGGTAGTGAACATCACTCCCTTCCGTAAACTCTTCATCAACCTCCACATCGGAGTCTTCCTCTCCTCTCTCCTGCACACGCAGCTCTGCAGTCTCCTAGTGATGATGACAGCCAATCAACATCAAACATCCACTCACAGCTGAGCCGATTGGAGTAGGGTGAGGTGTCCCCCTAGTCGCTGATTTTGAGTCAGTTTTACATTTTCCCCACTAATGGTTAAGATTTTAACTGGTGGAGGGAAACTGATCCTAGATCTAAACCTAGAGGAAACTTCACCCTGCTGCAAATTCCTTACACTAATGGTTGCATTCCACTTCATCTTATTTGCAGGGTGCTTACATCATAATTTGTGTGGTTCGTGAGACACAAAACACTTCTTCAGGTCTTGTGAGATATCAAGTGTCTCAGAGTAGGAGTGCTGATCTAGGATCAGGTCCCCCCTGTCCATGTCATCTTATTCATTGTGATGTAAAAGGCTGAGAGGTTTGATACATATGGCCCCAGATCCATCTACGCAACACAGCTGCAATGAAGACAACCTGAAATGCAACAGACATCTCTGCGAGCTTAGGAGCTTAAAGATCTTTGCAAGATGGCTATTAGAGAAGTGCACAAGGATAGAAATGAAATTAACTATATTCACCCGTGTACAAGGATATGAATGAAATGAACTTGATTTCCCCCGGTGCACAAAAATATAGAAATGTATTAAGTAGATTGGGCCAGTAGACTGGGTCGTGGTGGCCAGTAAGTAGTGGTCACCTCTTCATCTGGGTTCAGTAGGGTGACAATCACGTTGTTGACCGGACCCCAGTTCCTCTGGTTCTTCATGACCAGGTCACCTGGAGAGGCCTCTACGCCTGCCTCCGAACCCCAGATCTGACACACACAATCACAGTCCCACACGGTCAGCTGGCAACAATGCATGTTTTAAATGTTATTTTAGTTTTACTAATCATTTTTGGAGATGAGGACCATTGTATATGGAGGCCTGGTTAGTTTCCCCAAATACGTACATATGCGCGCGCGTGTGTGTGTGTGTATTAGGTGCATGCGTGTACTCACAGTGAGGGTGTTGCCCCCAGCCAGTATGTAGGAAGGGGGGATCTGGAAGAACAGTTCAGGAGAGTCCAGGTTACTCCTCCTCACCACCCAGCCCTCTAGTGGCTGCTCCTGGAACAGCAGGAAAAAAACAGCCGGGTCGTATTCATTAGGCATGTCCAATAAGGACTGCTTGTTCTGCTGCAAAACGTTTATAACGGTGAGCTCTAATGAATACGACCCAGATGAAATTCAGATTGGGGACAGCAGCACGTTCAGCCGGGCATACTGGAGCAAAGTGTTTTGCAATGGAAAACAATGGTCTCTTTTCTAAATTGGACAAGTTCAAGTAGCACCTCCGGTTTAAAAACGCGTCGCCCTACTGAACACAATCCAGATCTTTCACACAGTTTCAGAGACTGGAATCGTTGTCAGGATACATTTGCATTGCAATAGCACAAAACACAGGTTAGTAAACACAAAACACTAGACTTAAAGAGACTGTCTCAATGACACCCTATACCTCATCTAGTACTCTACTGGTTAACCAGTGGCCTGAGTGACTTTAGAGACTCTACTGGTTAACCAGTGTCCTGGGTGACTTTAGAGACTCTACTGGTTAACCAGTGTCCTGGGTGACTTTAGAGACTCTACTGGTTAACCAGTGTCCTGGGTGACTTTAGAGACTCTACTGGTTAACCAGTGGCCTGGGTGACTTTAGACTCAAAGTAGTGCACTAAGTAGAGACGTAGAGCTTCAGATTCTCTCAACAATGTCTGATTGGTCAAAGCGAGGCGGTAGGTACTTCAAGATTGAATCCTTATTAATGGTCAAACTGCCTTGTCCTTTTGTGATATTACAACAAAGAAATTACCAACACTTATTTCCATCTCTGACATCATCACACGCACGATAGAAAAACACAATATGTACTGCATTTTATTACCATGCTACACGACACTCCTCAGCTCAGCAACAACAATAACAATGCTGGTGGGGCGGCCAGTGGCACAGTTTCCCCCTACTGCGGATTCCATCTTTAATTGGTCAGAGTGGGTGGTAGGTAGGTACCTTCTCAGAGTTGTTCTTCAGCTTGACGTAGTTCCCCTTCAGGTCTATCTCCGACACCATCATGTGACTGTGGGCCTTGGCGTGCTGCGAGACCTTGTAGGCTGGCGAGGACCCCGTGCCACCTTCGTTCTTGCGTTTCTTCCCGCGGACAACTCGGCGGGTGCCCTGTGCGTGCGTGCGTGCCACGGCCCCATGCTGGGAGGGGCTCGGGGAGAGGTGGAGTCTGGGAACACAGAACAACGTCAGGAAGATGTTTGGGAAACCCTGGTTTCTCTGTTTTATCTACTGTGCTCCATCTTTGCTGCCATCTAGTGACCCGTTTTCTGTGACTCCCCTTGTTCTCACTAAATGTACCCCTCCTATTCAAGACCAGGACTACTTTGTCTTTTCTAATACTTCTAACCTTAATTTGCATTTTTGATAATATATCTACATCACAATTTTGAATTTATATTGCCTACTGCCGTGTGGCTCAGATGGTAGAGCATGGCACATGCAACACCAGGGTTGTGGGTTCGATTCCCACAGCACTCACTACTGTAAGTCACTCTGGATAAGAGCTCTGCTAAATGACTAGAATGGAAATGCCATTTACTATGCTGTGTCCACCAATGACTATTCTGTAACCACTCCCTCTTCAGTCAGGGTTAAGTAGAAGATGGTTTGTTCAAAAGAAGACTGCTTATCATTGTTATTCCGTGATGAAGGCCAGTTTAAATAAAGGCTTTTTAACCAATTATATGATGAGTGTCTTGGTCCTCTTAGCTTTTTATGTTTGCTGAAAGGACCTTGTAACCGTGTGTGTGTGTGTGTGTGTGTGTGTGTGTGTGTGTGTGTGTGTCAGACCTGGGTTCAAATTAAGGTTGACCCCAAAGATTTGAATAATTCAGAATAGATTTGCTTTACTAGAATTCATCATTTCAAAAAGTATTTGACCAGGTCTGAGGTGTAAGTACGTTTGTATGCGTGTGAAGGCACGCACCTGCTTGCAAACTGTACCCTCACTAATGTCTCCATTTCCCCTCACCTGCTCTCCTCTCCCTCACTCTCTCTCTACCCCCCTCACCTCCTCTCCCTCACTCTCTCGCCACCCCCCCTCACCTCCTCTCTCCACCCCCCTCACCTCCTCTCTCCACCCCCCTCACCTCCTCTCTCCACCCCCCTCACCTCCTCTCTCCACCCCCCTCACCTCCTCTCCCTCCAGTCTCTCTCCACCCCCCCTCACCTCCTCTCCCTCCGGTCTCTCTCCACCCCCCCTCACCTCCTCTCCCTCCAGTCTCTCTCCACCCCCCCTCACCTCCTCTCCCTCCAGTCTCTCTCCACCCCCCCTCACCTCCTCTCCCTCCAGTCTCTCTCCATCCCCCTCACCTCCTCTCCCTCCAGTCTCTCTCCACCCCCCTCACCTCCTCTCCCTCCAGTCTCTCTCCACCCCCCCTCACCTCCTCTCCCTCCAGTCTCTCTCCACCCCCCTCACCTCCTCTACCTCCAGTCTCTCTACCCCCCCTCACCTCCTCTACCTCCAGTCTCTCTACCCCCCCTCACCTCCAGTCTCTCTCCACCCCCCCCCCTCACCTCACCTCCTCTCCCTCCAGTCTCTCGTCACCCCCACCAGTCTCTCGCCACCCCCCCACCACCACCGCCACCAGTCTCTCGCCACCCCCCCCCCCACCACCAGTCTCGCCACCCCCCACCACCAGTCTCTCGCCACCCCCCCCCCCCAGTCTCTCGCCACCCCCCACCACCACCACCACCAGTCTCTCGCCACCCCCCCACCACCACCAGTCTCTCGCCACCCACCACCACCAGTCTCTCGCCGCCACCCCCCCCCCAGTCTCTCGCCACCCCCCACCACCACCACCACCAGTCTCTCGCCACCCCCCACCACCACCACCACCAGTCTCTCGCCACCCCCCCACCACCACCAGTCTCTCGCCACCCCCCCCACCACCAGTCTCTCGCCACCCCCCCCACCACCAGTCTGGCGCCACCACCACCAGTCTCTCGCCACCCCCCCACCACCACCACCAGTCTCTCGCCACCCCCCCCACCACCACCAGTCTCTCGCCACCCCCCCCACCAGTCTCTCGCCGCCGCCCCCCCCACCAGTCTCTCGCCACCCCCCCCAGTCTCGCCACCCCCCCCACCACCACCACCAGTCTCTCGCCACCCCCCCCCCAATCGGGCTCTCGCAGGCGCCCCCCCCACCAGTCTCTCGCCACCCCCCCCACCACCACCAGTCTCTCGCCACCCCCCCCCCACCACCACCAGTCTCTCGCCACCCCCCCCAGTCTCGCCACCCCCCCCACCACCACCACCAGTCTCTCGCCACCCCCCCCCCAATCGGGCTCTCGCAGGCGCCCCCCCCACCAGTCTCTCGCCACCCCCCCCACCACCACCAGTCTCTCGCCACCCCCCCCCCACCACCACCAGTCTCTCGCCACCCCCCCCAGTCTCGCCACCCCCCCACCACCACCACCAGTCTCTCGCCACCCCCCCCACCACCAGTCTCTCGCCACCCCCCCCACCACCACCAGTCTCTCGCCACCCCCCCCACCACCACCAGTCTCTCGCCACCCCCCCCCACCAGTCTCTCGCTACCCCCCCCAGTCTCGCCACCCCCCCCACCACCACCAGTCTCTCGCCACCCCCCCCACCAGTCTCTCGCCGCCGCCCCCCCCACCAGTCTCTCGCCACCCCCCCCAGTCTCGCCACCCCCCCCACCACCAGTCTCTCGCCACCCCCCCCACCAGTCTCTCGCCGCCGCCCCCCCCACCAGTCTCTCGCCACCCCCCCCACCAGTCTCTCGCCACCCCCCCCCACCACCACCAGTCTCTCGCCACCCCCCCAGTCTCGCCACCCCCCCACCACCACCAGTCTCTCGCCACCCCCCCCCCACCAGTCTCTCGCCACCCCTCCCCCACCACCACCAGTCTCTCGCCACCCCCCCCACCAGTCTCTCGCCACCCCCCCACCACCAGTCTCTCGCCACCCCCCCCACCAGTCTCTCGCCGCCGCCCCCCCCACCAGTCTCTCGCCACCCCCCCCACCAGTCTCTCGCCACCCCCCCCACCAGTCTCTCGCCACCCCCCCCCACCACCACCAGTCTCTCGCCACCCCCCCAGTCTCGCCACCCCCCCACCACCACCAGTCTCTCGCCACCCCCCCCCCACCAGTCTCTCGCCACCCCTCCCCCACCACCACCAGTCTCTCGCCACCCCCCCCACCAGTCTCTCGCCACCCCCCCCCCACCAGTCTCTCGCCACACCCCCATTCTCGCCACCCCCCCCCCACCACCAGTCTCTCGCCACCCCCCCACCACCAGTCTCTCGCCACCCCCCCCCCACCAGTCTCTCGCCACCCCCCCAGTCTCGCCACCCCCCCCACCACTACCAGTCTCTCGCCACCCCCCCCCCACCAGTCTCTCGCCACCCCCCCCCCACCACCACCAGTCTCTCGCCACCCCCCCCAGTCTCGCCACCCCCCCACCACCACCAGTCTCTCGCCACCCCCCCACCACCACCACCACCAGTCTCTCGCCACCCCCCCCCCCCCACCAGTCTCTCGCCACCCCTCCCCCACCACCACCAGTCTCTCGCCACCCCCCCCACCAGTCTCTCGCCACCCCCCCACCAGTCTCTCGCCACCCCCCCCCCCCACCACCAGTCTCTCGCCACCCCCCCCACCACCACCAGTCTCTCGCCACCCCTCCCCCCCCACCACCAGTCTCTCACCGCCCCCCCCCCACCACCACCAGTCTCTCGCCGCCCCTCCCCCACCACCACCAGTCTCTCGCCGCCCCTCCCCCACCACCACCACCAGTCTCTCGCCACCCCCCCCAGTCTCGCCACCCCCCCACCACCACCAGTCTCTCGCCACCCCCCCCCCACCAGTCTCTCGCCACCCCTCCCCCACCACCACCAGTCTCTCGCCACCCCCCCCACCAGTCTCTCGCCACCCCCCCCCACCAGTCTCTCGCCACACCCCCAGTCTCGCCACCCCCCCCCCCCCACCACCAGTCTCTCGCCACCCCCCCACCACCAGTCTCTCGCCACCCCCCCCCACCAGTCTCTCGCCACCCCCCCAGTCTCGCCACCCCCCCCACCACTACCAGTCTCTCGCCACCCCCCCCCCACCAGTCTCTCGCCACCCCCCCCACCACCACCACCAGTCTCTCGCCACCCCCCCCAGTCTCGCCACCCCCCCACCACCACCAGTCTCTCGCCACCCCCCCACCACCACCACCACCAGTCTCTCGCCACCCCCCCCCCCCACCAGTCTCTCGCCACCCCTCCCCCACCACCACCAGTCTCTCGCCACCCCCCCCACCAGTCTCTCGCCACCCCCCCACCAGTCTCTCGCCACCCCCCCACCAGTCTCTCGCCACACCACCAGTCTCTCGCCACCCCCCCCCCACCACCAGTCTCTCGCCACCCCCCCCACCACCACCAGTCTCTCGCCGCCCCTCCCCCCCCACCACCAGTCTCTCGCCGCCCCCCCCCCACCACCACCAGTCTCTCGCCGCCCCTCCCCCACCACCACCAGTCTCTCGCCACCCCCCCCCCCCACCACCAGTCTCTCGCCACCCCCCCCCCCCCACCACCAGTCTCTCGCCACCCCCCCCCCCCCCACCAGTCTCTCGCCACCCCCCCCCCCCACCAGTCTCTCGCCACCCCCCCAGTCTCGCCACCCCCCCCCACCACCACCAGTCTCTCGCCACCCACCAGTCTCTCGCCACCCCTCCCCCACCACCACCAGTCTCTCGCCACCCCCCCCCCCCCCCACCAGTCTCTCCACCCACCCCACCCCCCCCCTCACCTCTGCTCCTCTCCCTCCAGCATCTTGCGGTAGGCGTTGATCTCCATGTCCAGTGCCAGCTTGACATCCAGCAGCTGCTCGTATTCCTCCAGCTGGCTCTGCATCTCGGCCCGCATGGCCGACATCTCCTCGTCCTTGTGGCTCAGTCGCTGCTGCCACACCTCGCGCTCCCGGTCCAGGGTCCGCTCCAGCTCCCGCACACGCCCCTCTAAGGCCCCGTTCTGAGGGGAGATATGGAGGGGGAGGGGCGGAGACAGAGAGAGAAGAATCAGAGAGAAATAGGGGTTGTGAGAAAGTCATCCACACAGACAACTTTCAGACACCCTGACTCCAGTCAACATAGTTGTGGTCAAAAGTTGAGAATGACACAAATAGTAATTTCCACAAAGTTTGCTGCTTCAGTGTCTTTAGATATTTTTGTCAGATGTTACTATGGAATACTGAAGTATAATTACAAGCATTTCATAAGTGTCAAAGGCTTTTATTGACAACTACATGAAGTTGATGCAAAGAGTCAATATTTGCAGTGCTGACCCTTCTTTTTCAAGACCTCTGCAATCCGCCCTGGCATGCTGTCAATTAACTTCTGGGCCACATCCTGACTGATGGGAGTCCATTCTTGCATAATCAATGCTCGGAGTTTGTCCACCCGCCTCTTGAGGATTGACCACATGTTCTCAATGGGAGTTAACAAGCCATGGACCCAAAATATTGACGTTTTGTTCCCCGAACCATTTAGTTATCACTTTTGCCTTATGGCAAGGTGCTCCATCATGCTGGAAAAGGCATTGTTCGCCACCAAACTGTTCCTGGATGGTTGGGAGAAGCTGCTCTCGGAGGATGTGTTGGTACCATTCTTTATTCATGCCTGCGTTCTTAGGCAGAATTGTGAGTGAGCCCACTCCCTTGGCTGAGAAGCAACCCCACACATGAATGGTCTCAGAATGCTTTACTGTTGGCATGACACAGGACTGATGGTAGCGCTCACCTTGTCTTCTCCGGATGCTCCAAACAATTGGAAAGGGGATTCATCAGAGAAAATGACTTTACCCCAGTCCTCAGCAGTCCAATCCCTGTACCTTTTGCAGAATATTAGTCTGTCCCTGATGTTTTCCTGGAGAGAAGTGGCTTCTTTGCTGCCCTTCTTGACACTAGGCCATCCTCCAAAAGTCTTCGCCTCACTGTGCGTGCAGATGTACTCACACCTGCCTGCTGCCATTCCTGAGCAAGCTCTGTACTGGTGGTGCCCCGATCCCGCAGCTGAATCAACTTTAGGAGACGGTCCTGGCGCTTGCTGGACTTTCTTGGGCGCCCTGAAGCCTTCTTCACAACAATTGAACCGCTCTCCTTGAAGTTCTTGATGATCCGATAAATGGATGATTTAGGTGCAATCTTACTGGCAGCAATATTCTTGCCTGTGAAGCCCTTTTTGTGCAAAGCAATGATGACGGCACGTGTTTCCTTGCAGTTAACCATGGTTGACAGAGGAAGAACAATGATTCCAAACACCACCCTCCTTTTGAAGCTTCCAGTCTGTTATTCAAACTCAATCAGCATGACAGAGTGATCTCCAGCCTTGTCCTCGTCAACACTCACACCTGTGTTAACAAGAGAATCATTGACATGTCGTCAGCTGGTCCTTTTGTGGCAGGGCTGAAATGCAGAGGAAATGTTTTTTGGGGATTCAGTTCATTTGCATGGCAAAGAGGGACTTTGCAATTAATTGCATTCATCTGATCACTCTTCATAACATTCTGGAGTATATGCAAATTGCCATCATACAAACTGAGGCAGCAGACTGAAAATGTATATTTGTGTCATTCTCAAAGCTTTTGGCCACAACTGTACATAGTGATGTCCAACATCAAAAGCCTTATTATATCTCTAGTCTGTTGTTTTTCAGTCTGTAACCAGTCAAATGTTCCTGTACTATAGTAAAGCCCTAGCAGCAGCCTGGTAGGTACCCGTTTCTGGAATGTCACTCACACACCTCCGGGGTGAAGAGTTCCCTAGCTACAGATCTAGGATCAGCTTCACTTCCCCAATCCTAAGCATAACCATTAGTGGGGAAAATGCTAAACTGACCCAAGATCAGCATCTATGGGCAACCTTACCCTACACACATACCTGTTTTTGGAAGTGATTGAGTTGTGAGGAGAGGGTCTCGATGCGGAGCTTGGTGCCAGACAGCTCCTCTCTGGTGGACGAGGCAAAGTTACTACTCTTCAGCGCCGTCTGATGGGCGTTCTCCAGCTGTCAAAACACACCCACACCAAAGGAAAAGCAATGTGTTAATGTCATATGTTTTGACATGAGACCGAGCTGCATTATATGTTTGAATTTTTTTTTTTTTTTATAAATAAATAAACACATTTGGATTTACAGATTTACATAACTTCATGAGTAGAGGTACCTAACATACCAGAGTCAACTGCATATATGTTGAATACTTGAGGTGAACTTCATTTGACCAGTACATATGGTGGACTAGGTTTGCACTTTTGGGACAACTCAGTTGGTTCCATTTTACAGAGCAAACCAAATAAGGTGTACCTCAAGTGTTTGCTATTGGCTACAGTATGAGGACACTTCTACCCAACACGGGCTGGACTGGTGAGAATACCTTTATCAGCTGGACAAAGCTCTCCCTAATCTGCACTGTCATCTTTCTCACTCCTCTTTTCTCTTCCGTCATCATGCACTCCTGCTCTAACAGTGTGCACGACACACATAGCGACTCCCTGACACACAGCTCTCTCTGAGAAACATACATACAGTTATACACCAGCAACACAGACACAGTGCCAGTCAAACGTTTGGACACTCCTACTCATTCAAGGGTTTTTCTTTCTTTTTTTATATTTTCTACATTGTAGAATAACAGTGAAGACATCAAAACAATGAAATAACACATATGGAAGCATGTAGTAACAAAAAAATAAATTAAAAAAGTGTTAAATCAGAATATATTTTATATTTGAGATTCTTCAATGTAGCCACCTTTTGGCTTGATGACAGCTTTGCACACACTTGGCATTCTCTCAACCAGCTTTAAAAAATGTTAACTAGGCAAGTCAGTTGAGAACAAATTCTTATTTACAATGACGGCCTACTTGTAAAGCCCCCCTGGCCAAACCCTCCCCTAACCCAGACGACGCTGGGCCAATTGTGCACCGCCCTATGGGTCTCCCGATCACGGCTGGTTGTGATACAGCCCGGGATCGAACCCAGGTCTGTAGTGATTCCTCTAGCATAACGATGTAGTGCCTTAGACTTCTGTGCCACTCGGGACCAGCTTCATGAGGTAGTCACCAGGAATGCATTTCAATTAACAGGTGTGCCTTGTTAAAAGTTCAATACTGGAATTTATTTCCTTCTTAATGCGTTTGAGCCAATCAGTTGTGTTGTGACAAGGTAGGGGTGGTATACAGAAGATAGCCCTATTTGGTAAGACCATATTATGGCAAAAACAGCTCAAATAAGCTAAGAGAAATGACAGTCCATCATTACTTTAAGACATGAATGTCAGTCAATGAGGAAAATTTAAAGAACTTCGAAAGTTTCTTCAAGTGCAGTCACAAAAACCATCAAGCGCTATGATGAGGACCGCCACAGGAAAAGAAGACCCAGAGTTACCTCTGCTGCAGAGGATGTCCATTAGAGTTAACTGCACCTCAGACTGCAGTCCAAATAAATGCTTCAGAGTTCAAGAAACAGACATCTCAACATCGACTGTTCAGAGGAGACTGTGTGAATCAGGCCTTCATGGTTGAATTGCTGCAAAGAAACCACTACTAAAAGGACACCAATAATAAGAGAGACTTGCTTGGGCCAAGAAACACGAGCAATGGACATTAGACCGGTGGAAATCTGTCCTTTGGCCTGAGGAGTCCAAATTTGAGATTTTGGGTTCCAACCGCCGCAGAGTAGGTAAGCGGATGATTTCCGCATGTGTGGTTCCCACCGTGAAGCATGGAGGAGGTGGTGTTATGGTGCTTTTCTGGTGACACTGATTTATTTAGAATTCAAGACACACATAACCAGCATGGCTACCACAGCATTCTGCAACGATACGCCATCCCATCTGGTTTGTGCTTAGTGGGAATATCATTTGTTTTTCAACAGGACAATGACCCAACACACCTCCAGGCTGTGTAAGAGCTATTTGACCAAGGAGAGTGATGGAGTGTGCATCAGATGACTTGGCCTCCACAATTCCCCAACCTCAACCAAATTGAGATGGTTTGGGATGAGTTGGACCGCAGACTGAAGGAAAAGTAGCCAACAAGTGCTCAGCATGTGGGAACGCCTTCAAGACTGTTGAAAAAGTATTCTAGGTGAAGCTGGTTGAGAGAATGCCAAGAGTGTGCAAAGCTGTCATCAAGGCAAAAGGTATCGACTTTGAAGAATCTAAAATATATTTTGATTTGTTTAACACTTTTCTGGTTACTACATAATTCCATGTGTGTTATTTCATAGTTTTGATGTCTTCACTATTATCCTACAATGTAGAAAATAGTACAAATAAAGAAAAAACCTTGAATGAGTAGGTTTGTCCAAACTTTTGGCTGGTACTGTACATACAAACCTCAACATAATCTAACATATACTGTGTATGTAAAATGTACATAGGTTCAGAACTTTGTTAAACATCACAGCATAGTTGAGAAATATATGGCATATAGAAATCAAAACTGGATGGTCTTCAGAGATAGATGGGAGGGGTTGAGGATAGCTGGGTGGGACTAAAACCATCTGCCCTTGAGCAAAGCACTTAACCCAAAAACAATAAGCTGGAAGTAAAAGCCTAACTGCTGTTGTCCATTAGTTTACTCCAATTAGGGGAGGTAGGGCTAGGGGAAAATATATTATAGACTGCTCAAAAAAATAAAGGGAACACTTAAACAACACAATGTAACTCCAAGTCAATCACACTTCTGTGAAATCAAACTGTCCACTTAGGAAGCAACACTAATTGACAATACATTTCACATGCTGTTGTGCAAATGGAATAGACAACAGGTGGAAATTATAGGCAATTAGCAAGACACCCCCAATAAAGGAGTGGTTCTGCAGGTGGTGACCACAGACCACTTCTCAGTTCCTATGCTTCCTGGTTGATGTTTTGGTCACTTGAATGCTGGCGGTGCTTTCACTGTAGTGGTAGCATGAGACGGAGTCTACAACCCACACAAGTGGCTCAGGAAGTGCAGCTCATCCAGGATGGCACATCAATGCGAGCTGTGGCAAGAAGGTTTGCTGTGTCTGTCAGCGTAGTGTCCAGAGCATGGAGGCGCTACCAGGAGACAGGCCAGTACATCAGGAGACGTGGAGGAGGCCGTAGGAGGGCAACAACCCAGCAGCAGGACCGCTACCTCCGCCTTTGTGCAAGGAGGAGCAGGAGGAGCACTGCCAGAGCCCTGCAAAATGACCTCCAGCAGGCCACAAATGTGCATGCGTCTGCTCAAACGGTCAGAAACAGACTCCATGAGGGTGGTATGAGGGCCCGCCGTCCACAGGTGGGGGTTGTGCTTACAGCCCAACACCATGCAGGACGTTTGGCATTTGCCAGAGAACACCAAGATTGGCAAATTCGCCACTGGCGCCCTGTGCTCTTCACAGATGAAAGCAGGTTCACACTGAGCACATGTGACAGAGTCTGGAGACGCCGTGGAGAATGTTCTGCTGCCTGCAACATCCTCCAGCATGACCGGTTTGGCGGTGGGTCAGTCATGGTGTGGGGTGGTATTTCTTTATGGGGCCGCACAGCCCTCCATGTGCTCGCCAGAGGTAGCCTGACTGCCATTAGGTACCGAGATGAGATCCTCAGACCCCTTGTGAGACCATATGCTGGTGCGGTTGGCCCTGGGTTCCTCCTAATGCAAGACAATGCTAGACCTCATGTGGCTGGAGTGTGTCAGCAGTTCCTGCAAGAGGAAGGCATTGATGCTATGGACTGGCCCGCCCGTTCCCCAGACCTGAATCCAATTGAGCACATTGGGACATCATGTCTCGCTCCATCCACCAACGCCACGTCGCACCACAGACTGTCCAGGAGTTGGCGGATGCTTTAGTCCAGGTCTGGGAGGAGATCCCTCAGGAGACCATCCGCCA
This sequence comes from Salmo salar, assembly GCF_965601325.2. NCBI lineage: Eukaryota > Metazoa > Chordata > Actinopteri > Salmoniformes > Salmonidae > Salmo > Salmo salar. The sequence goes on from NC_138301.1 coordinate 36,479,679, forward strand.
CCTCATCAGGAGCATGCCCAGGCGTTGAAGGGAGGTCATACAGGCAGATGGAGGCCACACACACACTACTGAGCCTCATTTTGACTTGTTTTAAGGACATTACATCAAAGTTGGATCAGCCTGTAGTGTGGTTTTCCACTTTAATTTTGTGTGACTCCAAATCCAGACCTCCATGGGTTGATAAATTGGATTTCCATTGATTATTTTTGTGTGATTTTGTTGTCAGCACATTCAACTATGTAAAGAAAAGATTATTTCATTCATTCAGATCTAGGATGTGTTATTTTAGTGTTCCCTTTATTTTTTGGAGCAGTATATATTTAAAAAAGAAAGAGGTAGGGAGGCAGAGAAGGAGGGAGAGAGAGAAAGAGAGCGAGTACCTTGGCATTGAAATTCTTCTCCAGATCCTCTTTATACTGCTGGATTTGTCCGTCATGCTCCTGCCGTAGCTGCTGCATGGCCTCGGCCAACTTACTCTCAAATTCTTTCTGTCTCCCAGAATCCACCTCCACCAGGCGACTCTCGTGTCTGCTCCGGATCTCCCTGACCTCCTACACACACACACACACACACACACACACACACACACACACACACACACACACACACACACACACACACACACACACACACACACACACACACACACCGACATGAACAGACACACACGCCTACCGCAGGAAGACAACATGGGTCACATTCCATTCTAACCCCTAGTCCTCTCCCAGAACCTACCCACCACCACCACGACTCAACATGGAGAAAACGACATGGGTCACATTCCATTCTAACCCCAAGTCCTCTCCCAGAACCTACCCACCACCACTCAACATGGAGAAAACGACATGGGCCACATTACATTCTAACCCCTAGTCCTCTCCCAGAACCTACCCACCACCACCACGACTCAACATGGAGAAAACGACATGGGCCACATTACATTCTAACCCCAAGTCCTCTCCCAGAACCTACCCACCACCACTCAACATGGAGAAAACGACATGGGCCACATTCCATTTCAATCCCCAGCTCCTAACCATTTCTTCTCACCCTCCTACCCCTAGCCACTTCATTAACCCCTTCCCTCCTGCATGCTGTGGATACCCCACACCTCATAGAAAGACAGGCAGAGACAACAATGAGTTTGATATCTTACTATTATTAGTATTTGTCAATAGTTACCCACTTCAACAACCGACCAATCTGACTGTGTCGCTTCTGTGGTAATAGTGGGCCACATGTGATGTATTTTTTATGCAGCAGTTACTGCAGTGTGTGTGTGTGTGTCCGGTTGTGTGTTTGTCAAGTGTGTGTGTTACCTGTTCGCCGATGTGTCTCTGGAACTCCAGCTGTTCCCGTAGCGTCTGCACCTGGTTCTCCAGGTCCACCCTCCTCAACATCTCAGAGTTCAGCTGGGTCTTAGTCTCCGCCAGCCCACACTCCAACTGAGACAAGGAGTCAAAGAGATCCCATTTTGCATTCAAGGACTTAACATTTAGCCAAAATGAAGCAACCCCCCTCATAAATTACCTAGCCACGTCTCATAACAGCCCATAAGCATCTTCTCAGTTGATGCTCGCAAGCTAATGTTAGCCACCCTACACTAGTACCAGCTTAAACCTATGGCTAGCCAAACTAGTTAGCTTTAGACTATTTAAAAAAAAATTATAACAGGAGAATCAAAAGGTTGAATCAGCGCATCTCTAGGCAGAATATACTTTGTTTTGTCTGATGCTGTTTAATGCCTTTTGCGTTGTCACCCACTCCTTCTCAGAGCTGCGTTCACACCTGACACAGAACCTGATGCATAACACTGTCAAAATGCTGCAAAAACATCTGTATGTGGTGTTGGTTTAATTGTATTTAACTTTAAACAAAACATTAAATTAACCTCACTAGAAGGCCTATAGATGGCAGTCTAGTCCTTACATTGGCCACCTGGGCCTGTAGGTCAGTGACGTCATCCGCCTGTCTTCTGTTATCTGCCAGTTGATTGGCCAGCTCTGCGTCTTTAGAGTTGAGAACCGCCTCCAAGTTCCTCCACTGACCCATGGCCATGTTACACTCTGCTTCCTTCTTCTGGTTCCTGGTAGGATGAAAAAGAGAGGACAGGTGGTTACTATGGTTCCTGGAAGGAGGAGAGATGAGAGAAGACAGGTGGTTACTATGGTTCCTAGAAGGAGGAGAGATGAGAAAAGACAGGTGGTTACCATGGTTCCAGGAAGGAGGCAAAAGTGATAGAAAGAAGTGAGAGGTCAGGAAGGTTAGTATGCTTCCTGGAAGGAGTGAAGAGAGATGACAAGAGACGAGAAGATATGGCTTCCATTGTTCCTGGTGGGAGGAAAAAGAGATCACATTTAAATTTGAGTAATTTAGCAGACGCTTTTATCCAGAGTGACTTACAAGAGCATTTTGGGTTAAGTGCTTTGCTCAAGGGCAGATCGCCATATTTTTCATTTAGTCAGCTCGGGATTCAAACTAGCAACCTTTCATGACTACAAAATTCAGGTTAGCCTACTATGGTGTTACACGGACTACCTATTAGTGGGACTAGGTCCCCATCTAGTGGCCTTCATGTGTATTGCACCTAGAGTATGTGATGCATTGTCTACTATCCATCCTAGCGTTGTTTTTTGAACATGACTGAAGTTAAAGCGCAACTGAATGCAAGAACCAACTTATCTGGTTAAAATGTGGCATTAGTCAAACATGTATTCCAGTGTAAAAATTGACAAAAAAGTGTAAGTATGATAATTTTGGCCATAAAGTCAGTATTATTCCAAAACAAAATAGTGTGATATTTGTCTAACGAGTTCGTCACGACTTATTTGGGGTTGGGCTTTGATTTCGATCATGCCTACTATAAAGGAATTGTAGCGCCTATGGCAAATTGTCATGCACCAAGAAGCAGCTGTGCTGATTGTGTTCTTTGGTATGATTAGATAGAGCGTAGACAGACCTGCCCACATTACCCAGCACCACATTACCCAGCACCTCGGACTTGTTTACATAAGACAACACATTGCCAAATGGTGGAGTTCGTTTTGCATGGCCCCAGGAGCCGATGCCCCGGGTGGGTGGAGATTTCACATTAAGGACCAATGGAATGGTCTAAAATGAGCAAACTCTGCCTACCCGGGGGCACCGGGCCATGCAAAATGCCCTTGATCATTATGTTGAAAGAAAACTTGGCCCAGAAGCCCTTTATGAAGTGGCCACTTGCTGTGGTGTTTGATAGGGATCACTAGTTTGCCTAGTGGTTGACTTGGACTGAAATAGGTGCCGGTAGCCTACTCCTTTAGGGTGCCGGTACTGTTTATATTTAGGTGCAGGAACTCCATAATGCTTTTGAGCTAATATTCTATTTGAGGTGCAGGAACTCAAGCAGTTGACCTCTTGCCCAAGTCAAGCACAGTCTGAGAATTGACTGGAGATGATGCGTGCACTTGTATCCCAACTGCCACTTGTCAACATTCCAAAATTCTGAACCCATTAGCAAGCATCTTGTATCCTGCCATGACTTTCTTTGTTATTTTTATTTGATTTAACTAGGCAAGTCAGTTAAAACTTCTTACGGCTTGAATCCCGTTAGCGGGATCGATATGATGACAGCCAGTGAAAGTGCAGGGGTGGCAAATTCAAAACAACAAAATTCTCAATTAAAATTCCTCAAACAAACAAGTATTATACACCATTTTAAAGCTTTGCTTCTTGTTAATCCTGCCAGTGTCTGATTTCAAAAAGGCTTTACGGCAAAAGCAAACCATATGATTATGTTAGGTCAGCGCCTACACACACAAAAACACAGCCATTTTCCAGCCAAAGAAATGATCCCACAAAAAACAGAAATAGAGGGAAAATTAATCACTAACCTTTGATGATCTTCATCAGATGACACTCATATGACTTCATGTTACACAATACATGCATGTTTTGTTCGATAAAGTTCATATTTATATAAAAACAATCTCAGTTTACATTGGCTCGTTATGTTCAGTAATCTTTTGCCTCCAAAAACATCCGGTGATTTTGCAGAGAGCCACATCAATTTACAGATATACTCATAAATGTTCATGAAAATATAAGTGTTATACATGGAACTTTAGATAAACTTCTCCTTAATGCAACCACTGTGTCAGATTTCAAAAAAAGCTTTACCGAAAAAGCAATAATCTGAGTACAGCGCTCAGACACAAAAACATGCCAAACAATATCCGCCATGTAGGAGTCAACAATAGTCAGAAATAGCGTTATAAATATTCACTTACCTTTGATGATCTTCATCAGAATGCACTCCCAGGAATCCCAGGTCCACAATAAATGTTTGTTTTGTTCGATAAAGTCCATCCTTTATGTCCAAATACCTCCTTTTTGTTCGTGCCTTCAGTTCACAAATCCAAATTCAGGACGCGCATGTCAGATGAAAACTCAAATTTCCATTACAGTTCGTAGAAACATGTCAAACGATGTATAGAATCAATCTTTAGGATGTTTTTAATTGTAAATCCGCAATAAAGTTTCAACCGGAGAAATCCTTTGTCTTCAGAAATGCAATGGAACTGAGGTTCCTCTCACGGGAGCGCGCATACCTGAGGCTCATGCCCTGCTGGCAGTGTTCTGACTCCAGTAGCTCTTATTCATCCCCACTTTACAGTAGAAGCCTTAAACAAGGTTCTAAAGACTGTTGACATCTAGGTTTAGCCTTAGGAAGTGCAAAATGACCCCACAGACACTGTAGTTTGGGTAGGGAATTAATTGAAGTCCTACAGACCACTTCCTGTCTGGATTTTTTCTCAGGTTTTTGCCTGCCATATGAGTTCTGTTATACTCACAGACATTTACGTCATTTAGCAGACGCTCTTATCCAGAGCGACTTACAAATTGGTACATTCACCTAATGATATCCAGTGGAACAACCACTTTACAACTATATCTTTTTTTTTGGGGGGGGGGGGGGGGGGGTTAGAAGGATTACTATATCCTATCCCAGGTATTCCTTAAAGAGGTGGGGTTTCAGGTGTCTACGGAAGGTGGTGATTGACTCCGCTGTCCTGGCGTCGTGAGGGAGCTTGTTCCACCATTGGGGTGCCAGAGCAGTGAACAGTTTTGACTGGGCTGAACAGGAACTGTGCTTCCGCAGAGGTAGGGGGGCCAGCAGGCCAGAGGTGGATGAACGCAGTGCCCTTGTTTGGGTGTAGGGCCTGATCAGAGCCTGAAGGTAGGTCCAAGGGTGCCAAACCCTCATCCCACATCAGCATTCAAACAGTTTTAGAAACTTCAGCGTGTTTTCTATCCAAATCTACTAATAATATGCATATCTTAGTTTCTGGGAGTGAGTAGCAGGCAGTTTACTCTGGGCACGTCAGTCATCCAAGCTACTCAATACTGCCACCATCCATAAGAAGTTAAGAACAAATTCTTATTTTCAATTATGTCCTAGGAACAGTGAGTTAACTGCCTTGTTCAGGGGCAGAACGACAGATTTTTTTACCTTGTCAGGTCGGGGATTCAATCTTGCAACCTTTCGGTTACTAGTCCAACGCTCTAACCACTAGGCTACCTGCCACTTTACATGATTCACTATAAAACAGTGCCAGAAAGACGCATACTAATAGAGAGAAAGTTGAAAAAACATAACGGCACCGAAGCACATACCTGCCAGTGATTTGATAGGCTGATTTATCTAACGTGGCTTTCCTGCTCAATGTGCCTGCTAGCTAGCTTCATTGACAAACACAGATGGAACTTAGCCTGCTAGTGATTTTGGCCTCTGTTAAACAGCGTGTAGCTTATGCTTCATTTACAATCGTTTGCCAGCTTGCTGATTAAGGTTGGAACGAATCAGTCCTGTGCAGCTGTTGTTTATTCATGTTCTGTATGATGTCATGTTTCATGTTTTGTGTGGACCCCAGGAAGAGTAGCTGCTGCTTTTGCAACAGTTAAATGGGGATCTAAATAAAATACCAAATAAATAGCTCTGTGTGAGCAGCAGCAGACTGGATATTCTTCTGCATTGCACTGCTAGTTTTCATGCACATTTTTGAACTTGAGAAATACTGCACCAAACACCTAGCTAGGATGTAAAATTGCACAACAAAAATGTCCTCGGCAAAAACGTCAAAATTAACTACAGATTTCTTGATTCATCTTAGATCAATTGTGACTAATTTGGGGAAGTGGTAAGCTAGTGGCTCCGTTGTTGCTATAGTGTCTCAAAAGCAACAAATGAAAAAGAGAGAAATTATTTCATAGAGAAAAACTGCTCCCTTGGACCTTATTTTAAGAAAAAATATATTTCAGTCTTGAAATCAAATTTTTCTTTAAAAAAATGTAAGTCCAAGGGTGCCTTTTTCACCTCAATATCCAACATTTCTGGGTAACAATTAAGTACCTTACTGTGAACATTTTATTTGAAAACAGAAAAAAAAAGATATCTAAAATAGCTTCTTAGCAAAGAGTAATTTCTCAAGCAAGAATTTTGCTAGGACTGTCAGAGTGGTCTGAATGGGGAGGGGAAAATTGACAACTATCTGTTATTGGCAGAGAGGCTTGGAACTCTTTCTGATTGGTCTATTAACTAATTCACAGCATGGTGATGTAACCATGGAAGGCCAAAAACCTCATCCCACCAAAACAGGCTGAAATTTCAGGCGGTCTTTCAAACAACTTTTACCGTAAATTCCGGACTATAAGCCGCAAATTTTTTCCCAGGCTTTGAATCTCGCGGCGGGCAGTATTTGCACGGCCGGATAAAAAAACGTACCCGATTTAATATGGTTACTACTCCTGCCCAGTAACTAGAATATGCATATAATTAGTAGATTTGGATAGAAAACACTCTAAAGTTTCTAAAACTGTTTGAATGGTGTCTGAGTATAACAGAACTCATATGGCAGTCAAAACCCTGAGACAAATCCTAACAGGAAATGGAAATCTGATGTGTGGAATAACTTTTGCCATTGAAACACACAGGGGCTTATTAATCATTTAGCACTTCCTAAGGCTTCCACTAGATGTCACCAGTCTTTACAAAGTGGTTTGAGTCTTCTATGGTAGAAACTGACCCAAAGAGAGGCTTTGGAAGTTGGTCACAGGGGGAGGGCCATTACCATTATGACGCGGGCGCCCCTGGCTACCCTCCCCTTTCGAAACGTTTAGTAAGACAATGCAATCGTCCGCCTTGAATATTATTGAAGCTCTGGTTGAAAAAGGCCCTAAAGATTTATGTTATACAACGTTTGACATGTTTGAACGAACGTAAATATATATTTTTTGCACATTCGTGATGACAAGTGCAGCGCGCCTCGTACATTATGAGTAGCCTTCGGAATGTGCTAACAAGAAGGAACTATTGGGACATAAATTATTAACTTTTTCGAACAAAACTACATTTGTTGTGGACCTGGGATCCCTGGAAGTGCCTTCTGATTAAGATAATCAAAGGTAAGGGAATATTTACAATAGTATTTTTGATGGTTGATGGTTCCAAGATGGCGCTAACATGTATCGCCTAGCCTATTTTTCTGAGCATACCACGTCGTTTATTGCAAAGTGTGATTTCCCAGTAAAGTTATTTTTAAATCTGGCAATGCGTTTGCATTCACGAGATGTTAATCTATAATTCTTTGAATGACAATATTAAATTTTAACAATGTTTTTGAATAGTAATTTTGTAAATTGTAGCGCTAATTCACCGGAAGCATTTGAGGGAAAATATTTTCTGAACGTCATGCGCCGATGTAAAATGCTGTTTTTATATATAAATATGAACTTTATCTGATGAAGATTGTCAAAGGTTAGTGCTGCATTTAGCTGGGTATTTGTGATGCATGCTAGTTGCTTTGAAAATGGCAGTGTGATTATTTCTGGCTGGGTACTCTCCTAACATAATCTAATGTTTTGTTTTTGCTGTAAAGCCTTTTTGAAATCGGACAACGTGGTTCAATTCAGGAGAGGTGTATCTATAAAACGGTGAAGTTATAGCATTTATGAGGTTTTGTATTTCGCGCGACGCGATTCCACTGGCTGTTGACTAGGGTGGGACGCTTAACAATGACGCGACTAATATATAGATTTTTCCCGCTTTCAATTTTTTTTTCAAAAAAAAAAAAAAACACATTCTGTGACATGCTCAGTTTTTTGGCGGCATGAAGCTTTCATTAGACCAATGAAATTGCCGAATGGGTTAAGGTCAAACAACTTTTTTGTTTACTGTTTAGATTAAATCGAGCGCTCTCAAACTTCCCATCATTCTGATTACGGTAGTCATTTTGTCACCCTCATCATGGCAAAGACACGGAGAAATGCATATGATGCAGCTTTCAAGTTGAAGGCGATTGATCTGGCTGTTGGAAAAGGAAATAGAGCTGCTGCACGGGAGCTTGGTCTTAATGAGTCGATGATAAGACGTTGGAAACAGCAGCGTGAGGAATTGACTCAGTGCAAAAAGACAACTAAAGCTTACTGCTAATTTTTTATTTTTTGTTACAAGCCGTGTTTCGTTAAAGCCTGTGTAAAGTTCATTTGTTTCAATGTACCGGTAGGCACCTGCGGCTTATAGACATGTGCGGCTTATTGGGTGTGGCTTATATTCAGGTGCGTTTAATAGTCCGGAAATTACGGTACACTAAAAGTGCATTATCATTTTCACAAATTCACAGTATTAGTCCAACCTCAGTGTGAAAATGTATATAAAACTCAGGAAAATCCCATTTGACTGCACTGAGCCTTTAAATGAGCAACAGAAAGACAAGGGGAATCACTGAGTTCAGTCGCCCTTTAAACCTTAGCTCCGACTCTTTGCCATTATTACTACACAAACACCTGGTGGGAGGAAAAGAGATGACAGAAGACAGGTGGTTGCTATGGTTACTTGTAGGGTAGGATAGAGATGACAGAAGTCTGGTGGTTACTATGGTTCCTGGTAGGATAGAATAGAGATGACAGAAGTCTGGTGGTTACTATGGTTCCTGGTAGGATAGAATAGAGATGACAGAAGTCTGGTGGTTACTATGGTTCCTGGTAGGATAGAATAGAGATGACAGAAGTCTGGTGGTTACTATGGTTCCTGGTAGGATAGAATAGAGATGACAGAAGTCTGGTGGTTACTATGGTTCCTGGTAGGATAGAATAGAGATGACAGAAGTCTGGTGGTTACTATGGTTCCTGGTAGGATAGAATAGAGATGACAGAAGTCTGGTGGTTACTATGGTTCCTGGTAGGATAGAATAGAGATGACAGAAGTCTGGTGGTTACTATGGTTCCTGGTAGGATAGAATAGAGATGACAGAAGTCTGGTGGTTACTATGGTTCCTGGTAGGATAGAATAGAGATGACAGAAGTCTGGTGGTTACTATGGTTCCTGGTAGGATAGAATAGAGATGACAGAAGTCTGGTGGTTACTATGGTTCCTGGTAGGATAGAATAGAGATGACAGAAGTCTGGTGGTTACTATGGTTCCTGGTAGGATAGAATAGAGATGACAGAAGTCTGGTGGTTACTATGGTTCCTGGTAGGATAGAATAGAGATGACAGAAGTCTGATGGTTACTATGGTTCCTGTTAGGATATAATAGAGATGACAGTAGTCAAGTGCTTATATGCTTCACTTCCTGAAGGGAGGGATTAGAGATTGTTTTTTATTCTGGGTATAATTTAATTGTTACTTTTAATGTGGATGTTAATACATGGCATATGGTTCTATTGATATTAGGCTACTATTATGATATTGTGGTTATTAAACCAAGACATAGCAGAAGGATAATAATAACAGGAGGATATTCTCATGCTTCTTATTAGGAAAGAAAGATGACAAACCAAATCTCTCTGAGGTCTCTTCCTCAAAGGTAATCATGGATATGCCTTACTATCTGTAGATCATGTCGTGCAAAGACAAACATTATATTATCATAAATGGGGAACCCCACTCTCAAAGGGAGTCTAAGGGGAGTTGGGATATGCAAAAAACACATGAACAATTCACACGTGTATAATACACAGTTATATATGGGTGAAATAGGAAAAATATAAGCACCCACCTAATTATTATTATTAAAAATGAGAATTTGCGATTATCAATAATAAACAAAGGCTACACATTGATTTTTGTAGAATTTAACTTAGAAATGCATCATTAGCTTAGTTCAACTATCGTACCCTATCCCAAAATATAAACTTTTTACTTCAACAATTTAGGACTAATTGCAAACTAACACTTTATGCTATTTTTATAAAAAACGGTGGATCTCAACAATCAATGACAACAGCGTGAATGCACAGGACAAACATAGATACATAGATTGGTTTGTATGTTATCATATCTAACGTTACCTGGCTTGTAGTTTGTTATGCTCTTCAGAAAGATGACCCATCTCTATCTGCAGCCGGGCCCTATCGTTAGCCAGCACGTCCAAGCTCTTCCTCGCGTCGGCCAACTCGGTCTCGTACAGCCGCCGAACGTTGGCCGTCTCCCGGGTCGTGGACTCCTCTTTCTCCTCCAGGAGAAGCAGCATTGAGGACTTGTCATTCTCCAGCTGGCGGACCCGCTCTATGTAGGCGGCCAGGCGGTCGTTCAGGTGGCTAAGCTCCTCTTTCTCCTGGCTTCGGGAGAGCCGGGTTGGGCTGGTGCTGGACGGGCCGGCGCCGCTTCGTCCGGAGGAGCGAGTTGAGCGACTGGTTGAGGTAACTGAAGCCATGGTGCGTTCTCATGTGACTGCATGCAGTGTTGCCAACTAATTTTCAGGGTAAATTGCTAGAGGCAGGTTGATTTGTTGCTAAAAGTTGCTAAATGACGTTGTCACGCAACTGCGTCATTACGTAGAATACACAATAACGTTACTCAAATTGACTGGCCATTTCGGCAAAAACTATGATTTGACATTTGTTCAGGTACAGACTCCCACTATTTTCTGTACTTCTGGCTGTACATTTTTGATTGAGGCATGTTGATTGATGTTGTAAGTTCTGTACAAGATCAAACATTCGTGACCAACTATATTCATTGGGTTTGGCTCGTCGAACCCGTACTACTGCTGCTGCAGTCAGCCACCAATGATTTGCAATTTGCTGAAATTGCTGCTGGCCTGCTGCTGCCTGTGCACGAGCTGAGCACCTGCTGCTGAGGTCACTCACAATGCACTTTTGCAGGCAGGCACATGTGTTGTGACTGAGTTCGTGACAGAGAAAATCGTTTTTGTGTCATTTAGAGGGAAAATGCGTGCATTTTAACGTTTGAGACACTTTTCAAAAGTTCCAAATACATTTTTAAAAGTAGCTAAATTTGTTGCTAGGTGCTGTTTGACAAAAAGTTGCCAGGGTAGTCTGAAAAGTTGCTAAATTGGCATCACTGACTGCATGCGCTGGGTTTGGGCTGAGTTTGCACCAATTATTTATATATACACTAGATGATATTTAGGGGGATCTGTGTTGAAGCCACCGTGCCTCCATCTTGGCAATCCCCCAACGTTGTAAAACATGTAGGAAGCTATGGAGATGCATTTATTAATGTCTACATTCGTTTTTGCCACATTTATTATATTACATACACCTTAATGCATACTTTTAAATTAATTTTATGTGAGCTAAACATACAAATAAAACATTACAAAAAATATAAAAACATTACAAGTAAAACAAGTATAATTTTTAGAGATAGCTAATGTTACTGTCCCCAACATCCCAAAATAAGTACTTAAATACATGTAATTTTGTCCTTGAAACAATTAATTGAAATACTGTAGAATTCCATTCATTCCTGTGGAGGACTGCTCCCACTGGGGTGTGCTCTCAATGGCCAATAGATAGAATTACATTCCAGGATTTATATACATTATTTGTTTGCACTGAGTTCTTCTTCTTCTTCTCTTCTTCTTCTTCTTCTTCTTCTTCTTCTCCTTCTTCTTCTCTGGTATAATGGTGGTCTGGAAACAAACGTTTGAGGTGAATGCTGACACCTACAGTGCTGGAGGTGGTGGCGCAGAGTAATGGAGAATAAATTAATTAGAGGTTGACCGATTAATCAGAATGGCCGATTTCAAGTTTTCATAACAATCGGTAATCGGTATTTTTGGCCACCGATTTGCCGATAAAAAAAAAAATATATATATATATAATTTTTTTTTTTCTTTCTATATAATCTTTTTTAACTAGGCAAGTCAGTTAAGAACACATTCTTATTTTCAATGACGGCCTAGGAATGGTGGGTTAACTGCCTTGTTCAGGGGCAGAACGACAGAGTTTTACTTTGTCAGCTTGGGGATTCAATCTTGCAACCTTACGGTTAACTAGTCCAACGCTCTAACCACCTGCTTTACATTGCACTCCACGAGGAGCCTGCCTGTTACGCGAATGCAGTAAGAAGCCAAGGTAAGTTGCTAGCTAGCATTAAACTTATCTTATAAAAACAATCAATCAATCAATTATATCCTGCCTGTTTGGCCCTGTCCGGGGGTATCATCGGATGGGGCCACAGTGTCTTCTGATCCCTCCTGTCTCAGCCTCCAGTATTTATGCTGCAGTAGTTTATGTGTCGGGGGGCTAGGGTCAGTCTGTTACATCTGGAGTATTTCTCTTGTCTTATCCGGTGTCCTGTGTGAATTTAAATATGCTGTCTAATTCTCTCTTTCTCTCTTTCTGTCTTTCTCTCGGAGGACCTGAGCCCTTGGACCATGCCTCAGGACTACCTGGTATGATGACTCCTTGCTGTCCCCAGTCCACCTGGCCGTGCTGCTGCTCCAGTTTTAACTGTTCTGCCTGCGGCTATGGAACCCTGACCTGTTCACCGGACGTGCTACCTTGGCCTTTCTAGGGAGTTTTTCCTAGGGAGTTTTTCCTAGCCACCGTGCTTCTTTCACATGCATTGCTTGCTGTTTGGGGTTTTAGGCTGGGTTTCTGTACAGCACTTTGAGATATCAGCTGATGTACGAAGGGCTATATAAATACATTTGATTTGATTTGATTTGATTTGAATCAATCATAATCACTAGTTAACTACACATGGTTGATGATATTACAAGTTTATCTAGCCTGTCCTGCGTTGCATATAATCGATGCGGTGCGCATTCGCGAAAAAGGACTGTCGTTGCTCCAACTTGTACCTAACCATAAACATCAATGTCTTCCTTAAAATCAATACAGAAGTATATATTTTTAAACATGCATAGTTAGTTAATATTGCCTGCTAACATGAATTTCTTTTAACTAGGGAAAATGTGTCACCTCTGCAACAGAGTCAGGGTATATGCAGCAGTTTGGGCCACCTGGCTCGTTGCTATTTCTTCCTAACAAAGACAGCCGACTTCGCCAAACCGGGATGATTTAACAAAAGCGCATTTGCGAAAAAAATCACAATTGTTGCACGACTGTACCTAACCATAAACATCAATGCCTTTCTTAAAATCACTACACAGAAGTATATATTTTTAAACCTGCATATTTAGCTAAAAGAAATCCAGGTTAGCAGGCAATATTAACCAGGTGAAATTGTGTCAGTTCTCTTACGTTCATTGCACGCAGAGTCAGGGTATATGCAACAGTTTGGGCCGCCTGGCTCGTTGCGAACTAATTTGCCATAACATTGAATGTTGTGCAATGTAACAGGAATATTTAGACTTAGGAATGCCTCCCGTTAGATAAAATATGGAACGGTTCCGTATTTCCCTGAAAAAATAAACGTTTTGTTTTTTCGAGATGATAGTTTCCGGATTCGACCATATTAATGACCTAAGGCTCGTATTTCTGTGTGTTTATTATATTATAATTAAGTCTATGATTTGACATTTGATAGAGCAGTCTGACTGAGCGGTGGTAGGCACCAGCAGGCTCGTAAGCATTCATTCAAACAGCACTTTTGTGCGTTTTGCCAGCAGCCCTTCGCAATTCTTCAAGCATTGCGCTGTTTATGACTTCAAGCCTATCAACTCCCAAGATTAGGCTGGTGTAACCGATGTGAAATGGCTAGCTAGTTAGCAGGGTGCACGCTAATAGCGTTTCAAACATCACTCGCTCTGAGACTTTGATCATATTACTCCAGTGCTAGCCTCCCTACACTGGCTTCCTGTTAAGGCAAGGGCTGATTTCAAGGTTTTACTGCTAACCTACAAAGCATTACATGGGCTTGCTCCTACCTATCTTTCCGATTTGGTCCTGCCGTACATACCTACACGTACGCTACGGTCACAAGACGCAGGCCTCCTAATTGTCCCTAGAATTTCTAAGCAAACAGCTGGAGGCAGGGCTTTCTCCTATAGAGCTCAATTTTTATGGAATGGTCTGCCTACCCATGTGAGAGACGCAGACTCAGTCTCAACCTTTAAGTCTTTACTGAAGACTCATCTCTTCAGTAGGTCCTATGATTAAGTGTAGTCTGGCCCAGGAGTGTGAAGGTGAACGGAAAGGCTCTGGAGCAACGAACCGCCCTTGCTGTCTGGCCGGTTTCCCTCTCTCCACTGGGATTCTCTGCCTCTAACCCTATTACAGGGGCTGAGTCACTGGTTTACTGGTGTTCTTCCATGCCGTCCCTAGGAGGGGTGCGTCACTTGAGTGGGTTGAGTCACTGACGTGGTCTTCCTGTCTGGGTTGGCGTCCCCCCTTGGGTTGTGCCGTGGCGGAGATCTTTGTGGGCTATACTCGGCCTTGTCTCAGGATGGTAAGTTGGTGGTTGGAGATATCCCTCTAGTGGTGTGGGGGCTGTGCTTTGGCAAAGTGGGTGGGGTTATATCCTGCCTGTTTGGCCCTGTCCGGGGGTATCATCGGATGGGGCCACAGTGTCTTCTGACCCCTCCTGTCTCAGCCTCCAGTATTTATGTTGCAGTAGTTTATGTGTCGGGGGGCTAGGGTCAGTCTGTTACATCTGGAGTATTTCTCTTGTCTTATCTGGTGTCCTGTGTGAATTTAAATATGTTCTTTCTAATTCTCTCTTTCTCTCTTTCTTTCTTTCTCTCTCTCTCGGAGGACCTGAGCCCTAGGACCATGCCTCAGGACTACCTGGCATGATGACTCCTTGCTGTCCCCAGCCCACCTGGCCATGCTGCTGCTCCAGTTTCAGCTGTTCTGCATGCGGCTATGGAACCCTGACCTGTTCACCGGACGTGCTACCTGTCCCAAACCTGCTGTTTTCAACTCTCTAGAGACAGCAGGAGCGGTAGAGATACTCTCAAAGATCGGCTATGAAAAAGCCAACTGACACTTACTCTTGAGTTGCTGACTTGTTGCACCCTCGACAACTACTATGATTATTATTATTTGACCATGCTGGTCATTTATGAACATTTGAACATCTTGGCCATGTTCTGTTATAATCTCCACCCGGCACAGCCAGAAGAGGACTGGCCAGCCCTCATAGCCTGGTTCCTCTCTAGGTTTCTTCCTAGGTTTTGGCCTTTCTAGGGAGTTTTTCCTAGCCACCGTGCTTCTACACCTGCATTGCTTGCTGTTTGGAGTTTCAGGCTGGGTTTCTGTACAGCACTTTGAGATATCAGCTGTTATAAGAAGGGCTATATAAATACATTTAATTTGATTTGAGCAGTTGTTCCCCTTGCTCTGCATGGGTAACGCTGCTTCGAGGGTGGCTGTTGTCGATGTGTTCCTGGTTTGAGCCCAGGTAGGAGCAAGGAGAGGGACGGAAGCTATACTGTTACACTGGCAATACTAAAGTGCCTATAAGAACATCCAATAGTCAAAGGTATATGAAATACAAATCGTATAGAGAGAAATAGTCCTATATTTCCTATAATAACTACAACCTAAAACTTCTTACCTGGGAATATTGCAGACTCATGTTAGAAGGAACCACCAGCTTTCATATGTTCTCATGTTCTGAGCAAGGAACTTAAACGTTAGCTTTTTTACATGGCACATATTGCACTTTTACTTTCTTCTCCAACACTTTGTTTTTGCATTATTTAAACCAAATTGAACATGTTTCATTATTTATTTGAGGCTAAATTGATAGTATTTATGTATTATATTAAGTTAAAATAAGTGTTCATTCAGTATTGTTGTAATTGTCATTATTACAAATAAATAAAAAATTGTCCGATTAATCGGTATGGGCTTTTTTTCGGTCCTCCAATAATCGGTATCGGCGTTGAAAAATCATAATCGGTCGACCTCTAAAATGAATAATCAGTGTATGTTAGAAATAAATGGAGGGCATCCGTAGAAGAACGTGGAATAAGCAGGTACGTGTAAAGCCTATCAATGTCAAAAGAAACGTGCATTACACTTATTAGAGAATTCACATGACATTCCTACACAATTAAATGTTGAAAGAGTGTGGAGGTGCATTACTAGAAAAAAATACTGTAGACATCTGATTGTGAATTTTAAGGTCATTGGTCCATTTTAATTAATTGTTTGTTTGCTCTGATTAGTTGCAGGAGTGGCTCTGGAAAATGCACCCATTCAGTTTGATTAAATGTTTGCAATGTTCGGTAATGGCTTGTACTGAACGTTCTTGAACAGACTTTGATGTATGTTTGCTCCATTTGGTGGATGTGGCTTGACGCAATGAGTGATGTATTTAAAGGGCAGCGGTGCATTTTGAACCCACAACCCAACCCCTCCTAGTTGTTCAACTGGTTGTTCAGAACAGCACCATTTCCGTTTAATTGAACGTTGCAGTATGTTGTTTCGTACTGAACGCAGCCCTGACCTACTGTAGCAGCAAACCTACTTTCATTGAGGGGATTCGATTAATCTGTCCGGGCGCCCGGGTTGGCGTGTTGTGCATCAAGTGAAAGTTGATTGCATTAGTTTTGGAACCGAGCTGCCTCCTGGGCATGAGCCAGGTGCCCCGTTCAAATCCCACGGTGAAGTCGTCTAAAAAAAATGACATAATTATGAGTAGGATTCTGTGTTTTCACATGCAAAAGTGATTGGTTTTGATAAAAAATGCTTTACGTGCCTTCCCAATGAAAACTAGTTTGAAAATTAAAATGTATATTTTATGGAAAAAATCTGTTGTATGTTTCTGGGAGATGCACCATGCTGCCTTCATGTTGACAACATGGCCGATCGGCGCAGATTACTGTTCCATTTGAGAAGGGTGCTCCTCCCCCACCGCTTTTTCCCGTTCAAGTCATGGGCCATAGACCGATGCCCCACGGCTCAGCATAATCAAATCCAACGATTCACAGCTGACAAGGCTTCTATCCAGTCTCTGTGTTCTGTTAATGTGTTAATTGTAAGTAGGCCTATCCTGAGTACAACTTGTGTTTGGTAATTGTGCGGACATGGAGATAGCCAGCAAAGGTATTTATTGTGTAATTGTACAAAAGCTTGATTATTTACACGCTACCTGTCGGATGGTTGTAACCAACTATTATTCATTATATTGACAACATAGTCGAGTGACCACTCTAACGCATGTCCTCAAAGATGGAAGGCAGGCGAGATCAGGTGGGACTATACTAGCCAATGAGAGGGCAGATATGTGCGTGAACAACAGCACAACTCCAATATAAAATATGTTTTTTCAAAGTTGCCGAAATTCCACGTGCGTCCACTTATATCAGTGCATTCGTAACAACCTAACCATTACGAAACTTCTATTCGATCAAAGAAGCCTTGTGTAGCAAATTAGCAATTGCATTTTTTGCTGACCAAATTCGACGCTCTCATTGACCTCCATTGTGGACAGATTTTGGGCAGAGTAAACCCTCTCGCTTCACCTCTTTCTCTCTGTTGTAACATATGCAAAAATATGAATAGAACATTGTAACAACCACAGGTTTTATGATAGGGCAGGATCAATGGAGACTACAACTGGATGCTGGTA
Organism: Salmo salar; assembly: GCF_965601325.2. Lineage (NCBI taxonomy): Eukaryota > Metazoa > Chordata > Actinopteri > Salmoniformes > Salmonidae > Salmo > Salmo salar. The sequence goes on from NC_138301.1 coordinate 36,497,454, forward strand.
ATGGAATCACACAACACAGGATTATCACAAAATATATATTTTATTACAAAGATGTTTAAAATAGTACACAAGCTGTAGGGGCTGGCGGGCTTAGAATGGCAGTTTCAGTGTTTTCAATACAAAAGGCTGATATAATCATTTCAGTGTAACATGCAATATTCAGTTCTTCAGTAATATAGCTCAGGCACAGTAAATTTCAAGATGTCAAGTTCAGCAGCGCAAACTTCACACAACACGTCTTGTAAGGTAGGGGCCTATTTCCAAAAGGGTCTCAATGTTGTAAACACTGAAAGTGCTTCATGCAATAAATAATCAAGCACTTGTACAATATAAATAGATGAAATATGTCCCATCTGATTACTGTAATTTGTCACTGGTTAGATAAGAATGCTGGACAAGCTGCCTCTGTGTCCCAAACTCTGCTGACTCCTGGCTCTCATGGGTCCCTCTAGCTCTCAAACTCCTGACTCCTGGCTTTCATGGGTCCCTCTAGCTCTCAAACTCTCCTGACTCCTGGCTTTCATGCGTCCCTCCAGCTCTCAAACTCTCCTGACTAAACCTGCTGGCTCTCATGGGTCCCTCCAGCTCTCAAACTCACTTGACTCAACATGCTGGCTCTCAGGGTCCCTCCAAATGCCTTCTACAAGAAGATGGAGGGGCTCTTTGCGGATCACGGTTACCCTGAGAAGAACTGAGAAGTTCAGACGTAAATTGGGGAACATGCTAAGAACCTACAAACAGGCCAAAGAACGTTGCCGGGAGACAGGCCAAAGGGAGAACCACTTGGCTGTGCTTTGAGGTTAATGTCTCTCTGGTGCATAGGGTTATGATTAACACAATATGACCTTCTGTATTTCTTATTCCCTGCAGGTAATGAATGACATACAGTTTATAAATCATTCACTATTTATTCTAACATAAGTTGAAACAAAAAAAACATATTTTGGTGTTCACACGTGTATTTGTTTTATTTACAAAGTCTGCACAGGACCAAGAAAATAATTGAAACTGAAATTGAAACGGTTGACTCTGTTTTTATGCATTTCACTGTTCTTGTGCATGTGACAATAACACTTGAACTCAGAGGAGAAGGTGGTTCGAGACCTCAATGCTGGAGGCAGTGGCTGCCATGCAGCACATTCTTCAGCAGATGCTTATGTCAGAAAGAAAGGGTTACACTGTTGAAAAAGGAAAACAAATGATGCTTGACATTCCTTCTTGTCTGTCTTTACTAGCCCAGGTGTTGTCCCATTATTTCTATTTGGAGTGTTTATCTCCTTTACGGTGGAACCATTGAACACCTCTAACAGCAGACATGCAGGTGGTAAACTTGTTTCTAAAATACTGCTTTCACTTTGTGCAAAGTATAACCCTTTAACCAGAGTGTGTTGTTTCTTTGTCGACGACAGGCAGTCTGGATATGGAATCTTTATCCGATTTGAATCAGGCACAGGATGACAGGAGGTTGAACCGAGGTTCCCAGATGGATTTTGGCATGAAACGATGCCTGTCAGACAGATCAGTTTCGTCATCTTCAAAAAATGCAGCCAGTTTCAATTGTCTGTGGTAGGAACGTATCTCTGCGTAGTTGTGCCCATGTAATGCCCAGCGTTGGAATAAATGACAGACCTCGTCGTGGTAAAGTACTCTGAGCCAATGTCGGGCGGAAGTGACTGGATAGTTCACCTTCGGCACCCAGATTGATGCGCTGTATTGAACAGAAGGCGAACACTCTTGTTGTGGGACTGAGTCGTGCCCTTGTCCTTGTTGTTAAGACCAAAGGACAGGATCACCTTCCTCACCTAGGGAAAACATCCTTCCTTGTGGTCCCTCCCAACTTCCTGCCAGTAGGAAAGGAAGTCACTGGAAGCCCCCAAATGCACCACCCGTCTGATGTCGTCCACCTGGATGCCCATGCCGAACGCCACTTTGGCCACCACACACCTGATGTGGCCATTGCCTGAAGTAAAGTCTGACTGAATGTGCTCCTAGGTCTCCGGGTCTGTCTGGCTGTGAAACATCTCCACCATTCTTGTGTCTATGCATTGAGATTCTCCAGGCATTAGGTCTCAGTGCTTCCTGAAGGCGGAAGTAAACTTCCGTGACCGGTTTAATTGTCCTGGAGACATCAAAGACAAGTAATATTGGTACTGATTTGTTCATAATTGATTCCTACATACATTCCTACATGTCTTTTTTTACATGAATGTCAGTGGAATTTTCTATCCCAATGATAATAATTAACAATCAATAAGCCTTGACTAATCCCCAAGGTTTGTAAGACACTGGGTTAAGAATAATTAGGCAAGGACTCACCTTTCTGCAAAAGGTCTGTACAGTTTATTCAGAGAACGTTCTGAAGTCCATTACACTGTAACGGCTGTCTACGGAAGAAGTGGACCAAAATGCGGCGGAGTTAGGGTTCGTCATTTTTAATGTCACGAACACTATGCAATTCACAAAACAACAAAACTGACAGCCAACACAGTCCTGTCAGGTGCAACAACTGTGACAAGAACAATTACCCACACCCACACAACGTAAACGTAGGCAACTTATGTGTGACTCCCAATCAACCACAACCCTCTACAGCTGTGCTTGATTGGAAGTCACACGGCCAAAATTAAATGAAACAATAAAACACTCACTCCCTTCTGCCACGTCCTGACCCAACTACACCCTCTACTGGTCAGGACGTGACAGTACCCCCCCCTCAAGGTGCAGACCCCGGGATGCACCTAAAAAAAGGAAAACACAAAAAAATAAATCCCCAACAAAAGGAACACCTAAACAATAAGGGAGGGAAGGGAGGGTGGCTGCCGTCACCGACGGCACTGTGCTACACCCTCCCTCCCCAACCCACCTATCCTGGAGGTGGCTCAGGTGCAGGACGTGGACCTCGCTCCACCTTCGGCGTCGCCCACTCTGTTGGCGCCGATCGCTGCGCCGGGCAGACGGGCCACTCGGGATGACCCTGGCAGACGGACCACTCTGGCTGGGTCGGAAGACATGCGTGCCACTCGGGCTGGGCCGGAAGGCATGCGGGCCACTCGGGCTGGACCGGAGGGCAGGAGGACCACTCGGGCTGGACCGGAGGGCAGGAGGACCACTCTGGCGGATCCTGACAGGCCGGGCACCCTGGCAGATCAGGGCAGGCGGGCACCTCTGGCAGAACAGGGCAGTCCGGCCACTCGGGCAGAACAGGGCAGTCCGGCCACTCGGGCAGAACAGGGCAGTCCGGCCACTCGGGCAGAACAGGGCAGTCCGGCCACTCGGGCAGAACAGGGCAGTCCGGCCACTCCGGCAGTTCAGGGCAGTCCGGCCACTCCGACGACTGTTGACTGGCGGGCAGCTCCGACGACTGTTGACTGGCGGGCAGCTCCGACTCAGGATTCACCAGGCTGGGGAGACATAACGGAGGCCTGGCTCTGGGCGCAGGCCCTGGACTCACCAGTCTGGGAAGGCCCGCTGGAGGCCTGGTTTGAGGAGGTGGCACAGGAGAGACCAGGGTGGAGAGACCCACTGGAGGACCGGTCCGTGGAGGAGACACGGGCTTGACCAGGATAGGGAGACCCACTAGAGGACTGGTCCGTGGAGGAGACACGGGCTTGACCAGGATAGGGAGATCCACTGGAGGACTGGTCCGTGGAGGAGACACGGGCTTGACCCGGATAGGGAGACCCACTGGAGTACTGGTCCGTGGAGGAGGCACGGGCTTGACCAGGATGGGAAGACATGCAGGAGGCTTGGTTCTGGGCGTAGGTACAGGATGTGCAGGGCTGGGAAGACATGCAGGAGGCCTGTTTCTGGGCGCAGGCACAGTCTTTACCAGACAACCAGCACGCACCTCAGGACGAGTATGGAGAGCTGCCTCAGGTGACATCATACCCACAACACGCTCATTAGGGCGAATGCCGTACTTTATGCACCACACTAGCAGCTCTCTCTCTCCTAATTTTCCCATTAACCCCGTCACAGTCTCTGTCTCATATCCCTCGCTCACCTCCAATGTCATCCCGACTGGCTCTGGTTCCGACCTCAGCTCCACCGACTGTCCCGTGTGCCCCCCCAAAAAAAATTATTGGGGCTGCCTCTCGCGCTCGTTGCGCTCTCTCTCCTCGTAGTATCGCCTCTCCGCTCTCGCCGCTTCAATCTCCCACTGCGGGAGGCGATAATCCCCAGCCTGAGTCCATGGTCCCTCTCCGTCCAGGATCTGTTCCCACGTCCATTTGTCCATAACGCAGTAGTCCTGCTGCTCCTTCCTCTTCCGCCGCTTGGTCCTTTGTTGGTGGGTAATTCTGTAACGGCTGTCTACGGAAGAAGTGGACCAAAATGCGGCGGAGTTAGGGTTCGTCATTTTTAATGTCACGAACACTATGCAATTCACAAAACAACAAAACTGACAGCCAACACAGTCCTGTCAGGTGCAACAACTGTGACAAGAACAATTACCCACACCCACACAACGGAAACGTAGGCAACTTATGTGTGACTCCCAATCAACCACAACCCTCTACAGCTGTGCTTGATTGGAAGTCACACGGCCAAAATTAAATGAAACAATAAAACACTCACTCCCTTCTGCCATGTCCTGACCCAACTACACCCTCTACTGGTCAGGACGTGACATACACAAAGACATTCATTTTATGCTAACTCTCCACCTATGCACATACCTCCACACAAAGAGTAGGTGAGTTGTATCCCTCCCTGGAATTCTCACCACTGTTAATCACTACCCAGTGCTGTCTGCCTTTCCCCCGAGATTAGAGAGACCTTGAGGGTCACTCCCTTTCTTCTCTAAGTTACTCAAAGTTCCTCACTAGGTCGGGTCAAACACAGTCTACTATTTTCTTAGGCACACTAATACACACACACACACACACACACATTTCATTTTTGTCCCGGGCCTCTACTAGACCTTATGGGCATTTCGATTAGTACTTTAATTATTCATTATACATGCTACATAACTACTAATTACTCATTGGTTACGTGACAGGGTTGGATTCTTTAATCATTTACCTTTGAACATATTATTCCCTTATCAATGAAGGAATTGCCAAATGCATCATTTATAGTTACGACAGTGGATGTACTGCATGCTGCAAAACACAACCTTGGTTGCTTCTCTGCCACCTTCTCTCAATTTATCCACCAGCCATGGCCCCTCAACTACGATGTTGATGCTATGGACGGACAGTTAGATTTTGGGTCAGTCTTGGATCTGATGATACACAAGCCCAGTTGTATAGTTACTGTAGCATTCGCATCATGGAACATGTGACAATAAAACATGCAATAATTTCACAATCATGGGCTGGAAAAAAGCACTGTGTAAGCTATCACTAATAAAGGAGGAAGTAGCCACAATCACAGACTAGGAAGAACAGTCATCATCTCAAAGGAGCTCATGGAGAGGTCTATGCGCTCGCCATCTTCCAGTGAGCATCAGGATGGGTGCTGAAATTATACTCCTTACAGACGGGATTTTAAGGTACACTCGAAAGGATGTGAGCCCCTGTTAACCTGTTGGGGCTAGGGGGCAGTATTTTCACGGCCGGATAAAAAACGTACCCGATTTAAACTGGTTACTACTCTTACCCAGAAACGAGACTATGCATATAATTAGTAGATTTGGATAGAAAACACTCTAAAGTTTCTAAAACTGTTTGAATGGTGTCTGTGAGTATAACAGAACTCATATGGCAGGCCAAAACCTGAGAAGATTCCATGCAGGAAGTGCCCTGTCTGACAATTTGTTGTCCTTCTAGGGCATCTCTATCAAAAATACAGCATCTCTGCTGTAACATGACATTTTCTAAGGCTTTTATTGGCTCTCAGAAGGCGCCAGAAAGTGGAATGAGAGCTCTGCAGTCTCTGGGCGAAAAACAGCAGGAGTGTTTGTGAGTGGTCAGGCAGGGAACACTGACACTGGAGTGCGCATGCACGAGAGGACTCCATGTTTTTCTTTCTCTCTTTGAACGAATACAACGTCGCCCGGTTGGAATATTATCGCTATTTTACGAGAAAAATAGCATAAAAATTGATTTTAAACAGCATTTGACATGCTTCGAAGTACGGTAATGGAATATTTTGAAATTTTTTGTCACGAAACCCTTCGGATACTGACCTCAACACATGAACAAAACGGAGCTATTTCAATATAACTATGGATTATTTCGAACCAAAACAACATTTGTTGTTGAAGTAGAAGTCCTGGGAGTGCATTCTGACGAAGAACAGCAAAGGTAATCAAATTTTTCTTACATTAGCATGTGATGTTCAGAACTAGCATACTAGCATACGTTTTTTATACGGCCGTGCAAATACTGCCCCCTAGCCCCAACAGGTTAAAACACACTGTTTTGCAATGAAGGTCTACAGAATCCTCAGCAGCACTCTGTAGGGTAGCACCATGGTATAGCCAGCAGACCGCTAGCTTCTGTCCTCCTCTGGGTACATTGACTTCAATACAAAACCTAGTAGGCTCATGGTTCTCACCCCGTTCCATAGACTTACACAGTAATTATGACAACTTCCAGGAGGAGGTCCTCCAACCTATCAGAGCTCTTGAAGAATAAACTGACATGTTGTCCACCCAATCAAAGGATCAGAGAAATAATCTAGTACTGAAAGCATAAGCTACAACTAGCTAGCACTGCAGTGCATAAAATGTGTTGAGTAGTCGACTCAAAGAGAGATAAAGACTATATTTGAACAGTTTTGAAAAAATGTCTTTCTTCCAAAATTAAGGAGAAGCAAGCAAGAGAGAGTGTGTATATTTTTGTTCACTTTCACTTACTTAGCTAGTTTAGCCTACTCAAACACCCGGCTCAAACAGAGAGGGAGGCTATGTTAGCTAGTTGTCTTTGGCTATCCAACACTGGAACTCTTCCAAGTCAACATAAGCTTTTGGTTTTATTATTGCCAGCGGGCTGTAACGGCTAAACTGCTTGCTGCTGACTGTACACTGTACTGCACTGGGGAGTAACGGCTAAACTGTACCCTGTACTGCACCGGGGAGTAACGGCTAAACTGTACACTGTACTGCACCGGAGTGTAACGGCTAAACTGTACACTGTACTGCACCGGGGTGTAACGGCTAAACTGTACATTTTACTGCACCGGGGTGTAACGGCTAAACTGTACACTGTACTGCACCGGGGTGTAATGGCTAAACTGTACACTGTACTGCACCGGGGTGTAACGGCTAAACTGTACACTGTACTGCACCGGGGTGTAATGGCTAAACTGTACACTGTACTGCACCGGGGTGTAATGGCTAAACTGTACACTGTACTGCACCGGGGAGTAATGGCTAAACTGCTTGCTGCTGACTGTACACTGTACTGCATGATTGTAGCGGGTTTACTAACACATTAGTTCTAGTAGCTACGTTGACTATGACATGACATGGATGTAGGGTGTGTGTAGCGGTTAGCGGGAGTTTTTTTTGCCTGGTCACAGACAGCTGATGTAAAGTCCACAAGGGAGGGGAAAAAGTGAGAGGAGAGCGCGTAGATAGATGCGAGAAGTTATTATATATATTCAATGAGCTGTTTGTATGTGGCTGCTATGAAAGTGAACTGTGTTTGCGTGTGATTATTTTGAAAAATGATTCTTAAACGGAAGCAAACGGGACGAAACCGGATAAACATATCTGAATTTGTCCAATAGAAACTCTCGTTTGCAACTGTTAGACTAATGCTTACACCCTAGATCAGCTAGATGCAGGCAAGAGTGTGAAAGTCAGTATTGAATGTGTCAATGTCTATCACCTAGATTACTCAAAATACTATCGACCTGTAAACTTTGATTCAGGCAAGGTTGTAGCAACCTCATGATGGTTATAGGGAAAATAAGAGTATCATGTAGTCGCCTAAACCTATCGATATTACATTGAACTGGGTGAATGGAATATGAATAACAGTCATCCAACATGCTGTAATAGAAATAAGGCCATGCTCATAAAAAAAGTATCCTCATCTTTAACTGCACCAATGGGCCACTGCTTTGTTGGATTATTGGGAGTGGCACCACAGGATGCCCCTCTGGACAGGCATATTTTTTTTTATTTAACTAGGCAAGTCAGTTAAGAACAAATTCTTATTTTCAATGACGGCCTAACTGCCTTGTTCAGAAGCAGAACGACAGATTTTTACCTTGTCTGGTGAGGGATTTGATCTTTAACCTTCCGGTTGCTAGTCCAACGCTGTAGCCATTGGATAAAGGAAGTCATGTGTCAGCTCAAGCTAGAGAAAATGCGCTATTCCTTAAAATGATCTGCAATTCAATTGTATGATATCTGGCAACCTTTCCTATCTTTTGTATAGAACATGGACCTAGCTAATTTCACAACTGCATAAACTAACCCAAATAAGAATTTATATCACTATTTTTACTTTTATTGTATCTTTGTTTTTCATTATTTGATTATATCACTTCAATTCTGTCATGCCTGTTTAATAAAAGTCTGGTATTCGGGTGGTGCTCTGTAGGAGCATGAGGGTTGGGCTGAGTTTGATGTGGTAACTTTGTGGCGCAGCTAATCATATACCGAGCACAACATAACGATTCTAAACAATATTAGTTGATCGTTCTAATAATGGACAGTGTGCCCACTGTGTGTCTGGCACCGAGCTCCAAACACTGCTGAACATCTTGTGCCACGGTACTCAATAAACAATTAAATAGTACCTGTGCATTCATTATCATTTCTATGGGATTGTGACAGGATGAGAACAGTCAGTCCAATTTGGCAATAATTTGACAGCGGGAAAATTCTGGGTCATTTGGTTAATCAAACAGCAGAGGGAGACAAATCTCCAGAAAACAGCTCTGCAGCAAACGAGTGTAAAGGAGGAAGTGTGTTTCAGATTGTCCCCCTGCACCGGCTGTGATCTTAGTAGAATGACTCGCACAAAAACTAGAAAAGCATACCACAAAAACCGTGGCAAGCCCAATACAGTATAGGAACAGAGGGTTTGTAATGTCCTAGTTCAGTCAAAGCCCCCGATTCTGTCTCAGCCTTTATTCGTGACCCCTTAATTACTGGCAAGCTGACTACCTCCTGACAGTGATGCCTAGGGTCAATACTAAAGGGGCACCTGTACTGTACTGTACCCAGGCATTCAATTGGGTTGCGCAGGGGGTGGAATCATCCATTCATCCATCCACCTACCAATCCATTTGATCCATCCGTCCGTCCATCTGTCCATCCACCTACCTATCCATCGATCCATTCGTCCGTCCGTCCGTCCATCCACCCATCCCCCTATCTATCCTAGCTATGAGTTTACACGTAAGCACGCCAGAGTTACAAAGACAATAGGATCATTGGTTGAAAGTCAAGTGAGTTTGTAATATCCCAGTTCATCCTGGTCAAAAGCCCTCTCTCTCATCTCTCCCTCCCCCTCATACTGCCCTCTCTCCCCCTGTATCTCCCCTATGCTTTGCCAACATCTATTCCTCACCTCATAATAAAGGAGAACCCCCCGGCATGTTGTAATACCCACTTTTATCTGCCACTCCAAAGGGCATGGTGAGTGATAGCTGTAATACACCACTTCTCTACAGTGTCTGTATTAGGGCCAGGCGAGTGAGCAGCGGTGACAGCAACAGCATAATATGAGTCCAAAATGTCACCCTATTCCCTACTACTTTTAGCCAAGGCTCATAGGGCTCTGGTCAAAAGTGGTGTACTGTATAGGAGATAGGGTGCCATTTTGGACATAAACAAAACTGTGCTGGAGTTTGCCTATCTGAGTTGATTAAATGCCCAAAATCACAGTGACACACAAGTTTAGTAGGGAGGTCTTGAAACGTTATATCAGTTTCAGGATGAAAATGTGTCTGGGGGTATGGGAAACATGACATGGAACTAGTTACAGTACATACTGTTACAAACTGGTGTAGTACATGAGATGATGATGACTGCACGATGATTGTTTATGATGATGATGGTGAAAATCATGAGTATGATGATCATGATGATTATTAGGATAATGATCTGAATGATGATGATGGTGAGGAGGATGATTGTTGTTATTATAGTTATTATTAATGTGACGAAGATTATGATCATCATGATGATGATAACGATCATGATGATGTTGAACTCTACTGAATAAACGTGAAGCTCGAACAAATTTGGCATAATCACGTACCCCTATTCTCCTGTAGCCGATTCTGAAATCCATATTGGCGATGGGACGGGGGCGGCAATCAGCTGCGCAGCGCTCTAACTTTGTCCCTTCATTATTTGAGCTCCATATCGCTACTGCCCAGTCGCGCTACATTTAGAGCGAGAGAAAGAGGGAGAGACTTCAGACTTTTATTGTGACTCCGTAGTAGGCCACAGCACAACGGAATATTTAGTTGTTGTATGCGAATTAGTTGTTTATGGATTTGATACATCATATCATTGACTGCGAGTTTTGGTTGCGGTTCTGAAATCGGGGAGTGTCGCGGCGGGTGGAAATCAGGTTTGAGGAATCAGTGGGATATGTTGATCTGTACATGAGCGCAGCGCATTCTTCCGAAAGAAGGTAACTTATATATCTGTGCCATCGTACTGTCATTCTGTCCAAATGTCTGTGAAATATTTGGTGTCTGTGAATGGTCTCTATCGCGCCACAGAATCAGTTTTACCAAGTGCAAGTTGATTATTTCAGCCTAAATATTATTGTTCTGGCATTTTATGTTTACAGCGTTTACATTTAGAAATGCGCCGCGTCATCTTTTTGACACGGTAGACATTCTCTTCGCTGTTGTAAATATCGTTATTATTTTAAATACGTTTTATAGACACGTGAACCTCCTACTCTACTGCCCTAGACATCGCTGAACTGTACCTTTAGAGCTACCCCTACCCTGCGGGAGCATCCTTCACAGTGGCGGTTCTACACCATTTCAACTGGGGGGGGGGGGGGGGGGGGGGGGGGGGCAAGCTGGGGCCAGTTGTACTGTTAGAGGGGCCAGTTACATTAGACGTTATTGTTGTCATATCGTTTTCTTCACTTCATTTTCAGGCATTAACAGGCAAAAGACCATGTTCATAATCATCATCGTTGCCACTGTCTAATAAAGGATGTAAAAAAAGAACGATAGCAAAAATTAGTTCTGTAAAAATTATTTCATACTCCACATTTGGGGGGGGCACAAGGGGGTCCAAAATTGTTGTCACAGGGGCACTGGCCCCCCCCCTGGCCCCCCAGAACCGCTAGTGATCCTTCACTGTCTAGAATGAACTTTCGAGAAAGTGGGAGCCTATCTGACAAGTAGAATGAATTTGCTAGAAATCAATAATTGGCCAATGCTCTTTCCAGCGGAGGGAAGTGCTTCTCCCAGGATTCCATCCATGTAGCGGTTGTGCTGTTACATGTGCCAGTTATCCATCAGCTTTTCAGTACATCGTTATAATCACATTCATGCAATATTGAACCCTGATACCCAAAGAAACTACCTAGCTAGTCTCATTCATTGTACTTTACAGACGCACATATGCCAATATCTCTATTTTTATAGGCTATACATTCAATCTCAATCTGATTCCTTTTATTTAGGCTCATTTATACAATCTAACTTTATCATCGGTGACAGCTGATAGCCTATTCCTGTATTTTCACACATGTTTTTGCAACATCACTGTATTGTGTAGGTATTAGGCTGGCCATAATAATATTTTGATTTGATGGGAAGAGCGGTGCAAATTCTGGGTTTTTGCCTTTCTCTCCCCCGTCTTGACACTGACTGAAACATGTCCTCTCTATCCCAGGCTGCACCTCACCAACACATAACAGCACGTTTAACCGCGGAGCTAAGATGAAACCACTCCTGGTCCTGCTCTGGGAGACTGGGCTAGCTCTCTCTCTGCTCTACTCCACTGCACAGGTACTGTACCATTCACATGGTGGCATTTAAATCAACGTTTGGTTCAATTTGATATGGCACAGTGTTTCAGAAATGGTGGGTAGGGCCCGCTAATTGGACGATGAGGCCACCCACTGTGGAGTCGTAAAACTTCATGTACAGTGTGATCAAACCTTCACTTATGTGATATTTTATTTGAAGGTTGCTTGTTCAACCCTGAAGAAGGCCCTGGGTTCCAGAACGTTGGTTCTGTTATAAATGATTGGGAGTGATGAAGGGTGCATCTCAGTTGTATTTCCTTCATTCTTTGAGTCTGATGTCCTCACCTCCTTCTCAAAGCATGTTGGAGGAGAAGGTCTGAGGGGAGGAACCTCCCCACTGGGCACAGATGTCAGTTCAACGTCTAGTTTTGATTTACATTTGGTTGAGTGGTCAACTCACGTGAATTCAATGTGAAAATTCAGTCAGTGTATTTAGGTTAAAAGTTGGGTGAAAAATGATGAAATTCCTACATTCATGACTTTTTACAAATCCAATCAGTTTGATTCAACGTCATCACATTCCAATTTTGGGTTGAAATGATGTAGAAACAACGTTGATTCAACCAGTGTTTGCCCAGTGGGTCAGATCTTCTCCTCCAATGCGTTGTGAAAAGGACACAAGGATGTGAGAAATCAAGCAAAGACCAGATTCACCCGTAGAGATTCTCACTTTCTTCGTTTTTTAAAATTGATGGTCAGTATATAGTCTGCACCTTGTCAACTATACGGGGGTGTGCCTCTCTTCCAAATGACACTCCGTTCCCTATGTAGTTTACACTACTAAGTAGTGCACAATATAGTTTACACTACTAAGTAGTGCACTATATAGGGAAAACGGTACCATTTGGGACACACACGTGGTGACATCTCGAAGCTCTTGTTCCTGGGTATTTCAGCCTATACAGGTGTGTGGCTATTATTGTAGATGTGTGTAGTACAGAGCTATGGGACAGTTGGAGGATGTTCGTCTGCCTGGCTATGTCTATATGGAGCCAGCTGAATTGAATGTCACCTCTCTTTATGAGGATCAACCCTCTAAAGCCCTAAGGTTGATATATATATATATATATATATATATATATATATATATATATATATATATATATATATATATATATATATATATATAGTGATTATAGTAGTGGGTTGTAGTGGTGTCTAATACACACACACACCACACACACACCCACACACACACACACACACACACACACACACCACACACACACCACACACACACCACACACACACACACACACACACACACACACACACACACACACACACACACACACACACACACACACACACACACACACACACACACACACAACAGGCTGCTGAGGGCCAGTTGATAACAGAGATCTGTTGGGCTCTGCCACTGAGTGGTGAGGCCTTTTTTTAGGATAAGGGATGCATCCCAAATGGGACTATGGTCAAAAGTAGTGCACTTTATAAAATAGGGTGCCATTTGGCACACAGCCAAGGCTTGCTAGTTAACATGTAGTAAGCTAGTGTGTGAATACAGATGGAGCACACTGAAACCTGAATCTGCCAGTTGACTGTGATGTTGGACACGCTGCTTTAGGCTTCTACAGGAGACCAAAATAGAGTTCGAAGTCTGTTTTATGATTTGCTTGTATAACATGCTGGTATTTGTATTTACATGTTGTCTGTATGGAGTAAAGGGAATTACCCATAGAGATTAGAATAACTTTGAGTCTCCTCTACTCTCTCGTGTTGATTCAGTTTTCCCAATAGCACAATGTAGGGCCCCTTTACATTTACATTTTACATTACATTTTTACTTTACAGCACTTGTAATTGTCTGGTTTCTAAAAGACGTGTCTGTCTTATAGGTCCAGTCCTGCATTTCATTTCTGTCTGTATGTGAGTGTAACATGTGGAGCCGTTGCGTGGGTAGTAAGTCAGAACAATGAAAGCCACCAGTGTCTTGAGGACAGGTGTGTCTGCCAAGGCTCTCTCCTAGTTCCCAGCCCTCTCACTCATCTGCTCATACAATTAGACCCTGAATCTGGTGCCTAAGTCTGAATTTCTTGAAGTATGTAAAGGTGTACCACAGAGGTTGATTTTGGGACCTGCTCTCTTCACTATTTACTGTGTATACACACCATTGGTCAATCTGTTAAAAATTGTGAACTTCATCTATATGCAGATGATAGTATTATGTCTGCAACTGCCCGACTTGATCTGTCTGTTGATCTGTCTGTTGATCTGGCTGTTGCTCTGACTGTTGATCTGGCTGTTGATCTGACTGTTGATCTGACTGTTGATCTGGCTGTTGATCTGGCTGTTGATCTGACTGTTGATCTGACTGTTGATCTGGCTGTTGATCTGACGGTTGATCTGGCTGTTGATTTGGCTGTTGATCTGGCTGTTGATCTAGCTGTTGATCTAGCTGTTGATCTGACTGTTGATCTGACTGTTGATCTGGCTGTTGATCTGACTGTTGATCTGACTGTTGATCTGGCTGTTGCTCTGACTGTTGATCTGGCTGTTGATTTGGCTGTTGATCTGGCTGTTGATCTAGCTGTTGATCTAGCTGTTGATCTGACTGTTGATCTGGCTGTTGATTTGACTGTTGATCTGACTGTTGATCTGGCTGTTGATCTAGCTGTTGATCTAGCTGTTGATCTGACTGTTGATCTGGCTGTTGATCTGACGGTTGATCTGGCTGTTGATTTGGCTGTTGATCTGACTGTGTATCTGGCTGTTGATCTGGCTGTTGATCTAGCTGTTGATCTGACTGTGTATCTGGCTGTTGATCTGACGGTTGATCTGGCTGTTGATCTAGCTGTTGATCTGACTGTTGATCTGACTGTTGATCTGGCTGTTGATCTGGCTGTTGATCTAGCTGTTGATCTAGCTGTTGATCTGACTGTTGATCTGGCTGTTGATCTGACTGTTGATCTGACTGTTGATCTGGCTGTTGATCTGACTGTTGATCTAGCTGTTGATCTGACTGTTGATCTGACTGTGTATCTGGCTGTTGATCTGGCTGTTGATCTAGCTGTTGATCTGACTGTTGATCTGACTGTTGATCTGACTGTTGATCTGGCTGTTGATCTGGCTGTTGATCTAGCTGTTGATCTGGCTGTTGATCTGACTGTGTATCTGGCTGTTGATCTGGCTGTTGATCTGGCTGTTGATCTGACTGTTGATCTGACTGTTGATCTGGCTGTTGATCTGACTGTTGATCTGGCTGTTGATCTGACTGATGATCTGGCTGTTGATCTGGCTGTTGATCTGACTGTTGATCTGACTGTTGATCTGGCTGTTGATCTGGCTGTGTCTAAACTACAGTCAGCTTTTAGAGCTATACAGGAATCCCTTGCTGATTTAAAACCTGATATGGAGAACACTAAATACATGCTGTTTTGAAACTCTCTCAGAATGTGTCAGATGACCTACATGTTCACTCATTAGATGGTTCTCCAATCAAATGTGTTCCCACATATAAATACTTATGTCTTTGAAATTTTAAAAACATAGATGAGCTGGTTAAGAAGCTAAGATTTAAAGTTGACTTTTTCTACAGAAACATATGGTGCTTTTCTCTAAGCAGTAGGAAGCAGATCATTCAGTCAACCTTTTTATCTGTTCTTGTTTATGCAGCTGCTACTACACTTAAACCTTTGGATATCATCTACCATAGTGCCCTTTGTTTAGTTACAGGTGAAGGTTTTAATACTCATCACTGCATCCTGTATCAAAAGGTTGGCTGGACTTCGCTAAAGACCCGTAGATCTCTACATTACTCCCTTTTTGTTTACAAGGCCCAACTTCATAAACTTCCCTCTTATCTAACTTTACTTTTGAAGTATAGACACCTGAGTTGCCTAATCCGTTCATGGGATTGGTTAACTGTTGAGGTTCCTAGGGTCTCCACAGAGCTAGGTAAATCTGCTTTTAGTGTTAATGCACCGTATTGCTGGAACAAAATTCAAAATACATTTCATCTTGATGTTCTGGTGCCGTGCTGATTGGGGACTTATTGTGGAGGAATGTCTTTTTTTCTGGGTGATTTGTGATGTTTTGTTTGTGCTTCCCATGACTGTATTTTAATGTTTATTTACAGTATATAGTTTGGGTATAATGTGTTGTTGTATATACAGGGCGCATTTGCAAAAGAGACCTAGGTCTCAATATGTTGTCCCTAAAGGTTAAATAAAAAAAGATAATATGGATAGATGCATATGTACGCATGACTGCTCATGCGCACACACACACACACACACACACACACACACACACACACACACACACACACGCACACACACACACACACACACACACACACACACACACACACACACACACACACACACACACACACGGATGCATACTCACGTAGGCAGGCACATGCACGCAGGTAGGCTTCCCCTCTCTCTCTCCTTCTCTCTTTCCCTCTCTCTTCTCTCTTTCTCTCACACACAGCTGCCAGAGGTCTTTCACTGGCCACACCTGTGGCTTAGCCTCCCTCTGTGACCAGTGGAACAGAGGCTCACACAGGCCCTGTGTGTGTGAGAGAGACAGCAAGAGAGAGCGAGCGAGAGTGGGAGAGAGAGAGAGAGAGAGAGAGAGAGAGAGAGAGAGAGAGAGAGGGGGTCTCCTAGGGAACAGGTGGAGGGGAACACATTATATCAGCTGAGTGCTTTAGCAGATAGCATGTCCAGGTTTATTTGTAATTCTGTTGAGTTCATGTCTCCATGATATATCAGTTGTCCATTCCCCCACTTTATCTCTCACACTCTCACACACTCTCTCTCACACACACACACACACACACACACACACACACACACACACACACACACACACACACACACACACACACACACACACACACACACACACACACACACACACACACACACACACACACACACACACACTCCAACTGTGCCTCTCTCTTAGCTGCATATCGCCCCAATAATGAGTTAACTGCAGAAAACGACGTGCTAAACTCCTTAAAGTCTCTTAAAAGTGCTGATTTCACCACATTTGTGATCACGTGTCGCTGTAAATACTGCTGCTGACAGGAGCAAGGGACACAGCTTGCTCGGTCAGAGCACCGGCCTCCAGAATGCTGCAGTGATTTGTGAGTTAGACCTCAAAACACTTCTCTTTCTCCCCTAAACGCTGTTTTCCGGGACCCAGAGTAGCCCTTTCCTGCAGTCAATGACCAAAAGTGCCCTCTTTGGCCTCATGGGTGGAATGTTATTACTTTTTTCATAATTTCATAATTATTGAAGATACTTTTTTTAACGACAAATCTGGTGTGTCAATGTCAAAGAGTTTTGTTATATTTCAGTCTTCCGTGATGTATATAAAGTGTAATATTGGGATGTTATTCATTTCAACTGTATATCTGACATGGTACATGTCTTTTTTTATATAAGTCCATAACCATGTGTGTGAGGTGTATACTTTTGTTTCAAAGTAGATTTGCTTAACACTACCAATAATCTCTCTGTGTGGCCCTGATTTAGCCCACTGCAGTAATTGAAGAAGGCATCTATTTATCCTTCAAAAGTTTAACTAATTTAAACTTTTTCCTGAAAAAAAACCGGACTAATGGTGGATGGTCTGTTGCCGGTCAACGTATGAGCCCCATACTGTCTTGGGCTCAATGTTAGTCTCCAGTTTTACGTAATTCATGACTGATACAAAATCTCTGAATCTCTGTGTGGCCCGCTGTTAATCTCCTCCTGACCTGTACTATAATTTAAACTCAATGGAGTTTCAATGTTTTTCTGTTAAAACTTGGTGGTGGAATGTTTGGGGCATTGGACAGTAGAGTCAGCCAGCCAGCCAGATAGCCAGTCAGTCAGGTCAAATGAGGATTAGTAGGGTGGGGGGTTATGGGGGCTGTAGTTAGGGAAGGGTGGGGAGTTATGGGGGCTGTAGTTAGTAGGTCCATGCTTGGCTGGGTGTCCGCCTGGATTATGACAAGCAGATGTGGGATTAGACTCACGCTTGATTGGCTTTTATTGTTGCCGTGGTTTTCTAGAGGTGCTGTAAGACTTCGAGCTCTGCCCTCCTCCTCTTCAATTTCTCTCTTTCTCTTGATCTCGATCTCTCTCTCCTTCTTTCAGTGTCACTCTTTCTCTCTGTCTCTATCTCTCTATCCCCCCTTTCTCTCTCTCTGTAACCTCTTTCCTGTCCCTGTCTTTGTCTTTGCTGTATCTCTCCCTCCCCCTCTTTCTCTCTGTCTCTATCTCTCTATCCCCCCTTTCTCTCTCTCTGTAATCTCTTTCCTGTCTCTGTCTTTGTCTTTCCTGTATCTCTCTCTCCCCCTCCCCCTCTTTCTCTCTCTCTGCCTTAGACTCCAGAGGTTACTGAGTACAGAAGTTCACTACTGGTATTGTGCTGTTAGTCAGGCATCCATTTTGACAGATTTAGCTCAGGTCAACAGGTCAACACTTTGTTGTTGTTGTGTTCATTGGCAACAGAAAATAGTGAGAAGAGAGAGAGTGTGTGTGTGTGTGTGTGTGTGTGTGTGTGTGTGTGTGTGTGTGTGTGTGTGTGTGTGTGTGTGTGTGTGTGTGTGTGTGTGTGTGTGTGTCTGTGTCTGTGTCTGTGTCTGTGTGTGTGTGTGTGTGTGTGTGTGTGTGTGCGTGCGTGCGTGCGTGTAGACTCAGGAATAGAAGAATAGAAGGGTACATGGCTGTTATCTCCCACTGACGATGGTGTTGGGGTAACAGCTCCGTAATCACAGGGTATTCTTCTTGGAGCCTTCCTGAGATCAACACCTCTCTGTAGTGGAGGGAGACTCAAGACACTCAGAGGGTATTAGCACTGCTAACAAAAATACTCTCCCACTCCCCCCTCTCTCTTCCCCTTCTCTTTCTTTCTCTCCCTCTCTTTTCCCCCTCTTTCTCTTCTCCCTTTCTCTCTTTCTCTCATTTATCTATCTCTGATTCTTTCCTTCTCTCTATATTTTCCTTGCTATAGAAAATATGAATGTGTGTTGGCAACATGATCAAGATGGCTTATGGCGTTTTCTTCGAAGACTACTTTCTGGTGAGCAGGTATCCACGTTGTCGCACCAGAGAGCTTTTCATTGCAATGCAGTGAAGGATATACAGTATGTGTGCTAGAGACGGTAGCTGCCCTGTAGGCAGAGGAGGGTGGGGTGGGAGTGGTGTTCCCATGGCTCCTGTTTGGATACAGAGGGGTTAAGGGGGCACACAGTAACCACATTGTGTTTGAACAGCTGTCTGTTACAAACAACAGGCTGAGGGATGACAGGAAGTCACCTGGGAGGTCAACAGGAAGAGGAAGTGGACAGGGGTAGATTTGGGAGTAGGTGGAGTGTTGTAGAGATGATACTGTATGCTGTGATAAAGGCAGAAAGGAGAAATGGCTTCCACAATAAAAACCATGGAAATCCCTGAGGGAGATGGTCTCTGTGTGTGTTATAGAGGGAATAGTATGTTAACGTGTTGTTATTATCCATTAATGCAGGTTTTCACAGCAGTCCCAGCGTGAATCTCCCTATGTCAACCCCTCCCTCCCTCTCTTTCTCTCAACATGTTAACCCCTCCCTCCCTCCCTCTTTTTCTGTCAACATGTCAACCTCTCCATCCCTCCGTCCCTCCCACTTTTTCTCTCAACATGTCAACCTCTCCCTTCCTCTCTACCTATTTTCCTCTCAACATGGGAGGAAACTCACTGATGAGGAGATTTAGCAGTTCACAGAAACATCAAGTGTGCTGTTAACTGACTGTGTTGTGACTCTGTTATCTTGGTTTGGGTGGATTCTACCATGGGTTCATGGTATTGCACTGGGACCTTAAGACCTACTCTTTACAGTAGGGGTACCCTTGGTGTAGTGGGTGTGTTTGGGTGTAGTGTGTTGTTGATTCACCACAAGTGTGTGTGTTAGTCTACAGTGTATTTGTGTGTTACTGTGCAAGCTTGGAGTGTGTTGTCAATATTCTACAGAGGCCCCTATTACACCACAATTGAGTGTGTTAGTCTGCAGTGTTTGTGTGTTACTGCAAGGGTGGTGTATTGTCAATCTTGTACTGAGGCCCCTAACACCACAATTCAGTGTTAGTGTGTT
Organism: Salmo salar; assembly: GCF_965601325.2. Classification (NCBI taxonomy): domain Eukaryota; kingdom Metazoa; phylum Chordata; class Actinopteri; order Salmoniformes; family Salmonidae; genus Salmo; species Salmo salar. The sequence goes on from NC_138301.1 coordinate 36,517,461, forward strand.
GTCAATCTTCTACAGAGGTCCCTATAACACAATTTTGAGGCCCTTGGATACTATCCATCTTTGATTACGCCATGCAAACTGCCCTGGCAGCCACAGGCACCAGTCCTTCACAAATTGGACTCCATTAGATCCATGCAGGCGATAGCATTAGCGCTAGCGTCGTCGCTAGCCAGTCTCTCAGTGTCAATCATTAGCATGGATTTCACAGCTCTGTTCGAAGGGGAAACCCAAAACCCTGGCGCAGGATGATAATAGTAAGTGCAATCTGGAGTACAATCTGGAGTAATGTAATTTTGACCATGTGGCTGGGCTAGTGACGGTGGCTAGCCTAGCGTGTCTTAGCGTGTTTTGTGTTATCGCCGTTGTCCTTGTTTATTCACAGTTTGGCTCCTGTTTATTTTTCGGTAGTGGATTCATTACGTCTCGGAATGTCGTTATCAAGACGAGAGTCTTGCTGGTGAATTTCCTTTCTGTGGTTTATTATTGATATTACTCCAGCCCCGGCTGACTCTCTCTCTCACAGCTGTATGTGTGCCTGCGTGTGTGCATGTGTGTATGTGCGTATATGTGTATGTGCACGTACGTGTGTGTGTTTCAGCCATCCATTTAGCAAAACTCTTTCCCGGCCAGGAGCAAAATCATTTTCACATGTGGGTGTTATTAAAGGGACAGTGCAGTCAATTCTCCTGTTTTTTAATGATATTTCCACAGGTGAAAATTATGACAATGCCCTTTTAGTGTAAGAGCTTTAAAAAGAAAAACACCTGGAATTTTAGCCTGTTCACAGGGGATGAAGTTTTTGGCCCACAGCATGACATCACAATCAAATCTGATTATTCTGATTATTTGCATATGTATCCTCCTACATTAAAGAGGTAAGCGGAGTAGCCTGTTAAACTCTGAGTGGTTGTTTTGGACGATGTACAGTACACCTGTGGTACCCACTCTGTCAATTTCAGTCAGTAAATAGAAAGTGACATATCATTTAAAAGCTACAGCACTTGTCTTTTTGGTAATGAAAGTCAAACCTTCATATTCATAGAGTATGCAATTTAGGTAAAGTCACCAAAAGTGCAAAAATGTTGCATGCATGGAAAGGGTAAACCCTGGTGGTCATCATAATGCCATTTGGGGTGCCATGTGGGACACAGATTGCTTTTACATCTTGTGGTGGAACAGCTAACACACCAGCTGCCTGTGGGCCCTGGTCAAATGTAGTGCCCTATATAGGGAATAGAGTGACATCTGGAACTCAGCAAAGAACTATGAACTCTGGAGGATAGCAAACTAATGTTCCCTAATAAAAGACACGTAGCGGAGGGATACGAGGCGAGGCAGAGGTAGTGGTTCTCACATACTGTTTGTAGGGCTTGTGTATGGATCAGTGGGTGAGGAGGTGTAGCCTGTTTATTGAAGTATGACAATTTCTATACTTGTTATGTAAATGCCTCCTCCAAGAAGAAAATACCCTTGCAGGTAGGGTTGTACATTCTGGGGAATATTCAGAGGTGGAAACTTTCTGTGGGAATTAACGGAAATATATGCAAATTAATATTAATACCATTTAAATGTAGATGTTTTTTGCATTGGATATATTTACCATATCATATAGAGACCGACACATCAACATTTTACCTTATCATAAGTAAACATAATTTCAAATGATTAAATCCTTACAATAGAAATAAAAACAACAATTTAGTATGAATTGAACTTTAATTAAATGAGTTGACTCTTCACATGGGATGATTTCACTGAACAACAAAAGAAAGGGAATATTGAATGATCCCCAATGATCCATCGCATCTCCCAAAAACTTTTTCAACATACATCTGTAAAATGATAGTCTAGAAACTACAACTTTGGTTGTCTTCCTCTCAGGCTTCCATGTCTTCTCCCTGGGCCTCCTCAATGTCCACCTCTTGAACATCAGACTCTGAGGCATCATCTTCACTGTCACTTTCCAACCTTGTTGAGGATGGCTTGTTGTCGGGCACAAAAAGCCTCAAATTTGCCTGGATGGCCACCAATTTTTCAACCCTTGTATTGGTCAGCCTGTTGCGTGCTTTGGTGTGTGTGTTCCCAAACAAGAACCAGTTGCTCTCTGAAGCGACTGATGTTGGTGGGATTTGGAGGATGATGGAGGCAACAGATCCACAAAGTCCCTTCCACCAGGTGGCTGATGACTGCCTTCAGTTCATCTGCAATGTAGAGACTGGTGTGTCTGTTGTCCCTTGTGTCTGTGCTCTTGTGGAATACTGGTTGAGGGGTGGAGATGATGTAGTTAACTTCTCTAGGGCCAGTGGGACGATTTCGTCCCACCTACGTCAACAGCCAGTGGAATCCCGTGGCGCGTTATTCAAATACCTTAGAAATGCTATTACTTCAATTTCTCAAACATATGACTATTTTACACCATTTTAAAGACAAGACTCTCATTAATCTAACCACACTGTCCGATTTCAAAAAGGCTTTACAACGAAAGCAAAACATTAGATTATGTCAGCAGAGTACCCAGCCAGAAATAATCAGACACCCATTTTTCAAGCTAGCATATAATGTCACATAAACCCAAACCACAGCTAAATGCAGCACTAACCTTTGATGATCTTCATCAGATGACACTCCTAGGACATTATGTTATACAATACATGCATGTTTTGTTCAATCAAGTTCATATTTATATCAAAAACCAGCTTTTTACATTAGCATGTGACGTTCAGAACTAGCATACCCACTGCAAACTTCCGGTGAATTTACTAAATTACTCACGATAAACGTTCACAAAAAACAGAACAATTATTTTAAGAATTATAGATACAGAACTCCTCTATGCACTCGCTATGTCCGATTTTAAAATAGCTTTTCGGTGAAAGCACATTTTGCAATATTCTAAGTAGATAGCCCGGCATCACAGGGCTAGCTATTTAGACACCTACCAAGTTTAGCCCTCACCAAAGTCAGATTTACTATAAGAAAAATGTTATTACCTTTGCTGTTCTTCGTCAGAATGCACTCCCAGGACTTCTACTTCAATAACAAATGTTGGTTTGGTTCAAAATAATCCATAGTTATATCCAAATAGCGGTGTTTTGTTCGTGCGTTCAAGACACTATCCGAAAGGGTAAAGAAGGGTGTTTCGTGACAAAAAAATGCTAAATATTCCATTACCGTACTTCGAAGCATGTCAACCGCTGTTTAAAATCAATTTTTATGCAATTTTTCTTGTAAAAAAGCGATAATATTCCGACCGGGAATCTGTGTTTTAGTACAAAGAGGGAGAAAATAAAAACATGGGGTCGCCTCGTGCACACGCCTCAGTCTCATTGTCCTCTGATAGACCACTTACCAAAGGCGCTAATGTTTTTCAGCCAGGGGCTGGAATTACATCATTCAGCTTTTTCCCGGGTTCTGAGAGCCTATGGGAGCCGTAGGAAGTGTCACGTTACAGCAAAGATCCTCAGTTTTCAATAAAGAGAGTCAAGAAGAACAAGAACTTGTCAGACAGGCCACTTCCTGTAAGGAATCTTCTCAGGTTTTTGCCTGCCATATGAGTTCTGTTATACTCACAGACACCATTCAAACAGTTTTAGAAACTTTAGGGTGTTTTCTATCCAAAGCCAATAATTATATGCATATTCTAGTTTCTGGGCAGTAGTAATAACCAGATTAAATCGGGTACGTTTTTTATCCGGCCGTGTAAATACTGCCCCCTAGCCCTAACAGGTTAATTATTCCTTGCCCACGAACATTCAACCACTCATCAGAGATGATTGCAATACAGTCTGCTTTCTCTATGATTTGCTTGACCTTCACTTGAACTCTGTTGAACTCTGCATCCAGTAAATGTGTAAATAAAGCATGTCTGGTTGGAGGGGTGTATGCTGGGCAAAGAACATTCAGAAATCTCTTCCAATACACATTGCCTGTAAGCATCAGAGGTGAACCAGTTGCATACACAGCTCGAGCAAGATATTCATCAGCATTTCTCTGACTACGTTCCTCCATTGAGTCAAAAAAACTTCTGATTCCAGGAGGACCATGAGCTGTTGCTATTGATAAGGTGTCTGATTCATAATTTTCACCTGAAATAGAAGTAGAGGGACTTTTGTCAGAGGTTGCTTGTTGTGAGCGCTGAGGGAACTTTATGCACTTGGCAAGATGATTCTGCATCGATGTTGCATTCTTCACATATGATTTGGCACAGTATTTGCAAATGTACACAGCTTTTCCTTCTACATTAGCTGCAGTGAAATGTCTCCACACATCAGATAGTGCCCGTGGCATTTTCCTATAAAGATTAGAAAAAAAATTGTAAAAAAAACCCAAATACAATTCCATGTACAGATAAATAGTTAAGCAGATAGATTTAACATTGTCACGACTTCTGCCGAATGCCCCTCCTTGTTCGGGCGGTGCTCGGCGGTCGACGTCACCGGTCTTCTAGTCATCATTGATCCATTTCTCATTTTCCATTGGTTTTGTCTTGTCTTCCTACACACCTGGTTCCAATCCCATTCATTACATGTTGTGTATTTAACCCTCTGTTTCCCCTCATGTCCTTGTCAGAGATTGTTTGTTGTTATGTGCTCGTGTTGTTGGATTGGTGCACGACGGGTTATGGTACCCATGTTTATTTTATTATGTACTTTGGTTTTGGAGTTTGTTTTTACTTTATTAAACTACTCCAGTGACACCAAGTTTGTTTCTCTTGCGCCTGACTTCCCTGCCACCTACACACACGACGTGACAGAATCTCTGACCCTAATATGAAGTCAGCAGGAGAAGGTACCCCGGACATGGAGGTGGAGGAGCGCGTCCAGGAGCATACGGAGAAGCTTCACCATCTGTGCGCCGCCATGGATCGCGTTGTCCAGAATATGGATCGCTGGGAGAGACAGGGAGTTCTTCCAGTGCCTCCACCAGCTCAACCGGGGTCTATCCTGAGCGCCCCCTTTCCGTCTGAACCCAGTGGGATCCGTCTCTCCATGCCACAGGGGTACGACGGAAGTGCTGCCAACTGCCAGGGTTTCCTCCTCCAATTAAACCTTTATCTGGCCACGGTCCACCCAGCTCCATCGAACCGTGAGAAGGGTTTTGCCCTCGTCTCGTGCCTCACCGGGAGAGCCCTGGAGTGGGCCAGCGCCGTGTGTGGAGAGGGAGATGCGGCGTTGGACCATTTTGAGGAGTTCACCTGCCATTTTCGGGCAGTCTTCGACCACACACCCGAGAGCAGAACGGTGGGTGAGCGCCTCTACCATCTGAGGCAGGAGACGAGGAGCGTCCAGCAGTTTGCCCTGGAGTTTAGGACCCTGGCAGCCGGCGCGGGATGGAACCACAGGGCTCTGATCGACCATTACCGCTGCAGTCTGCGAGAGGATGTCCGTCGGGAACTGTACGGCAAAGACACCACCCTCACCTTCGACCAGCTGGTGGATCTATCCATCCGGCTGGACAACCTGCTGGCTGCTTGAGGACGTCCAGATCAGGGTCTGGTGGTTCCATCCTCCCGCACCCCCTCTCCAATACCCATGGAGCTTGGAGGGGCGGTGCGCAGGGAGACCAGAGAGGGGTTCCCGCTCGTGAACCATCTGTGGCCGCAGAGGCCACACTGCTGGTCGTTGCCGGGTTGGTTCCTCTGGGAATCGAGGCAGCAGGCAGGGCGCTCTGGCGTGACCCCAGGTGAGCTGGCACCATTCTCACCCAGAGCCCTCTGTTGCACATATATTTGTGTCTGTCACTTTTCCAGAATTTTCCCCGCGTTCCCAGCATAAGGTGCTAGTAGATTCAGGCACAACTGGGAATTTCATTGATAAAGCATTTGCTCATAGTTTCGGGACCCCCATTGTACCCGTGGATGTGCCTTTCCCCGTTCACGCCTTAGATAGTTGACCATTAGGATCAGGGTTTATCAGGGAGGCCACCGCTCCTTTGAGTATGGTGACGCAGGGGGGTCACACGGAAAATATTTGTATTTTCCTTATTGACTCTCCTGCGTATCCCGTGGTGCTGGGCCTACCCTGGTTAACTTGTCATAACCCCACCTTTTCTTGGCCACAGAGGGCTCTCACGGGGTGGTCGCGAGAGTGCTCAGGTAGGTGTTTAGGGGTTTCCGTTGGTGCTACTACGGTGGAAAGTCCAGACCAGGTCTCCACCGTGCGCACCCCCCCCCCCCCCCCCGAATATGCCGACTCAATTACCACCCCATCGACGGGGGGATTGTGCGATAAATCTCCTGGTAGACTCTGCACTTCGCAGGAGTCACGTGTATCTCCTGTCGCAAGCGGAGACGGTGGCTATGAAGACATATGTCTCCGAATCCCTGCGTCAGGGGTACATTCGGTCCTCTACTTCACCTGTCTCCTCGAGTTTCTTTTTTGTGAAGAAGAAGGATGGAGGTCTGCGTCCGTGCATTGATTATCGAGGTCTCAATCAAATCACGGTGGGGTACAGATACCCGCTACCTCTGATCGAGCATGTGTCCCTGGTGCGCAGAGTGCTTGGTCGCCTGTTGTAGCATGACCTGTACGTCAAGGCTGAGAAATGCCTGTTCTTTCAACAGTCCGTCTCCTTCTTAGGGTATCGCCTTTCCAGGTCAAGAGTGGAGATGGAGAGTGACTGCATTGCAGCAGTGCGTAATTGGCCAACTCCCACCACGGTGAAGGAGGTGCAGCGATTCTTAGGGTTTGCCAACTACTACTGGAGGTTTATCCGGGGTTTTGGTAAGGTAGCTGCTCCCATTTACCTCACTGCTGAAGGGGGGCCCGGTGCGCTTGCAGTGGTCGGCTGGGGCAGACGGGGCTTTTAGGCACCTGAAGGCTCTGTTTACCTCGGCTCCTGTGTTGGCCCATCCGGATCCCTCTTTGGCGTTCATAGTGGAGGTGGACGCGTCCGAGGCTGGGATAGGAGCTGTGCTCTCTCAGCGCTTGGGTACGCCACCGAAGCTCCGCCCCTGTGCCTTCTTCTCTACGAAGCTCAGCCCGGCGGAGAGAAACTATGATGTGGGGGACCGGGAGCTGTTGGCTGTCGTCAAGGCTTTGAAGGCGTGGAGACATTGGCTTGAGGGGGCTAAACACCCCTTTCTCATCTGGACTGACCACCAGAATCTGGAGTACATCCGGGAGGCGAGGAGACTGAATCCTCGCCAGGCAAGGTGGGCCATGTTTTTCACCCGTTTTGTGTTTACCCTCTCGTACAGCCCAGGCTCCCAGAATGTTAAGGCAGACGCACTGTCCCGGCTGTATGACACAGAGGAGCGGTCCATGGATCCCACTCCCATACTCCCAGCCTCTTGTTTGGTGGTGCCGGTAGTGTGGGAGCTGGGCGTCTGTACGTTCCGTCTGCTGTCCACGACCGGTTGATCTATTGGGCCCACACGTCACCCTCCTCTGGTCATCCTGGGATCGGTCGGACAGTGCGCTGTCTTAGTGGGAGGTACTGGTGGCCCACTTTAGCTAAGGACGTGAGGGTTTATGTTTCCTCCTGCTCAGTGTGCGCCCAGTGCAAGGCTTCTAGACACCTGCCCAGAGGTAAGTTACAACCCTTAACCGTTCCACAACGGCCGTGGTCGCACCTGTCGGTGGATTTCCTGACCGATCTTCTACCTTCGTAGGGTAACACCACGACCCTGGTCGTTGTGGATCGTTTTTCTAAGTCCTGTCGTCTCCTCCCTTTGCCCGGTCTCCCTACGGCCCTACAAACTGCGGAGGCCCTGTTTACACACGTCTTCCGGCACTACGGGGTGCCTGAGGATATAGTGTCTGATCGGGGTCCTCAGTTCACGTCAAGGGTCTGGAAGGCGTTCATGGAACGTCTGGGGGTCTCGGTCAGCCTTACTTCAGGTTTTCACCCCGAGAGTAACGGGCAGGTGGAGAGAGTTAACCAGGATGTGGGTAGGTTTCTGCGGTCTTCTTGCCAGCACCGGCCGGGGGAGTGGGCGGCGTTCGTGCCCTGGGCAGAGATGGCCCAGAACTCGCTCCGCCACTCCTCCACTAACCTCTCTCCCTTTCAGTGTGTGTTGGGGTATCACCCGGTTCTGGCCCCTTGGCACCAGAGTCAGACCGAGGCTCCTGCGGTGGACAACTGGTTCTGGCACGCGGAGGAAACATGGGACGCCGCCCACGTCCACCTTCAGCGCACCGTACTGCGCCATAAAGTTGGCGCAGACCATCACCGCAGTGAGGACCCAGTGTTCGCACCGGGGGACAGGGTCTGGCTCTCGACCCGAAACCTGCCCCTCCACCTGCCCTGCCGGAAGCTGGGTCCGCGGTTTGTGGGGCCGTTTAAAGTCCTGAGGAGAGTGAACGAGGTATGTTATAGGTAACAGCTTCCCCCCGATTACCGCATGAACCCCTCGTTCCATGTCTCTCCTCAGGCCGGTGGTGGCTGGCCCGCTCCAGGAGGCTGAGGTGCGGGAGGTTCCTCCGCCCCCTCTGGACATGGAGGGGGCCCCGACGTACTTCGTTCGATCCATCCTGGATTCGGGCGAGGGGCCTTCAGTACCTCGTGGACTGGGAGGGTTATGGTCCAGAGGAGAGATGCTGGATTCCAGTGGAGGATGTGTTTGATCCTTCCCTGCTGCGAGATTTCCACCGTCTCCATCCGGATCGCCCTGCACCTCGTCCTCCGGGTCGTCCCCGAGGCCGGTGTCGACGCGCTGCTGGAGCCGCGCGTCGGGGGTGGGTACTGTCACGACTTCTGCCGAAGTCGATGCCCCTCCTTGTTTGGGCGGTGCTCGGCGGTCGACGTCACCGGTCTTCTAGCCATCATTGATCCATTTTTCATTTTCCATTGGTTTTGTCTTGTCTTCCTACACACCTGGTTCCAATTCCATTCATTACATGTTGTGAATTTAACCCTTTGTTTCCCCTCACGTCCTTGTCAGAGATTGTTTGTTGTTATGTGCTCGTGTTGTTAGATTGGTGCGCGATGGGTTATGGTACCCATGTTTATTTTGTTATGTACTTTGGTTTTGGAGTTTGTTTTTACTTTATTAAACTACTTCAGTGACACCAAGTTTGTTTCTCTTGCGCCTGACTTCCCTGCCACCTACACACACGACGTGACAAACATCTCCTTTGTAAGATACATGTTTTAAAATGAAACATGCATGGAAACAGGTGACTTAACACTACTCAGTTAGCAGGCTCAAGCAAGCTAAAATCCACATGGTAGCAAAAACTAACTAGCAGAAATTGTTAACAAGTTAGAAATAATTAACACACTTTGCTGTAGGCTACTATTTACTAGTTAACAAAAAACCATGTCATATAAAATATTTTCCCCCCACCCAGTATTGTAATCAAAACTTACCAGAAAGAATATAGTCCTTGGCTTAGACAGTGTAGTAGTGTGGGTTCAATAGCATCTCATTAGTGTGCAAGATTTTGAGAATAAGCTGTACATGTGATGGAAGAGTGTACTGCACATGCGATGGAAGAATGCACTGTGCATGCAGAGGGTTGTAATTCCATTGAATTTGGGATAGTTTAACCAAAATATGCCACAAGACCTAGAATTGCCTTATGTGTATCCCACAATAAAGGTTCACTGTTATAAGCTAATTTTGGGGGAAAATTTCCTGGAAAGTTTTCGACCCTTTGCAACCCTACTTGCAGGTCTCTGTTATAGAAGAGTTGTTACAGCACATCTAGTATGGTACCAAACTAGGCTGCTCTGCTCTGCCTGCTCCCTCATCTTCTCTCTAATGCAGGTTCAATGTCAGCAGCCCTGGTATTTGAGCCAAAGCTGAAGAGTGAAAAGATCGCTTTCTGTCCTCACACCTCAGGCACCAGTCACCTCTTCACCCCACAGCTGAACCTCTACTGAGGGCTGCTTTATGGCCAACCCTGTGGCCTGCATGGGCCAGTGTGTGTGTGTGAGGTGTGCGTGTGTGTGTGTGTGTGTGTGTGAGGAGCAAGTCACAGGCTTGTGTGAAAGACTCTTTCATTCACATGGACAGTGTGTCCATTCAGTCTCCTCTCAGCTGCAAACACACTGGCTCCATTTCCACTCTGGGTTCTCTGCCAATCAGCTGGTTG
>NC_138301.1:36532500-36535000 GCF_965601325.2 Salmo salar
CCACATCCTTATCGGCAGACTCAACAGCCTTGGTTTCTCAAATGATTGCCTCGCCTGGTTCACCAACTACTTCTCCGATAGAGTTCAATGTGTCAAATCGGAGGGCCTGTTGTCCGGGCCTCTGGCAGTCTCTATGGGGGTAAACACAGGATTCAATTCTCTTCTCTGTATACATCAATGATGTCGCTCTTGCTGCTGGTGAGTCTCTGATCCACCTCTACGCAGACGACACCATTCTGTATACTTCTGGCCCTTCTTTGGACACTGTGTTAACTAACCTCCAGACGAGCTTTAATGCCATACAACTCTCCTTCTGGACGGTTCTGACTTAGAATATGTGGACAACTACAAATACCTAGGTGTCTGGTTAGACTGCAAACTCTCCTTCCAGACTCACATCAAACATCTCCAATCCAAAATGAAATCTCGAATCGGCTTCCTATTTCGCAACAAAGCATCCTTCACTCATGCTGCCAAACATACCCTCGTAAAATTGACCATCCTACCGATCCTCGACTTCGGCGATGTCATCTACAAAATAGCCTCCAACACTCTACTCAACAAATTGGATGCAGTCTATCACAGTGCCATCCGTTTTGTCACCAAAGCCCCATATACTACCCACCACTGCGACCTGTACGCTCTCTTTAGCTGGCCCTTGCTTCATACTCGTCGCCAAACCCACTGGCTCCAGGTCATCTACAAGTCCCTGCTAGGTAAAGCCCCGCCTTATCTCAGCTCGCTGGTCACCATAGCAGCACCCACCCGTAGCACGCGCTCCAGCAGGTATATCTCACTGGTCATCCCCAAAGCCAATTCCTCCTTTGGCTGCCTTTCCTTCCAGTTCTCTACTGCCGATGACTGGAACGAACTACAAAAATCACTGAAACTGGAGACACTTATCTCCCTCGCTAGCTTTAAGCACCAGCTGTCAGAGCAGCTCACAGATCACTGCACCTGTACAACACCGGAGCAATTTCCATACACCTGAAGTTACCACGTTCATCTGTACAAACAATAGTATGCAAGTATAAACAGCTTGAGACCACGCAGCCGTCATACCGCTCAGGAAGGAGACACGTTATTTCTCCTAGAGATGTTGGTGAAACTATGACTTCCCCCACTATAGTTGTAGAAAACATTACTTCCCCACTGTAGTTGGAGAAAACATTACTTCCCCACTGTAGTTGGAGAAAACATTACTTCCCCCGCTGTAGTTGGAGAAACCATTACTTCCCCCAATGTAGTTGGAGAAAACTACTTCTCCCCTGTAGTTGGAGAAAACATTACTTCCCCCACTGTAGTTGGAGAAAACATTACTTCCCTCACTGTAGTTGGATACACCATTACTTCCCCCACTGTAGTTGGATAAACCATTACTTCCCCCACTGTAGTTGGAGAAAACATTACTTCCCCCACTGTAGTTGGATAAACTATTACTTCCCCCACTGTAGTTGGAGAAAACATTACTTCCCCCACTGTAGTTGGAGAAACCATTACTTCCCCCCCCTGTAGTTGGAGAAACCATTACTTCCCCCCCTGTAGTTGGAGAAAACATTACTTCCCACACTGTAGTTGGAGAAACCATTACTTCCCCCCCTGTAGTTGGAGAAAACATGACTTCCCCCACTGTAGTTGGGGAAAAGGATGCTGCTTCAAAGTTAATAAACTTGTAAACCAGTGGAAGATGCTGAAGGGAGGACAGCTCATAATAATGGCTGGAACGGAGCGAATGGCATCAAACCATGTGTATGATGTACAGTACCAGTCAAAGGTTTAGACACACCTACTCATTCAAGGATTTTTCTTAATTTTTACTTTTTTCTACATTTTAGAATGATAGTGAAGACATCCAAACTATGAAATAACACATATGGATTAATGTAGTAAGCAAAAAGTGTTAAGCAAATCAAAATGCATTTTATATTTGAGATTCTTCAAAGTAGCCACCCTTTGCCTTGATGACAGCTTTGCACACTCTTGGCATTCTCTCAACCAGCTTCACCTGGAATGCTTACCTTGAAGGAGTTCCCACTTGTTGGCTGCTTTTCCTTCACTCTGCGGTCCAACTCATCCCAAACCATCTCAATTGGATTGAGGTTGGGTGATTGCGGAGGCCAGGTCATCTGATTCAGCACTCCATCACTCTCCTTCTTGGTTAAATAGCCCTTACACAGCTTGGAGGTGTGTTGGGTCATTGTCCTGTTGAAAAACAAATGATAGTCCCACTAAGCGCAAACCAGATGGGATGGTTTATCGCTGCAGAATGTTGTGGTAGCCATGCTGGTTAAGTGTGCCTCGAATTCTATGTAAATCACTGAAAGTGTCACCAGCAAAGCACCCCCACACCATCACACCTCCTCCTCCTAGCTTCACGGTAGGAACAACACATGCGGAGATCATCCGTTCACCTACTCTGCGTCTCATAAAGACACGGCGGTTGGAACCAAAATCTCAAATTTGGACTCATCAGACCAAAGGACAGATTTCCACCGGTCTA
>NC_138301.1:36540000-36545000 GCF_965601325.2 Salmo salar
CACACACACACACACACACACACACACACACACACACACACACACACACACACACACACACACACACACACACACACACACACACACACACACACACACACACAATGGAAAACCTGATCCTCTGAGTGGGTCTGCTGTGAGTGGCGTGTGGGAGTAAGGGAGAGAGAGACGGGGTGTTTTTGGGGTGTAGACAACAAATGAGACACAGATGACATGTCAAAAGAACAACTCTTTATAAGCAGTAGAAAAAGTCCCCGACGTCTTTTTCTACAGTATACACTATGTGAGAAGATATTGAGTGGACCAGGATACAATGCATTCATTCATTCTTCTCTCTGCATCTTCTGAAATGTGGAACATTTTCTCCAGTGTGATTGAATAAAGCAGCGTGCTCCTGCTGATCCATCTGGCGTTGGGCTGAAGAGCTGAGGATCATAAAGATATGTTGGTTTTTTGCTCTCAATTTGGCCTTTTGGATCAGGAACCACAAAATTCCGGTTAAAATGTTGAGTACATGATGTTTTGAAAAGCTCGCATCTGACCAATATCAAATGACCCCTAATGATACGCAGAAACATGCCTGAATGTTTAAAGTTGGATTTCTCCTGATTTCTCCTGAATTATTTGTCTGGAATTTGCATGGTTGTATGGCCCAGTACTTTTTTTTGAAGCACCAAATTCAATAGAAAATACTGGTCTGTCTCTTGGCCCATGGGTTAGTAGTTGAATAGAGATGAAAGATGGCATTACATTTGTCTGTGAATTTCAGACATGCAGTAAAATGCCAGAGGCTATTGAAGAGAGAACAAGTGGTATAAAGAGGCAGAGCCTGACAGAATATCTGACCCATTTTTTTAGGCACACAGTAATGAGACATTTCCTTTAAAACAAAGGTTTTCTGTAGAGATGGACCCTGTACTGGGGACGGGAAAGTGGTGGTCACTCACATTATCACAACCTATCACATTACAACTGACTGAATCAGGGCTGACTAACTATCACTATTAAGGTTGCACAATTCTGGTAACTTTCCCAAATTTCCCAGGTTTCCCAGAAATCCTGGTTGGAGAACGCAGGATTTCCTGCTTATTCCCTTCTGATACTGAGAGTCATTCAACCAGGATGATACAGTCAGCAACATCACTGTGACCATGTCGGTCCCCAGACCTGCTTCTATAGGGACTTGACTTAGGACTGGGTGGGTACTCAGTACAGGGGCGCAACTTTGGTTTTAGAAGGGGGAAAGTAAAAATAGTCAGATAAACACTCCAAACAGCCTAGCCGACCACTCGGAGGCATCCATATGGTCCTAAAGCACACCATGCCTCATTTTGTATCACATTCCAATTATAAAACTGGGGGGGGACAAAAATGCAATTTCAGAATGTGGGGGGGACATGTCACCCCTGACTCAGTATGTACAGTTTAGATAATCCAGTGCTACTAGGAGGATTTCTATGGGTAATATCATATAATGTCATATATTCCATGAGATAAAATGTGATGGATCTCCCAAAAATACGGTATTTTTTAATTTATTTTTTAAAGCTGACACGTTTTGACCTCATTTAGGATTTGTCAAAGCTTGCTTTTGGTCTTTTGGGGAGATGCCATAACCTTTTCTTTTTTGAGTACACAGTATGTTTGACTCTTTGTTGAAAACTTTCCGAATGATTCCGCCTGTCTCGCCCTAGTCTTGAGGGATGCAGCCATGTTAAGTCCAAGATGGCATTGTAGAATTGGATGCTTCTGTCTCTCTCGTGTTGAGGATGTGTGTCTCATGCTGTTCATGTTCCTGACTTAGACATGTCTTGATGAGTGATAGAGCTGCATTAAGCTACACAGACACGGTGGATAGTCTGTACATTTGAGTCTTGTTGTGGGTTTCTCTGTGTTAGTGGATGTGTGACTAAACCTGTTCATGTTCATGACTTACACCTGAGCTACATTAACATGGCTGATATCTATAGACTATAGTCTGCATAGTGTTCATTGGAGTCTTGTTTTGGGTTTCTCTGTGATAGTGGATGTGTGATGAAAGCTGCTAGGAAGTGAATTCATGGGGGAATGTGTGGCTAAGCCAGACATTGTCTGGTCAATGGGACTGCTGCCAGGTGGCTCAGTGGGTTGGAGTGTGGTGCTGTTGTGTTGGCCGTGAGAATATCAAGGTGGTGGGTTCAATTCCCACGTCGGTCTCATACGCTGACTATGTGTTCACTGGGAAGAGGTTTTCACACACTGGGTTGATTGATTCCAATCTGACTTTAGTAAAAAATGTCCTAATGTGAATAGTCTGAAAAATATGTGTTTTCAAATGACTATAGTACTTTAAGTAATGTGAAGACCTGAATGAACTTGGACGCCCTCAGAGTGATATGAACCAAACTGAGTCCTTCCCTTGGGTCTTTTCTGCTTAACATAAAGACATTTTCACCACATCACACAATTCTCTAGGTCTTCTAGAGCATTGTTAAGCAGAAAAGATCTATCTATTTTACAGCAGAAAAGTGAGACTTTCTTGTATATTATTTCGTCTTAACCCAGATACTGGTGATAGGGGTTCATTGAAAAGGGGACGCCAGGTCCCGTATTCACAAAGAATCTTCCAGTAGGGGAGCATCTCATCTAGGATCAGACACACACATGTATGCCTTTAGCCCTCATCTTCTATTGGCCGAAGCAAAAGACCTTTGTCATCTCAGAGACAGGAACAATACAGCACTCATAGTTTAGGCACCATGACTGGGTCCCAAGTGGCACCCTAGTCCCTATATAGTGCACTACATTTTACCAGGGCCTTTAGGCCTCTGGTCAAAATAGTGCACTATATATGGAATAGGGTGTAGTATATATGACAAAGTGCAGATGTACAAATTGTTGTATGACCCTGCGAATAGAGGAATGATCGAGGTAGACATCTGTTCCTAACACTTTCTCCTGTGGTAGTCTTGGACCAGAGCCTGCATTGACTTAGAAAGCCACTGTAGGAGGAACAAAGAGACTCCCTGAGGCTGAGCCAGTCTGTAGAACACACACACACACACACACACACACACACACACACACACACACACACACACACACACACACACACACACACACACACACACACACACACACACACACACACACACACACACACACACACACACACACACACAGGCTGGCAGGCAGACATGCACACACACGCATACAGTGCCTACAGAAAGTATTCATACCCCTTGACTTATTCCAGATTTTGTTGTGCTACATCCTGAATTCAAAATGGATTAAATCAATTTTTGTCTCACCCATCTACACACAAAATCCCATAATGACAAAGTGAAAACATGTTTTCAGAAATGTATTGAAAATTAAATACCAAAATATCTAATTTACATTAGTATTCACACCCCTCAGTCAATACTTTGTAGAAGCGCCTTTGGCAGCGATTACAGCTATGAATCTTTCTGGGTAAGTCTCTAAGAGCTTTCTACACCTGGACTGTGCAACATTTGCCCATTATTCTTTTCAAAATTATTCAATCTCTGTAAAATTGGTTGTTTAACATTACTAGACAACCATTTTCAGGTTTTGCCATAGATTTTCAAATAGATTTGAGTCAAAACTGTAACTCTGCCAGTCAGGAACATGAATAGTTTTCTTGGTAACCCCAGTGTAGATTTGGCCGTGTGTTATAGGTTATTGTCCTGCTGAAAGGTGAATCTCCCAGTGTCTGGTGGAAAGCAGACTGAACCAGGTTTTCCTCTAGGACTTTGCATTAATACTGAAAAATTCCCCATTCCTTAATGATTACAAGCATACCCATAACATGATGCAGCCACCACTATGCTTGAAAATATGGTGGTACTCAGTAATGTGTTGTATTGGATTTGCCTCAAACATAACACTTTCTTTCAGGACAAAAAGTACAAAAAGTAAATTGCTTTGCCACATTTTTCTGCAGTATTACTTTAGTGCTTTGTTGCAAACAGGATGCATGTACATGCTTCCTTCTTTTCACTCTGTCAATTAGGTTAGTATATCTGTCGTTCTGCCCCTGAACAAGGCAGTTAACCCACTGTTCCTAGGCCGTCATTGAAAATAAGAATTTGTTCATAACTGACTTGCCTAGTTAAATAAATAAAGGGAAGAAAAAAAATTGTGGAGTAAATACAATGTTGTTGATCCATCTTCAGTTTTCTCCGATCACAGCCATTAAACTCTAACTGTTTTAAAGTCACCATTGGCCTCATGGTGAAATCCCTGAGCGGTTTCCTTTCTCTCCGCCAACTGAGTTAGGAAGGACACTTGTATCTTTGTAGTGACTGGTTGTATTGTTACATCATCCAAAGTGTAATTAATAACTTCTCCATGCTCAAAGGGATATTGAATGTCTTTTTTTTTTTTTACCCATCTACCAATTGGAAAATTGGAACCTCTCTGTCTTTGTGGCTGAATCTGTGTTTGAAATTCCCTGCTCGACTCAGTCAGAAATCTTGTTAAACACTGTTATTGCACACAGAGTGAGCTCATTATTATGTTTTATTAAGCATATGTTTACTCCTGAACTTATTTAAGCTTGCCATAACAAAGGGGTTGAATAATTATTGACTCAAAACATTTCAGCTTTTCATTTTCAATTAATTAGTAGAAATGTCTAAAAACATAATTCCACTTGACATTATGGGGGTATTGTGTGTAGGCCAGTGAAAAAAACATCTCAATTTATTCCATATTGAATTCAGGCTGTAACAACAACGTGGAAAAAGTCAACGGGTGTGAATACTTTTTGAAGGCACGGTATGTTCACGCAGGCACACACATGTATTCACACACATGTCACACACACACACACACACACACACACACACACACACACACACACACACACACACACACACACACACACACACACACACCACACACACACACACACACACACACACACACACACACACACACACACACACACACACACACACACGTTGCCTGAGGCTGATAAACCAGCCAGTCTGTGG
>NC_138301.1:36547500-36652500 GCF_965601325.2 Salmo salar
GTAGTGTTAGTGTACAGGGTCTTTACATTCTCTCATAGGCTGTAGATCTAACACAGTGGCCACTTAGGAGCCACACGTGCACACTCTCTCAGGATGGAGAGGGAGGGGAAGGTTGTGAAGGGTTAACGACACGGGGGTTAGTTGGGTTGTCCTCACAAAATGACTGCTGGTATGAGGGGAGGGGAAGGTTAGGGGAAGGTTAGCTGAGGGTTAGGACAAGGTTAAAAGAAGGCGGGACTGTGCTGCACAACAAGTGTGTCCCATATAACCTCAATCCACTCTGACCTGTGTTACTAAACTCTTTCCCAAATAGTTTGCCAGTACAGTGGGTCTTGGCTAAAGACAGGGTTGGCCAGAAACTTGTTTTTGTAAATTTTGCTCAGTCACAGCAAAGACATTTAACCAATGTCAGTGTGTAACTTTATAGCCACGTGTATTTGGCCTGTAATTACAAGAACCTTAACCAGTAGCGTCAGAACTGGACCGCCCCTATAAATGTTCAGTTGAGTAGTGTATTTGTCCTTCTCAGCACGACCACCTCTATCTCCTAGCTCTTTGTACTACAGCCTGTTACAGTCAACAGGAGTGGCTGAGATTAGCTAACACACAGAAAGATCAGCCGCTGTGGGTTTAGTGGCTTTAGGAGGTTAGACAAGCACAGTAAACCGCTGGGCAGTAAAACAGAGAGGCATGTAAGTAAAGGCCATGGACTCGTCCCAAATGGCACCCAATTCCCTGCATAGTGCACTACTTTAGACTAGGGCCCATAGTGCACCACTTTTGAGCAGAGCGCTATGGGCCCTAGTCAAAAGTATTCACTACCTAGGGCATAGGGTGCCATTAATTTTCAGACACAGCCTTGGTGTACATTTTGTCTGAGTGTGCTTTCCCTACAAGCAAATAGAGAGGCATGGGAGGAGCTTGTGAGAGCAAACGGGCGGTAGTGTGTGTGTGTGTGTGTGTGTGTGTGTGTGTGTGTGTGTGTGTGTGTGTGTGTGTGTGTGTGTGTGTGTGTGTGTGTGTGTGTGTGTGTGTGTGTGTGTGTGTGTGTGTGTGCGTGCGTGCGTGCGTGTGTGAGTGAGTGTGAGAGAGAGAGAAAACTTATCGCTTTGCAAGTAATTCCTCTGGATCCAGTCCTCTGAAAAACAAGAGGAGACGACAGTGTCAGTCAGAGAGAGAGAGAGAGAGAATCAGATGAGGGTAACAACACAGTCCAAAGCCAAAATAGAGTCTTTCTTGTGAAACTTTACTGCTCTACTGAGATCCCTAAAAATATGGGGCTTTTTAAAACTCTTGACATACTGCACAGATCCAGCGCTACCCCGCCTCGTTGCCTCATTCTAGGGACAATAGGGTCATAAATTACCTGTCAGAGGAGCTTACAAAGACATCTAACATGAGCAGCAATGTAACACGCTGGAACACCAATACGCCTCATGTGAAAGTTGTAGGCCTAAATCAAATGAGAAAAGGTCGAAGCTCAGTATGCACACTATCTGATATTCTGTGTGTGTGTGTGTGTGTGTGTGTGTTTGCGTGCTTACGTACGTACGTTCGGAAAGCATTCAGACCCCTTGACTTTTTCCACATTTTGTTACGTTACAGCCTTATTCTAAAATAGATTAAATACAAAAAAATCCTCAGCAATCTTAACACAATACCCCATACTGACAAAACAATAACAGGTTTGTAGAAAATGTAACAAATTTATTAGACAAAAAAAATAAATACCTTTACATAAGTATTCAGATCCTTTGCTATGAGACTCGAAATTGAACTCAGGTGCATCCTGTTTCCATTGATCATCCTTGAGATGTTTCTACAACTTGATTGTAGTCCACCTGTGGTAAATTAAATTGATTGGACACACACCTGTCTATATAAGCTCCCACAGTTGACAGTGCATGTCAGAACAGAAACCAAGCCATGAGGTCGAAGGAATTGTCCGTAGAGCTCCGAGACAGGATTGTGTCGAGGCACAGATCTGAGGAAGGGTACCAAAAAATGTATGCAGCAATGAAGGTCCCCAACAACACAGTGGCCTCCATTCTTAAATGGAAGAAGTTTGGAATCACCAAGACTCTTCCTAGAGCTGGCCGCCAGGCCAAACTGAGCAATCGGGGGAGAAGGGCCTTGGTCAGGGAGGTGACCAATGACCCGATGGTCATGCTGACAGAGCTCCAGAGTTCCTCTGTGGAGATGGGAGAGCCTTCCAGAAGGACAACCCTCTCTGCAGCACTCCACCAATCAGGCCTTTTTGGTAGAGTGCCCAGACGGAAGCCAATCCTCAGTAAAAGGCACATGACAGCCCGCTTGGAGTTTGCCAAAAGGCATCTATTGACTCTCAGACCATGAGAAACAAGATTCTCTGTTCTGATGAAACCAAGATTCAACTCTTTGGCCTGAATGCCAAGTGTCACGTCTGGAGGAAACATGGCATCATCACTACAGTGAAGCATGGTGGTGGCAGCATCATGCTGTGGGGATGTTTTTCAGCGGCAGGGACTGGGAGACTTGTCAGTATCGAGGCAAAGATGAACGGAGCAAAGTACAGAGAGATCCTTGATGAAAACCTGCTCCAGACCTCAGACTGGGGCGAAGATTAAACTTCCAACAGGACAACGAACCCTAAGCACACAGCCAAGACAACGCAGGAGTGGCTTTGGGACAAATCTCTGAAAGTCCTTGAGTGGCCCAGCCAGAGCCCGGACTTGAACCTGATCGAACATCTCTGGAGAGACCAGAAACTAGCTGTGCAGCAACGCTCCCCATCCAACCTGACAGAGCTTGAGAGGATCTGCAGAGAAGAATGGGAGAAACTCCCCAAATACAGGTGTGCCAAGCTTGTAGTGTCATACCAAAGAAAACTCAAGGCTGTAATTGCTGCCAAAGGTGCTTCAACTGAGGAAATGGTCTGAATACTTATGTAAATGTGATATTTCTGTTTTAATTTTTTTAAATAAATTATAGAACATTTCTAAACCTGTTTTTGCTTTGTCACTATGGGGTATTGGGTGTAGATTGATGAGGTAAAAAAACAATTTAATTCATTTTAGAAAAATGTGCAACCTAACAAAATGTGGAAAAAGTCAAGGGGTCTGAATACTTTCCAAGGCACTGTGTGTGATGGTCAGTATGTGAGTGATGATCAGTATGTGTGTGATGATCAGTATGTGAGTGATGATCAGTATGTGTGTGATGGTCAGTATGTGAGTGATGATCAGTATGTGTGTGATGATCAGTATGTGTTAGATGATCAGTATGTGAGTGATGATCAGTATGTGTGTGATGGTCAGTAAGTGTGTGATGGTCAGTATGTGAGTGATGATCAGTATGTGTGTGATGATCAGTATGTGTGTGATGATCAGTATGTGTGTGATGATCAGTATGTGTGTGATGGTCAGTATGTGAGTGATGATCAGTATGTGTTAGATGATCAGTATGTGAGTGATGATCAGTATGTGAGTGATGATCAGTATGTGAGTGATGATCAGTATGTGTGTGATGATCAGTATGTGTGTGATGATCAGTATGTGAGTGATGATCAGTATGTGTGGGATGATCAGTATGTGTGGGATGATCAGTATGTGAGTGATGATCAGTATGTGTTAGATGATCAGTATGTGAGTGATGATCAGTATGTGAGTGATGATCAGTATGTGTGTGATGATCAGTATGTGAGTGATGATCAGTATGTGTGTGATGATCAGTATGTGTGTGATGATCAGTATGTGTGTGATGATCAGTATGTGAGTGATGATCAGTATGTGTGTGATGATCAGTATGTGTGTGATGATCAGTAAGTGTGTGATGGTCAGTATGTGTGTGATGATCAGTATGTGTGTGATGATCAGTATGTGTTAGATGATCAGTATGTGAATGATGATCAGTATGTGTGTAATGATCAGTATGTGCGTGATGGTCAGTATGTGTTAGATGATCAGTATGTGAGTAATGATCAGTATGTGTGTGATGATCAGTATGTGTTAGATGATCAGTATGTGAATGATGATCAGTATGTGTGTGATGATCAGTATGTGCGTGCTGATCAGTATGTGTTAGATGATCAGTATGTGAATGATGATCAGTATGTGTGTGATGATCAGTATGTGCGTGATGATCAGTAAGTGAGTGATGATCAGTATGTGTGTGATGATCAGTAAGTGTGTGATGATCAGTATGTGTGTGATGATCAGTATGTGTGTGATGATCAGTATGTGAATGATGATCAGTATGTGTGTGATGATCAGTATGTGCGTGATGATCAGTATATGCGTGATGGTCAGTATGTGTTAGATAATCAGTATGTGAGTGATGATCGGTATGTGTGTGATGGTCAGTGGCACGCTTTCATTCAGTTGCGTCAGAGGCAGTAGAGAGATGGTGTGAATGTTTTTTTTTTTATCTCTCCATAAAAACAGGAGGGGAATGAGGGATGGAGTAAGGAGGGAGGGAAGGTAGTAACTGTAGGCGTTGGGGAGAGGAGAAACTTTGAGAGAGTTAGAGGGAGAGTTAGAGGGAGAGAGGTAGCAGCCTAATAACAGCTTGTTGGTTCCCTCTAGACTCATTAGCTGATCCACTACTGCAACTCTTAATTAGTGCTCTCTATATTATAACATGTAATGACCCCTTTGAATAAGTCTGTCTGAATGGAGAAGATGGGGAGATAGAGGGAGAGGAGAAGATGAGGAGATAGAGGGAGAGGAGAAGATGGGGAGATAGAGGGAGAGGAGAAGATGAGGAGATAGAGGGAGATGAGAAGATGAGGAGATAGATGAGGAGATAGAGGGAGATGAGGAGATGAGGGAGATGAGGAGAAGATTAGGAGAAGATGAGGAGATAGATGAGGAGATAGATGAGGAGATAGAGGAAGATGAAGATGAGGAGACAGATGAGGAGATAGAGGGAGATGAGAAGATGAGGAGATAGATGAGGAGATAGAGGGAGATGAGGAGATAGAGGGAGATGAGGAGATGAGGAGAAGATAGAAGATGAGGAGATAGATGAGGAGATAGAGGGAGAGGAGAAGATGAGGTGATAGAGGGAGTGGAGAAGGGGGGCAAAGAGAACAGAGAAGGGGTGAGAGAAAAATATGATGGTGGAGGAGAGAGAAGAGACGGAGAGAGAAGAAGTGAGGGAAGAGAGGGAAGACAGGGAGAGGAGAGGGGGAGAGAGAGAGTGAGAGAGAGGGAAGGGAGGGAGAGGAGGGAGGGAGAGAGAGAGGGAAGACAGGGAGAGGAGAGGGGGAGAGAGAGAGGGAAGACAGGGAGAGGAGAGGGAGAGAGAGAGCAGCAAGAGGAAACTGAGAAAATAGAATAAAGGAGTGTTTTTGACATACGCTGCACGCAGTGAAAAACACAAGGTCCTTCTTTGTGTGGTCTCTCTCTCTCTCTCTCTCTCTCTCTCTCTCTCTCCCCCCCTCTCCCTCTCTCCCTCCCAGGAGTTCTATTGGTCCGAGAGTAGAGGGTGCAGTGAAGAGAGTTAGTTTCCTTGGAGCATGCCTAAGCATTTCAAACATTTATGACTCGATCAAACTTCTGGTTACGTAGGCATTGACCATGTACCATTTCTAGCGGGAGGTCCATTTATTCTAGAGTTGTAGCCGTTAAATTATAGATGTTTATAAGATGCTTCAGGAATAAAGAACTGACTTTGCCCTCGGTAAAGAAGATTTGAGATTCAATACTTTATTTCCATATCGTCCGAAGTTGTAAAGGAATTGACTTATTCCAAGCTTTTTGAAAACTTAACCAAACTACAGTCAAGACAGAACTTTAGAAAGGAAACATTGCTAGTACATTCCATGAGGAAAGTGTTGCTGGGAGGTTGGGAGCGTGTGCACTGGCAAGGCCACAGGAAGAAGGAGAGCCTATTTCACTGATTATTCCAACCTCTCCTCTGGCTTTGAGCAGAGCACCAAAAAACACAGTCCCATTTATCAAGTTGAAACCTTCTGCCTTCATTCTCTCCTCTCCTCCTTTTCTCCTCCCCCTCTCTCTCTTGACCTTGGGTCATGGCACCAGCCATTCCTCTCTGAGGACGCTTCATCCTTTCATTCAGCTTTGATGGACTGAAACAGGAGGATGAATACAAAGTGGTCCTTTCCTTTTTCTCCTCGGGCATGCACAAGGGCACCCCTGTGGTAACCATGGTAACCCCTCCAACCCAGAGGACCCTGTGCTGTCGTCGGGGTTCGGATGGGGCAGCGACATGGTACATTCCCAGTAAGACGCACATACACACAAACACACACATACCTTTTATTATGGGGCTCGAATGGAGTAAAACATGGTGTGTGTAACAAAAGAAAGCAATGCATAGATTTTCTGCTACGTTACACCCTTATGGAAAAAGTCAATCAGGGCTTTGTTGGACACCGTGTGTGTGTGTGTGTGTGTGTGTGTGTGTGTGTGTGTGTGTGTGTGTGTGTGTGTGTGTGTGTGTGTGTGTGTGTGTGTGTGTGTGTGTGTGTGTGTGTGTGTGTGTGTGTGTGTGTGTGTGTGTGTGTGTGTGTGTGTGTGTGTGTGTGTGTGTGTGTGTGTGCGTGTGCATTTGTGTGCATAGGTGTACACCCCAGATTTTTTTTGCCCAAAATTCCCAAATGTCCCCACTTCTCTGTCACACCCTTTCAACACCCGGAATCACAACAACACGCCCCTGCATTTGGAATGGTAATCATTTGTAATAGCTTGTCCTTGATGCTCCCTGTCAGTGTCCTAAATGGCTCACTAGTCCCCATATAGGGCACTTCTCAAATGTAGTGCACTATCAAGGGAATAGGGTTCCATTTGGGACACTCTCTTTTGGGCTGAATCACTGAATCAGAGCCCTCTAGTTCCTCTCTGTCTCATCGTGTTGATTTGGATCTGGCAGAGAGACCTAGGCTTGATTTTGTCCTGCGGCTCAAAGGCTGTGTGCGTCCTCAATGGTACCCTATTCCTTACATAGTGCACTTCTTTTACTTAGAACCCTATGAGGCCTGGTCAAAAGTAGCTGTCTATAATATAGAGAATAAGGAAGAGTTTTCTCAGGAGAATCTTAACGGGGCATTTAGATTGATCAAAGGAGTAAATAGACCAGGTCAAGAATGGAAGGAGGGATGGAAAGATGAAGGGAGAGATGGAGGGAGGGAGGGAAAGATGAAGGGAGAGATGGAGGGAGGGAGGGAAAGATGAAGGGAGTGATGGAGGGAGGGAGGGAAAGATGAAGGGAGTGATGGAGGGAGGGAGGGAAAGATGAAGGGAGAGATGGAGGGAGGGAGGGAGGGAAAGATGAAGGGAGTGATGGAGGGAGGGAGGGAAAGATGAAGGGAGAGATGGAGGGAGGGAGGGAAAGATGAAGGGAGAGATGGAGGGAGGGAGGGAAAGATGAAGGGAGAGATGGAGGGAGGGAGGGAAAGATGAAGGGAGTGATGGAGGGAGGGAGGGAAAGATGAAGGGAGTGATGGAGGGAGGGAGGGAAAGATGAAGGGAGAGATGGAGGGAGGGAGGGAAGGGTCGGGTGGGGTGTTTTCCTTCCGATCCAAGAGTGTTTTTTTAATCAGCGCAGTAACTTGGAGTTAAGCTAAGTAGAAACACTCCTCTCCTCTCCTCTCCCCTCATCACTTCTCCTCTCCCCTCCCCTTCCCTCTTCTCCTCTCCCCCCTTCCACCTCTCCTCCTCTCCTCTCCCCTCCTCTCCCCTCCTCCCTCTTCTTCTCCTCTCCTCTCCTCCTCTCTCCTCCCCTCTCCTCTCCTCTTTTCTCCTCTCTTCTTCTCCTCTCTTCTCCTCTCTTCTCCTCTCCCCTCCTCTCTTCTCCTCTCCTCCCCTCCCCTCTTCTCCTCTCCTCTCCTTTCCTCTTCTTCTCTTCTCTCCTCTCCTTTCCTCCTCTCCAAATACAGGACACTATTCTAATCTCTCTACAGGGACTGTGATGTCTACAGTTATATAACACATTAATGTGTGTTCCTTATGAATCTGTGAATTTCCAAACCACTTCATCTCCAGCTATATTAATCATAATAACAAAGAGTGCTGCTAAAAGTCTGGAAGTAGGACAACGTTTGTTCAATCAACCTGTACTTTAGATATTTTCAGAGCAGGGTGTGCAGGTTTTTGTCACAGCTCAGCACAAACACCTGACCAATGAACAATTGAGTAGAGTTGGGTTGGAACAAAGCCTGTACACACTGTGGACCCTCCTGGACCAGGAATTGTCTGGTCCTGGTAAAGATCCCTTTCCCTGTATCACACTGTGGACCCTCCTGGACCAGGAATTGTCTGGTCCTGGTAAAGATCCCTTTCCCTGTATCACACTGTGGACCCTCCTGGACCAGGAATTGTCTGGTCCTGGTAAAGATCCCTTTCCCTGTATCACACTGTGGACCCTCCTGGACCAGGTAAAGATCCCTTTCCCTGTATCACACTGTGGACCCTCCTGGACCAGGTAAAGATCCCTTTCCCTGTATCACACTGTGGACCCTCCTGGACCAGGTAAAGATCCCTTTCCCTGTATCACACTGTGGACCCTCCTGGACCAGGTAAAGATCCCTTTCCCTGTATCACACTGTGGACCCTCCTGGACCAGGTAAAGATCCCTTTCCCTGTACACACTGTGGACCCTCCTGGACCAGGTAAAGATCCCTTTCCCTGTATCACACTGTGGACCCTCCTGGACCAGGTAAAGATCCCTTTCACTGTATCACACTGTGGACCCTCCTGGACCAGGTAAAGATCTCTCTCTCTCTCTCTCTCTCTCTCTCTCTCTCTCTCTCTCTCTCTCTCTCTCTCTCTCTCTCTCTCTCTCTCTCTCTCTCTCCCTCTATCTATCCCTCTATCTATCCCTCTATCTATCTATCTCTCCCTCTATCTATCTATCTCTCCCTCTATCTATCTATCTCTCCCTCTATCTATCTATCTCTCCCTCTATCTATCTATCTCTCCCTCTATCTATCTCTCCCTCTATCTATCTCTCCCTCCAGTTATGTACCTCTCTTCTTTCCAACCTGTAACAGAAGCCTAATTGCATCAATTCAGTACCCTTTGGGAAGTCACTTTGACACTCCCATGCACACACACATGCATGGGAACAAACACACACATGTATTGGAACACACACACACACACACACACACAGAGAGAGACATCCACATAGAGACACACACACTTAAATGAACAAGGGCTCTATACTGACCCCTGATGGGATGTGTAGGGCCTTCAGTAGTTCTGAAGAGTGTTCCGGAATAGTTCCTTCACCCCTCAGGGAGTCCTTGGGAGATAAGAATAGCCCCATTTGTTGGTTGCTGAATGTCCTAAGTTCTATGTGTGTGTGTGTGTGTGTGTGTGTGTGTGTGTGTGTGTGTGTGTGTGTGTGTGTGTGTGTGTGTGTGTGTGTGTGTGTGTGTGTGTGTGTGTGTGTGTGTGTGTGTGTGGAGGAACTTCATTAAGAGACACTTTTAGATGAAAGAGTGTGGGGCCGCAGCTGTTCCCCCACAGGTACTGTATCAGGCCCTGGAGGCCCCTGCTCATTAATACACTGGCTAAGACTTTATTAAACACTTTATTCTCTATTCAGACATGCTAAAGGGCACCTCAGATTCAAACTGAAACTGGCTCACACACACACACACACACACACACACACACACACACACACACACACACACACACACACACACACACACACACACACACACACACACACACACACACACACACACACACACACACACACAAACACACATATACACACAGGTACGCAAACACACACACACACACACACGTTATACAGTCATATGGTGAATACCATGTATTACAGTAATGATGAATACCATGTTATACAGACTTGCCTAGTTAAATAAAGGTTACAGAAAAAGAGAAATAAAAAGCTCATGATCTCCTAACCCTAAGCTCAACGTTAAGGCTCTTTCACAGGCACTGGGATGCCCAAAGCCACAATACCTACACACTGGCATTGTGTGTAAATAGCCAAATACATTTTGGGGTAAGTGATCATCATAGATAACTGATCCAGATTTTCCTGATGGGCAAGTGACATTAACAGCTAAAACCTTCCTCTAACCCTCAACCCCTTACCCCAACCCCTTACCCCAACCCCAATCCCTAACCCCAACCCCTTACCCCAACCCCAATCCCTAACCCCAACCCCTTACCCCAACCCCAATCCAAATCCCTTACCCCAACCCCTTACCCCAACCCCAATCCCTAACCACAATCCCTTACCCCAACCCCAATCCCTAACCCCAACCCCAATCCCTTACCCCTTACCCTAACCCCTTACCCTAACCCCAACCCCAACCCCAATCCCTTACCTTAACCCCAATCCTAACCCTTACCCCAACCCCAACCCCTTATCACTCTCTCTCACTCTCTCTCTTACTGTCTCACTCACTCACTCACCACTCACTTACTCACTCACTCGCTGTATCTCTCTTTCTCTCTAACCTCTCTCTCTCAATTGCTCTCTTTCTTCCCTCTCAGTCCTTCTCTCCCTCTCCATATCTCCAGTGTATGTACTGTATCCAGATCACTTCATTACTATCAGTCAGTCAGTCAGTCAGTCCCAGAGCCCAGGGCTGTGTCTCAAAGGGCTTCCTATTCCCTATGTAGTGCACTACTTTTCACCAACTAGATCCCTTTCCCATCCGTTTCCCTACGAGACTCAGACCTTCTGCTACAGCCAATAAGGATGGGCCTGGCTGTGGTTGCCACAGCAACTCTCTGTTTTGTTTACTATTGGACGGTGCGCGGGCCAACCGGACCTGCTTAGCGACCAGCAGCAGTGACATATCAACCTGTGAATGTTCTAACAGAAGTCAGCCGGTTGGTTGGTCAGTTGGTTTGGCAGGCCATTTCCCCTTCCATCTGCTAAGACTCTTTGTTTTTCTAGTGTTTCGTTTGTTTACTTGACGGTTGAAGTTTGCCATGTTTTTGAGCACTGACTCAGTTGGCAATGCTAATCATTATTTATAGTTGATGATTATTTGGAATCTAAGAGGTTTATTTTGTCTTTGTTAAATGAGAGTTTAGTCTCAAGTGAAGTGGTTTTGAAGACTTGTTTGCCTTTCTCAGAAGTATAGATAAACAAACGTTTTCCTTGAAATTGTTGGGCGCTGGTGAAAGGCTGGACAAATTACACTTATATTAATGAAAAACCCAGTAAAACAACTCAGATTTTTCTTCCTCTCTGTTTTTCTGGTAGTTCTGTCACAAGGAGGACTTTTCTGTTGTAATTTTCTATCAAGTGATAAAAACAACAGCCTCGTTTTGGCGAGTACTTTCACTGTCTCTTACGAGTCCAATAAAAACAAAATTACTTTTGTGATTTAAAAGCTGTGAGATATTTCACTAAAAGGAGGGCTACACTGAACGAGTTTGACAAAACCTAATCCCACATTATGATGAGTGCGTCCCAAATCGTCATGCGTCCCAAATTGTACCCTATTCCCTATATAGTGCATGACATTTGGCCAGGGCTCTTGTCAATAGTAGTGCACTATGTAAGGAATAGGGTGCCATTTGGGAAGCATTACAACAACCTCAAATGACCTCAAAACGAAGGGAGTACTTTAACCATATTTAACTCAAATTTAAACCTAATATGGGCTGATGCCATACTCCAACAAATCAAACGTTTATATCACGACAGACTATTTCAAAGAGCAGACATTCGGGCTGACACATTTAGAGCACAACTGTTGACCTGAAGTCTTGAGTTCAATTGGAGAATAATTATTATACATTGTTTTATGGAAATCTAACAAAATATAGGCTGCTGGTGACTATCTTTCACTTCCTTGGTCAGGTTAAAGGGTCTGTCTGAGTGTTCTTTCTTCATTATTCCCGACTTTTCCCAGATGGCTCAAACCTACATTTCTTTGAAATTGCTTTAATTAATTCATAACTTGGGCAAAACAGGACGATTATCCTGACAAATACACACAGAACCTCCGAAGAGAACTGATATAAATGTTCAGTCTTTGTAAATGGGCTGTTGGCAGCTCTCCGTACCCCTGGGTTCCAGTAATAGCATTTTAAACGCATGCTAAATGTTCTCTTTTTGCTGGAGAGACCGGTTCGAAGGTAAACCAAAGCTTTGGTCTGTCCAGGCTCATTTGATGCGTTCTCCTTCCTGTTCTGCTCATTTCAAGATGTGTGTGTTTCATCAGAGTTGGCCTGTAGTTGTTGAGAGCTTATTTCCATTTGATATTACACTATTAACCTTTCCACAAATAAAAAGGATACCAGCAGGACACACCTATACTGAAATCCTAACATAGAAGTTATTATTTTATATTGTATTCTGCTTCTTGACTTTTCGTACATGTTGTAGCAGATAGTTTTTAAACCCAAAAAGTGCCACTTATTGTCCTGATCCAGACGTCCTGGACCAGTATTTCTCCACACCGCTCAACCGAACATTGTCAGTTTATTGACAAGTCTAAATGTTCTCAGTAGGTTGCCACCCATTTAGTCGGTACTCAACTGGTTTCGATTCCAGCAGTCCTCCAAGGAGGAAGGATAGTTTGCCAGTCCCTGGTCCAAAAAGTCGAGTTCCATGTCTTCAGTGAAGTCACGCTTAGCATTTCAGAAGATTGCTATACCATATTAATGAGCCGGTGACCACTCCTTGTTGTGAGATAAAATGTGTGTGACAATAAACAGAGTAGATGAAACGGAAAATAGTGAGGCTATCTCTTCAAGTCCAGCCATTGGAGAATGTGTATCTTTCTCCTTACTGGGCGATTTGTTCTCTCTCTCAGCCGCTTGTTGAAGGGGATTCCATGTGCTTATATTTTTTCAGCCGTTTCTGTCTAACTCACCAACAGAGACTGTGTGAGAGTGTGTTAGTGTGTTACAAGCATTTTGCTACACCCGCAATAACATCTGCTAAACACGTGTATGTGACCAATAACATTTGATTTTATTTGTCAGTGTTAGTGAGAGAGAAGGAGAATGTGCATGCTTTTGAGCATTCGTACATCTGTCAGTCCGTCCGTCAGTCCACCCGTCAGTCCATCTGTCAGTCCGTCAGTCCATCTGTCCGTCCGTCAGTCCATCTGTCCGTCCGTCAGTCCACCCGTCAGTCCATCTGTCAGTCCGTCAGTCCATCTGTCCGTCCGTCAGTCCATCTGTCCGTCCGTCAGTCCATCTGTCCGTCCGTCAGTCCATCTGTCCGTCTGTCAGTCCGTCTGTCCGTCCGTCAGTCCACCCGTCAGTCCATCTGTCAGTCCGTCAGTCCATCTGTCCGTCTGTCAGTCCATCTGTCCGTCCGTCAGTCCACCCGTCAGTCCATCTGTCAGTCCGTCAGTCCATCTGTCCGTCCGTCAGTCCATCTGTCCGTCCGTCAGTCCATCTGTCCGTCCATCAGTCCATCTGTCTGTCCGTCCGTCAGTCCATCTGTCCGTCCGTCAGTCCATCTGTCTGTCCGTCCGTCAGTCCATCTGTCCGTCCGTCAGTCCATCTGTCTGTCCGTCCGTCAGTCCATCTGTCTGTCCGTCCGTCAGTCCATCTGTCCGTCTGTCAGTCCATCTGTCCGTCCATCAGTCCATCTGTCCATCCATCCATTACAGTACATCGATGAAGCACACAAATGAAAGTGCGAACAAGCATAGCTACTTCTAATTCTTTGTGTGTGGTTGACTTGGCAGGGTCCAATGTGATCACTCTGCCAGACCATGAAATACATTACACCTGACCCAACTAAACCCCACTCTACCAGACCATGGAATACATTACACCTGACCCAACTAAACCCCACTTTACCAGACCATGAAATACATTACACCTGACCCAACTAAACCCCACTTTACCAGACCATGGAATACATTACACCTGACCCAACTAAATCCCACTCTACCAGACCATGAAATACATTACACCTGACCAAACTAAACCCCACTCTACCAGACCATGAAATACATTACACCTGACTCAACTAAACCCCACTCTACCAGACCAGACCTTGAAATACATTACACCTGACCCAACTAAACCCCACTCTACCAGACCATGAAATACATTACACCTGACTCAACTAAACCCCACTCTACCAGACCAGACCATGAAATACATTACACCTGACCCAACTAAACCCCACTCTACCAGACCAGACCATGAAATACATTACACCTGACCCAACTAAACCCCACTCTACCAGGCCATGAAATACATTACACCTGACCCAACTAAACCCCACTCTACCAGACCAGACCATGAAATACATTACACCTGACCCAACTAAACCCCACTCTACCAGACCATGAAATACATTACACCTGACCCAACTAAACCCCACTCTACCAGACCATGAAATACATTACACCTGACCCAACTAAACCCCACTCTACCAGACCATGAAATACATTACACCTGACCCAACTAAACCCAACTCTACCAGACCAGACCATGAAATACATTACACCTGACCCAACTAAACCCCACTCTACCAGGCCATGAAATACATTACACCTGACCCAACTAAACCCCACTCTACCAGACCATGAAATACATTACACCTGACTCAACTAAACCCCACTCTACCAGACCAGACCATGAAATACATTACACCTGACCCAACTAAACCCCACTCTACCAGACCATGAAATACCTTACACCTGACCCAACTAAACCCCACTCTACCAGACCATGAAATACATTACACCTGACCCAACTAAACCCCAAATTACCAGACCATGAAATACATTACACCTGACTCAACTAAACCCCACTCTACCAGACCATGAAATACATTACACCTGACCCAACTGGACCCCACTCTACCAGACCATGAAATACATTACACCTGACCCAACTAAACCCCACTCTACCAGACCAGACCATGAAATACATTACACCTGACCCAGCTAAACCCCACTCTACCAGACCATGAAATACATTACACCTGACCCAACTAAACCCCACTGTACCAGACCATGAAATACATTACACCGACCCAACTAAACCCCACTTTACCAGACCAGACCATGAAATACATTACACCTGACCCAACTAAACCCCACTCTACCAGACCATGAAATACATTACACCTGACCCAACTAAACCCCACTCTACCAGACCAGACCATGAAATACCTTACACCTGACCCAACTAAACCCCACTCTACCAGACCATGAAATACATTACACCTGACCCAACTAAACCCCAAATTACCAGACCATGAAATACATTACACCTGACTCAACTAAACCCCACTCTACCAGACCATGAAATACATTACACCTGACCCAACTAAACCCCACTGTACCAGACCATGAAATACATTACACCTGACCCAACTAAACCCCACTTTACCAGACCAGACCATGAAATACATTACACCTGACCCAACTAAACCCCACTCTACCAGACCAGACCATGAAATACATTACACCTGACCCAACTAAACCCCACTCTACCAGACCATGAAATACATTACACCTGACCCAACTAAACCCCACTCTACCAGACCATGAAATACATTACACCTGACCCAACTGGACCCCACTCTACCAGACCATGAAATACATTGCACCTGACTCAACTAAACCCCACTCTACCAGACCAGACCTTGAAATACATTACACCTGACCCAACTAAACCCCACTCTACCAGGCCATGAAATACATTACACCTGACCCAACTAAAATCCACTCTACCAGGCCAGACCAGACCACTAAATACATTACACCTGACCCAACTAGTCAGCATGTTAGAGTTAGAGAAATTCTGCAGTAGCTGTTTTCAAAGTATTTCTGCTGTTGTTTCATAACTGCTAATTGCACAAAGAAATATGAATCCTAGATCCCACCTCACACAGCAACACTGCCTGGCAGGGGAGCTGAGCTCACTGAGTGAAGTGCTGATAGATACATTTTTGGAGGCACTGCGCACAGGCATAAAAGTTAGTCTAATTTACTCAAAGTCTACAAAGTAAGACTTTGACCTGGTGTTTATTAGCTATTTACATTGCTTTGTTCACAAGTTTGGTTGTTTTTCAATGTTAGTTTGAGTCTGCTGCTTCAACTGATAGCAAAGAGTACCAAGTCAGAGATACCAAGTCAGATCCCAAATATCACAGACACACATGACAGGGCTCGAGTGGCCCCGTTACCACGGTAACCTCCTGCCCTTAAAAGAAAGGTAACAAAAAATGTAATTAAATCAATATACGACATTCATTATTACTAATACATTTATTGTTTTAGAAACATTACAAAGCATGATCATCTGTTTTTTGTGTTTTTTTTATGTAATTATGGCTCAAAAAGATTTTGGCTGGTAAGAAATCTGAGTGGCTGCTAGATTTATTTCATCTTCCTGCCACAGTGGCTGGTGGACCAAAAAGTTATTTTGGCCCTGTACCTAACCCAACTAAACCCCACTCTACCAGGCCAGACCTTGAAATACATTACACCTGACCCAACTAAACCCCACTCTACCAGACCATGAAATACATTACACCTGACCCAACTAAACCCCACTCTACCAGACCATGAAATACATTACACCTGACCCAACTAAACCCCACTCTACCAGACCATGAAATACATTACACCTGATCCAACTAAACCCCACTCTACCAGACCATGAAATACATTACACCTGACCAAACTAAACCCCACTCTACCAGACCATGAAATACATTACACCTGACTCAACTAAACCCCACTCTACCAGACCAGACCTTGAAATACATTACACCTGACCCAACTAAACCCCACTCTACCAGACCATGAAATACATTACACCTGACCCAACTAAACCCCACTTTACCAGACCATGAAATACATTACACCTGACCCAACTAACCCCCACTCTACCAGACCATGAAATACATTACACCTGACCCAACTAAACCCCACTCTACCAGACCAGACCATGAAATACATTACACCTGACCCAACTAAACCCCACTCTACCAGGCCATGAAATACATTACACCTGACCCAACTAAACCCCACTCTACCAGACCATGAAATACATTACACCTGACTCAACTAAACCCCACTCTACCAGACCAGACCATGAAATACATTACACCTGACCCAACTAAACCCCACTGTACCAGACCATGAAATACCTTACACCTGACCCAACTAAACCCCACTCTACCAGACCATGAAATACATTACACCTGACCCAACTAAACCCCAAATTACCAGACCATGAAATACATTACACCTGACTCAACTAAACCCCACTCTACCAGACCATGAAATACATTACACCTGACCCAACTAAACCCCACTGTACCAGACCATGAAATACATTACACCTGACCCAACTAAACCCCACTTTACCAGACCAGACCATGAAATACATTACACCTGACCCAACTAAACCCCACTCTACCAGACCATGAAATACAGTACACCTGACCCAACTAAACCCCACTCTACCAGACCAGACCATGAAATACCTTACACCTGACCCAACTAAACCCCACTCTACCAGACCATGAAATACATTACACCTGACCCAACTAAATCCCAAATTACCAGACCATGAAATACATTACACCTGACCCAACTAAACCCCACTCTACCAGACCATGAAATACATTACACCTGACCCAACTAAACCCCACTTTACCAGACCATGAAATACATTACACCTGACCCAACTAAACCCCACTCTACCAGACCATGAAATACATTACACCTGACCCAACTAAACCCCACTCTACCAGACCAGACCATGAAATACATTACACCTGACTCAACTAAACCCCACTCTACCAGACCATGAAATACATTACACCTGACCCAACTAAACCCCACTTTACCAGACCATGAAATACATTACACCTGACTCAACTAAACCCCACTCTACCAGACCATGAAATACATTACACCTGACCCAACTAAACCCCACTGTACCAGACCATGAAATACATTACACCTGACCCAACTAAACCCCACTTTACCAGACCAGACCATGAAATACATTACACCTGACCCAACTAAACCCCACTCTAGCAGACCATGAAATACATTACACCTGACCCAACTAAACCCCACTCTACCAGACCATGAAATACATTACACCTGACCCAACTAAACCCCACTTTACCAGACCAGACCATGAAATACATTACACCTGACCCAACTAAACCTCACTCTACCAGACCATGAAATACATTACACCTGACCCAACTAAACCCCAAATTACCAGACCATGAAATACATTACACCTGACTCAACTAAACCCCACTCTACCAGACCATGAAATACATTACACCTGACCCAACTAAACCCCACTTTACCAGACCAGACCATGAAATACATTACACCTGACCCAACTAAACCCCACTCTACCAGACCATGAAATACATTACATCTGACCCAACTAAACCCCACTCTACCAGACCAGACCATGAAATACATTACACCTGACCCAACTAAACCCCACTCTACCAGACCATGAAATACATTACACCTGACCCAACTCAACCCCACTCTACCAGACCATGAAATACATTACACCTGACCCAACTGGACCCCACTCTACCAGACCATGAAATACATTACACCTGACCCAACTAAACCCCACTCTACCAGGCCAGACCAGACCATGAAATACATTACACCTGACCCAACTAGTCAGCATGTTAGAGTTAGAGAAATTCTGCAGTAGCTGTTTTCAAAGTATTTCTGCTGTTGTTTCATAACTGCTAATTGCACAAAGAAATATGAATCCTAGATCCCACCTCACACAGCAACACTGCCTGGCAGGGGAGCTGAGCTCACTGAGTGAAGTGCTGATAGATACATTTTTGGAGGCACTGCGCACAGGCATAAAAGTTAGTCTAATTTACTCAAAGTCTACAAAGTAAGACTTTGACCTGGTGTTTATTAGCTATTTACATTGCTTTGTTCACAAGTTTGGTTGTTTTTCAATGTTAGTTTGAGTCTGCTGCTTCAACTGATAGCAAAGAGTACCAAGTCAGAGATACCAAGTCAGATCCCAAATATCACAGACACACATGACAGGGCTCGAGTGGCCCCGTTACCACGGTAACCTCCTGCCCTTAAAAGAAAGGTAACAAAAAATGTAATTAAATCAATATACGACATTCATTATTACTAATACATTTATTGTTTTAGAAACATTACAAAGCATGATCATCTGTTTTTTGTGTTTTTTTTATGTAATTATGGCTCAAAAAGATTTTGGCTGGTAAGAAATCTGAGTGGCTGCTAGATTTATTTCATCTTCCTGCCACAGTGGCTGGTGGACCAAAAAGTTATTTTGGCCCTGTACCTAACCCAACTAAACCCCACTCTACCAGGCCAGACCTTGAAATACATTACACCTGACCCAACTAAACCCCACTCTACCAGACCATGAAATACATTACACCTGACCCAACTAAACCCCACTCTACCAGACCATGAAATACATTACACCTGACCCAACTAAACCCCACTCTACCAGACCATGAAATACATTACACCTGACCCAACTAAACCCCACTCTACCAGACCATGAAATACATTACACCTGATCCAACTAAACCCCACTCTACCAGACCATGAAATACATTACACCTGACCAAACTAAACCCCACTCTACCAGACCATGAAATACATTACACCTGACTCAACTAAACCCCACTCTACCAGACCAGACCTTGAAATACATTACACCTGACCCAACTAAACCCCACTCTACCAGACCATGAAATACATTACACCTGACCCAACTAAACCCCACTTTACCAGACCATGAAATACATTACACCTGACCCAACTAAACCCCACTCTACCAGACCATGAAATACATTACACCTGACCCAACTAAACCCCACTCTACCAGACCAGACCATGAAATACATTACACCTGAACCAACTAAACCCCACTCTACCAGGCCATGAAATACATTACACCTGACCCAACTAAACCCCACTCTACCAGACCATGAAATACATTACACCTGACTCAACTAAACCCCACTCTACCAGACCAGACCATGAAATACATTACACCTGACCCAACTAAACCCCACTGTACCAGACCATGAAATACCTTACACCTGACCCAACTAAACCCCACTCTACCAGACCATGAAATACATTACACCTGACTCAACTAAACCCCACTCTACCAGACCATGAAATACATTACACCTGACCCAACTAAACCCCACTTTACCAGACCAGACCATGAAATACATTACACCTGACCCAACTAAACCCCACTCTACCAGACCATGAAATTCATTACATCTGACCCAACTAAACCCCACTCTACCAGACCAGACCATGAAATACATTACACCTGACCCAACTAAACCCCACTCTACCAGACCATGAAATACATTACACCTGACCCAACTAAACCCCACTCTACCAGACCATGAAATACATTACACCTGACCCAACTGGACCCCACTCTACCAGACCATGAAATACATTACACCTGACCCAACTAAACCCCACTCTACCAGGCCAGACCAGACCATGAAATACATTACACCTGACCCAACTAGTCAGCATGTTAGAGTTAGAGAAATTCTGCAGTAGCTGTTTTCAAAGTATTTCTGCTGTTGTTTCATAACTGCTAATTGCACAAAGAAATATGAATCCTAGATCCCACCTCACACAGCAACACTGCCTGGCAGGGGAGCTGAGC
This sequence comes from Salmo salar, assembly GCF_965601325.2. Classification (NCBI taxonomy): domain Eukaryota; kingdom Metazoa; phylum Chordata; class Actinopteri; order Salmoniformes; family Salmonidae; genus Salmo; species Salmo salar. Next base: position 36,568,134 of record NC_138301.1, read on the forward strand.
TCACTGAGTGAAGTGCTGATAGATACATTTTTGGAGGCACTGCGCACAGGCATAAAAGTTAGTCTAATTTACTCAAAGTCTACAAAGTAAGACTTTGACCTGGTGTTTATTAGCTATTTACATTGCTTTGTTCACAAGTTTGGTTGTTTTTCAATGTTAGTTTGAGTCTGCTGCTTCAACTGATAGCAAAGAGTACCAAATCAGAGATACCAAGTCAGATCCCAAATATCACAGACACACATGACAGGCCTCGAGTGGCCCCGTTACCACGGTAACCTCCTGCCCTTAAAAGAAAGGTAACAAAAAATGTAATTAAATCAATATAGGACATTCATTATTACTAATACATTTATTGTTTTAGAAACATTACAAAGCATGATCATCTGTTTTTTGTGTTTTTTTTATGTAATTATGGCTCAAAAAGATTTTGGCTGGTAAGAAATCTGAGTGGCTGCTAGATTTATTTCATCTTCCTGCCACAGTGGCTGGTGGACCAAAAAGTTATTTTGGCCCTGTACCTAACCCAACTAAACCCCACTCTACCAGGCCAGACCTTGAAATACATTACACCTGACCCAACTAAACCCCACTCTACCAGACCAGACCATGAAATACATTACACCTGACCCAACTAAACCCCACTCTACCAGACCATGAAATACCTTACACCTGACCCAACTAAACCCCACTCTACCAGACCATGAAATACATTACACCTGACCCAACTAAACCCCACTCTACCAGACCATGAAATACATTACACCTGACCCAACTAAACCCCACTCTACCAGACCATGAAATACATTACACCTGATCCAACTAAACCCCACTCTACCAGACCATTAAATACATTACACCTGACTCAACTAAACCCCACTCTACCAGACCATGAAATACATTACACCTGACCCAACTAAACCCCACTCTACCAGGCCATGAAATACATTACACCTGACCCAACTAAACCCCACTCTACCAGACCATGAAATACATTACACCTGACTCAACTAAACCCCACTCTACCAGACCAGACCATGAAATACATTACACCTGACCCAACTAAACCCCACTCTACCAGGCCATGAAATACATTACACCTGACCCAACTAAACCCTACTCTACCAGACCATGAAATACATTACACCTGACTCAACTAAACCCCACTCTACCAGACCAGACCTTGAAATACATTACACCTGACCCAACTAGACCCCAATGACAGGGTGAATCACTGACACCCCACACCACACAGCCCCAGAGCCCACAGCCCTACCCCATACCACACAGCCCCAGAGCCCACAGCCCTACCCCACAACACTCAGCCCCAGAGCCCACAACCACCCACAACCCTACAGCCCAAAAGCCCTGGTTTGGAGCGAGATGCCTGGGCATGTATCAGGTGGGAGGTCCTTGGAGGGAGAGGGAGGTGGTCTGGAGGTTCTGGCCAACACTGGTTGGAATCTCCTTTTCACTTTCTCTTCCTTTTTCTCTCTCTGTTTTGTTATCTTTCCTTTTCCTTCCATTTCTCCCCTTTCCTCTGTCTCTCGTTCTCTCCATCTCTCTTTCTCCCCATCCCTTTCCCTCTTTCCTTCATTCTGTTGTTCCATCTCCCTGCCATCCCCTGCTTGGAGCGAATGAGGAATGTTCCATAATTAGGATGAACGATCCCTTCCTCTGAAAGCTTATTTTTACGGCCTGTTATTTTTACCCTCTTCGTTTCCTCTTTTCTCGTTCCCTTTCTTCCTCGTGTGTACTTTCTCTTGTTAGAATTCATTAACACTGCTCACATGGTCCAACAATGGTAAGACGTATAGCACAGTTCAGAGTGTTAATATACTGTCACATACATATTTGAGCTCTTTTACATTAGAAATGATCATCGAAATTATTAAGGTTTTTAAAACAATTATAATAAAAGCAACATTTGGACAACTTTTAGATTTTTTTATAATCTATCAGATATACACTACCGGTGAAACGTTTTAGAACACCTACTCATTCCAGGGTTGTTCTTTATCTTTACTGCTTTCTACATTGTAGAATAATAGTGAAGACATCAAAACTATCAACAGCATTAGGCTGTTGATGAGAGGCATTAGACTATTGATGAGAGGCATTAGGCTGTTGATGAGAGGCATTGGACTATTGATGAGAGGCATTAGGCTGTTGATGAGCGGCATTAGGCTGTTGATGAGAGGCATTAGGCTGTTGATGAGAGGCATTAGGCTGTTGATGAGCGGCATTAGGCTGTTGATGAGCGGCATTAGGCTGTTGATGAGAGGCATTAGGCTGTTGATGAGAGGCATTAGGCTGTTGATGAGAGGCATTAGACTATTGATGAGAGGCATTAGGCTGTTGATGAGCGGCATTAGGCTGTTGATGAGTGGCATTAGGCTGTTGATGAAAGGCATTAGGCTATTTTGCTCTGCTGCTTTATCAGCTGTTGTCCTTTAGGTCAGGAAACATAGTCTTCTTCCCAAATGGCTCCATTTGACCACGGCCCATAGGACTCTGGTCTAAGGTAGTGCACTATACAGGGAATAAGGTGCCATTTGGGACGAGGGTATATCCATTCATGTTTGTAGAGTGGGTGGATGCAGAGTTTTTCTCTCATGACTTTATGTCACTACTGGTTGATGAAGAGTGATAGCACAGCCACATATTCTTGCTCATACGTCATAGCCACGCTTATCATAATAATGCGTTGGTTGATTTGTTTGATTCAATGAACCCTAAGTTGAAAGTCAATGTTGTTCTCTAACTATGATGTCTCTGTTTGACTTGAGTCTCTGTGATGTGGTGTGTTGAGGTTTTTAAAGGGTAACTGTGGGTTAGGGACTGGCTAAGTTTACTATTAAGCTATACACACACACACACACACACACACACACACTGGGCCTTATGCCTTCCATGTAATGGTGATGCTTGTGAAAACAAACTCAAATAATTGGGGCATTTCAGCAGCTTTTGACTGTTTGTTATTTCTCAAGTCGGTCGTACGATGCGGTTCATGGGAAATCTCTGTTTGTATATGTTCCTTACCAAACGCTTATCACCAGACCTGTTGTCAATGATGATGTGTCAGAAACAGGTCCACTGGGCAGTTCGGGCAAATGCCAGATGGGCTGGTCCGTCGTTAGCCCAGTGGGCCTGTCTAGGTTGGGGGTTTTGTGCAGAATGATCATTATTTGGATAATGGAAGCCTGTGTGTTAGAAATGCCTGGGATGATTTCTGGTCCCAGTCTGTCCATGTGATGTGTATTATTACAATCACTCTGGACTTTTACATTTTTTATTTGAACCTTTATAACCAGGCTAGTCAGTTAAGAACAAATTCTTATTTACAATGACGGCCTATCGGGGAACAGTGGGTTAACTGCCTTGTTCAGGGGCAGAACGACTGATTTTTATCTTGTCAGTTCGGGGATTCGATCCACCAACCTTTCAGTTACTGTTCCAACGCTCTAACCACTAGGCTACCTGCTGGTTACTGGCCCAACAATCTAACCACTAGGGTACCTGCTGGTTACTGGCCCAACACTCTAACCTACGTGCTGGTTACTGGCCTAACGCTCTAACCACTAGGCTACCTGCTGGTTACTGGCCCAACACTCTAACCACTAGGCTACCTGCTGGTTACTGGCCCAACGCTCTAACCACTAGGCTACCTGTTGGTTACTGGTCCAACGCTCTAACCACTAGGCTACCTGCTGGTTACTGGCCCAACGCTCTAACCACCTGCTGGTTACTGGCCTAACGCTCTAACCACTAGGCTACCTGCTGGTTACTGGTCCAACACTCTAACCACTAGGCTACCTGCTGGTTACTGGCCCAAAGCTCTAACCACTAGGCTACCTGCTGGTTACTGGCCTAACGCTCTAACCACTAGGCTACCTGCTGGTTATTGGTCCAACACTCTAACCACTAGGCTACCTGCTGGTTACTGGCCCAACGCTCTAACCACTAGGCTACCTGCTGGTTATTGGTCCAACACTCTAACCACTAGGCTACCTGCTGGTTACTGGTCCAACACTCTAACCACTAGGCTACCTGCTGGTTACTGGTCCAACACTCTAACCACTAGGCTACCTGCTGGTTATTGGTCCAACACTCTAACCACTAGGCTACCTGCTGGTTACTGGTCCAACACTCTAACCACTAGCCTACCTGCTGGTTACTGGTCCAACACTCTAACCACTAGGCTACCTGCTGGTTACTGGTCCAACACTCTAACCACTAGGCTACCTGCCACCTTGACATATAAACATATACTGTACACAGTGCTGATTAATAATACTTAATGATTCGCTGTTTACAGTAAAACATGAGAAGAAATGTGCTCCATCAAACATCAAAGGGTGCATCCCAAATGGCACCATATTACCTATGCAGTGCACTACTGTTGACCAGGCCCAATAGGGATCTGATCAAAACTATTACACTGTAGGGAACAATGTTCCATTTGGGGTGCAGAAAAACATTCCACGTTAAACGAGTGGCTCTAATCACCCTTTGACATGTGTACTGTGTGTTGGTGTTTTCTTGATGTTTGTCTTGACACACTCCCTGGTAATTATAGAAGCACAAACTGTCTGCGACACAAATGGCACCCTATTACCTAAATCCACCAAACTCAAGTCTGGACCTGGAAGCCAGTTCCACTGCGGTTTTATTTCATTGTTCGCCTCTAATCAGGCACTGATTTAGACCTGGGACACCAGGTGGGTGCAATTAACGTAAGGTAGAACAGAAAACCAGCAGGCTCCGGACCTCGTAGTGTAAGAGTTGAGTACCCCTGCCCTACATACTGCACTGCTTCTGACCAGAGCCCTATGGGAAGTAGAAACACTAGAGTCTGTAATGTTTGAAAGATGTCTGGTTCTATCTAACAGTCCTCTTACATGCATCAGACTAACCAATCGTCTGTTAGGCCTAATGGTGGACTCTGTCATACACACACACACGCACACACATACAGGCATCATGTGCGCGCACGCACTCACATAAACACACACAAGTACACACACACATATACATGCACACACACACACACACACACACACACACACACACACACACACACACACACACACACACACACACACACACACACACACACACACACACACACACACACACACACACACACACACACACACACACACACACACACACACACACGGTCCTGATGATGTCTCTTTAAATACTGTGGCTGTTAGTCTCATCAGACTCTTGGGTAATCTGCAACATCCTCTTTTACCATCCTCATTTTTTTTCATCCCTCTTTTCCGTCTGCAGTCTGTTTCCGACGGCCATGTCATGACGTGTATCTGATTGTATTAGCAACCAGCGATTTCCCTCCCTCCCGCTCTCTGCCTCTCTAACCCTCCTAGGACCATTCCATAGCTGGAACATGCTTAAGGATGTGTGTGTTTTGAATCTTAGAGAATGTCCTGTACCGTCGCTATGTTACCCCAGATGTTGGCTGTCACAGAACCTGTCACAGAATAGCCCTCTCATGGAAGGCAGTGTTCTAGACCAGTGTTTGTCAACTATTTGTGTCTGTCTGTGTGTCTCTGTCTGTGTGTCTCTGTCTGTGTGTCTCTGTGTCTCTGTCTGTGTGTATGTGTGTTAGTAATCAGGGACCAGCAAACTATGGTTCCTCCTTGTAGAACCAGTGCACTACTTTTGACCAGGACACATGGCACCCTATTCCCTATGTAGTGCACTACTTTTGACCAGGACCCATGTCACCCTATTCCCTATGTAGTGCACTACTTTTGACAAGGGTATTTTCTTACTAACACTGGTTTTGTTGATACCTGCTTTATTGAGGAAAGTTTGACTTACATTGACTGTGATATGGTGTTGTCTTACTTAAATGGGAAATCTGAAGTTCAAACAGTAACAAAGCTGCTACCCTGCCACTGTTTTGATAAACAGCTGAGAGATGGGGCTGGAGAAATGTAACCACTCTCAAATTCAGAGCTATAGATGCAAGGACTGACCATTCTTGATATCAAAAGTATAGTTTTAACCATGTTTTGAGGGTATATATCATTCATTTAAAAGTCCAAAAAATGGATGTACCAATCCCAGAGTCAGTAAACATACTTGAAAGTACTACTTAAGTTGTTTTTTGGGGTATCTGTACTTTACTTTACTATTTCTATTTTTGACAACTTTTACTTCACTACATTCCTAAAGTAAATAATGTACTTTTGACTTTTTCCCTGACACCCAAAAGTACTTGTTAAATTTTGAATGCTTACCAGGACAGGAGCATTTCCTAATTCACACACTTATCAAGAGAACTTCCCTGGTCACCCTTAATGCCCCTGATCTGGCAGACACACTAAACACATGCTTCGTTTGTAAATGATGTCTGTGTTGGAGCTTGCCCCTGGCTATCCGTAAATTAAAAAACAAGGAAATGATGCAGTCTCGTTTGCTTAATACAAGGAATTTGAAATTATTTTTACTTTTACTTTTGATACTTAAGTATATTTTAGCAATTACATTTAAAGTATATTTAGAAACCAAATACTTTTAGACTTTTACTCAAGTAGTATTTTACTGGGTGACTTTCACTTTTACTTGAGTAATTTTCTATTAAGGCATTTTTACTTTTACTCAAGTATGACAATTGGGTACTTTTTCCACCACTGCACAGATTGCCCACTTTATGTTGAATGCACTGCCTGTTAGATGCTCTGGATAAGTGTGTCTGTTAAATGACCAACATGCACATTTACTTTACGTTGCACTTAAACTTGAGATGCACTTCAGTTTCCACTTACCAGGAGTGGACTAAAGGACTGAACAGTAACAGAAGTGTTGTGTTGAATAAGCAGAAGCGTTATTAGAGCGCCTCTTGAGGGTTCTGAATCTGAACACGTTGACCAGATGCTGTTTGTGCTGTTGCTATAGCTGGTATAAAACCTCTACTGTAGTCGTACTGGGATGCATACGTCCATTAATGTCTCCATTTATAACAGAGTCAAATGAAGCTAGGACGATCAGCCAAGGACTGTGTACACACACACACAACACAGTGTATATAGTATATTTTAATCCTCACGGACTCACTTGGCCATGGCTGCTGGTAGCTGTTGCTAGGCAGAAAAGAAAAGAAATGTCCAGAGCAACAGACCTGATTAGGATATAAGAGAATAAGCCTGTAGTCTTTAATAGAGCTTCAGTAGAGTCCTGTATACACTAAGCCTGCAGTGTTTACAACAGACAGTCTGTTTAGATCCACTCAGGTCACCCTGAGAGCTCTCAAGGGCTCAGTACAAAATGGCACCCTATTCCATAGTGGACTACTTTTGAGTGCACTATATAGGGAATATGATGTCATTTTGGATGCAACCCACAAGAGCTCTCAGGGTGACCTGAGTTGATGTAAACAGACTGTCCATGACATCCTATTCCCTGCATAGTGCATTAGGTTTAACCAGGGCCCATAGTGCACTATGTAGGGAATAGGGTGCCATTTGAGACGTGGTCATGCTCTTTTACACAGTAACAATGTAGCGATGGAGGGGGAACAGCTGGAGTGGGGCTGGAACCAACAAAACGTTGGTTACAGAGGCCAGACCTCTTGGTAAAGATGGGAAAACGTGGGTGTCAGTGTGTGTGTACTGTGTGTGTGTGTACTGTGTGTGTGTGTGTGTGTGTGTGTGTGTGTGTGTGTGTGTGTGTGTGTGTGTGTGTGTGTGTGTGTGTGTGTGTGTGTGTGTGTGTGTGTGTGTGTGTGTGTGTGTGTATACTGTATGCGTGTTTGAATGTGTGATTGTAGTTCTATGATCAGAGTGCCCATTGACCTGTGAAGGGCTGGTGTATTTGAGGTTGTATTAGACTATGGGGGGTTCCTGGGAAAATTGGGTTTTAATTGGGGGAGCATGCAGAGTTCCTTCCGTTGGTGCAATGAGAGTTGCTGATTGGACAGCCCCAGGGAGATTTGAGATGTGATTGGGTGCACGCTTTTTGGTTGAGGTGTGTGTATGTGTGTGCATTGCGCAAGCACATGTTTGTGGTGTGTGTAGGCGTGTGTGTGGGAGTGCACGTGTGTGTGTGTGTGTGTTCTATTTTGAGGCTCATCTGCTCTCATCATTATTATCCCAGTGAGCCGCAGGACTCATTTCCTCCCCAAGGTTCTCCCTCTCTCTCTTTCACTTTCTCTCTCTCTCTGTCTCTTTCTCTCCCTCTCTTTCTCTCGTTCCCTCTCTCTTTCTCAGTCTCTCCTTCTCTCCCTTTCCCTCTCTCTCTTTCCCTCGTTCTCTCTCCCTTTCTTTCTTTCTTTCTTTCTTTCTTTCTTTCTTTCTTTCTTTCTTTCTTTCTTTCTTTCTTTCTTTCTTTCTTTCTTTCTTTCTTTCTCTTTCTATTCTCCCTCTTTCATCTTTCACCAGCCCCTCCAGGGTTAGTTCTCATCAGAGAGACAGAAATACCATGGCTCCCTAATATTGGAATGTTCTCGCCCCCCCAGGAGTGCCTCCACTCCTCTGTGTGTCACAGATGATTTAAACATGGATGACAGCTCAATGAGATTTAGGGATGCATCTAGAACTACTGGAGCTTCATAAGAAGTGTCTTGATAAGAGGAACGTGAATAAAACTTCTGAGTGGCATGCGATCATAAGAGACACTACAGTATGTCTGTATTACAACTATAGACAGTAATGTTATGGATAACTATGAGGCTGCTGTTCTGTCAATGGAAGGAGTGGCTGCGTGTGTGTGTGTGTGTGTGTGTGTGTGTGTGTGTGTGTGTGTGTGTGTGTGTGTGTGTGTGTGTGTGTGTGTGTGTGTGTGTGTGTGTACTGTATGTACGTGATACTACATATCTACTATCTGATTGTGTCGTCTATGGAAAAGGTGTGTAGTGGTGTGTCTGCATATAGGCTAGGAACACACCAGTCAATGTATCACATTTAATGATGAGAATATGTCTGTTCCTCCCACAATACAATAGAGTATACTTGTAAAGGTTCTTCTTAGATATCCCTTTGTCACAGTGAGAAAATGCTTCTCCATGACACTGCAGTTAATGTAGTAACCTTATTGTAGGTTTGTGTAGTGGATAAGGTGAGTTATTCAGTAGTAGTTAATGTAGTAACCTTAATGTAGGTTTGTGTAATGGATAAGATAAGTTATTCAGTAGTAGTTAATGTAGTAACCTTAATGTAGGTTTGTGTAGTGGATGAGGTGAGTTATTCAGTAGTAGTTAATGTAGTAACCTTAATGTAGGTTTGTGTAGTGGATGAGGTGAGTTATTCAGTAGTAGTTAATGTAGTAACCTTAATGTAGGTTTGTGTAGTGGATAAGATAAGTTATTCAGTAGTAGTTAATGTAGTAACCTTAATGTAGGTTTGTGTAATGGATAAGCTTAGTTACTCAATAGTAGTTAATATAGTATTCTTAAAGAGATTCTCCGGTACTTTTGTATACTTTTTAGCCAGCAGTTCTGAAAGTAGTGCTCATGAGCCAACATTTTTCCCCCAAAATTGCTTACTATGTCACATATGTGCAGATATGAGCACTATGTCATTGCTCTTTCTCTCTCTCTCTGCTGTGTCCACTGAGATGTTAGGCCTCATTGAATAGCGCTGGGCAGGCCTCTTGCTAGCTGTCCCATCAAATGCAAGGGCTGAAGCTCATTGGCTAGAACTCGAATTGCTAGGGGCCTATTTGGGGGGAAATGTAGCGTGCACAGCTTCAAGAAAACAGTGTCTGTGTTCCAAACACGTATAATACACACCCTCTCCCCTCGGGCCCTCAAATTAAGTGGACACTTCTGATGACGTATCAAGATGTATGATGAGTTGACACTTCGCAGGGCGAGGGAAGAATACATACATTTTAAATGAACCGCCCTTGTCCGGTAATTTGTCACTTGTTCGTCCCCCGGTTGTGTTGTCAGTCATCATGAAACCACTGGTAGCTGTTGTGTGTGCTTTATATGTGCTACAATCAATTATGATTGTATTTCATATCTTGACTAGATGACAACGCATCCCCAGCCATCAAATGCTAGCCATCCGATGATACCAGGTAAATCAAAAATTACAATGTATAAGTGTGATGTCAGGGAAAGTTGTATGCGCTACCTAACGTTACCAAAAGCTAACCAAACAAAAACATAATTACTTTTATGATGCGTGTTTGTGCTGTCATGTGCATCAGTAGCACAATTACTAACTATTTACATTCGTTCTTACTTACATTTGTATGTTGACTCCATATTGATGTTGGTTTTAAGTTTTGGCTGACTTTTCTTAGCGGATGTACGTACAATCATCACAAATTGAATTATGGGGCGTTTCAGGCCCCAGAGGGAACAGATTTGTACACTCGCACACTGTATCAAAAACGAGGGCTGAGGGGCTTACGTTGCCAACTACCCTTGCTTGGCAAATTGTTTGGTCCGACGGCAAAGATGGCCATGGGGCTTCCCCCAAGGGCATAAGGCAAGGGTAAGGTGAGGGGGGTGTGTCTTTTATGTGTTTGAAACGCAGCCAGTCATTTTCAGACTAGTGATTTCATGGCTAATTGAGGTGAGAGTAATTCTGTGTCACGTCCTGACCAGTATAGGGGTTATTGGTTATGGTAGTTTGGTCAGGACGTGGCAGAGGGTATTTGTTTTATATGGTTCGGGGGTTATGTGTATGTAGAGGGGTATTGTATTTATGTGTTCCGGGGTTTTTGGTGTATGTTCTTGTTTTGGGTTTCTAGGTTTTCTAGGTTTTGTATTTCTTTGTTGGCCTGGTGTGGCTCTCAATCAGGAACAGCTGTACATCGTTGTTCCTCATTGGGAGTCATACTTAGGGAGCTTGTTTTTACCTGTCTCTTTGTGGGTAGTTGTATTTTGCACTGCTGTTATTCTAGCCTGTGAAACTGTCGGTCTTTGTTTCTTGTTTTCGTGTTCACTTTAATTAAAATAAATAATGATGAGCACGCAACTCACTGCGCCTTGGTCCTCTTCTCTCTTCAACGACGGCCGTGACAGAACTACCCACCAAACACGGACCAAGCAGCGGAGGAAGGAGCAACGGGTGGACTGTCGTGAGTCATGGACTTGGGAGGAGATTCTGGCCGGAGAGGGCCCATGGAGGAAGTCTGGTGAGGACCGGGAATGCTACTGGGGAACACGGCTGGCGAGGAAGCCGGAGAGGCACCCCCAAGTATTTTTTTTTGGGGGGGGGGGGGCACACGGGTAGTTTGGCTGGGCCAAGGGCGAGCCCTAAGCCAGCTCCCCGTGGTTATTATGGGGAATGTATGAAGTGGAGAGCGCCGAGGTATGCTGAAGTGCGCACGATCTCGCCCATACGCACGCACAGTCCGGTGCGAGTGATCCCAGCCCCTCGCAAGTGCCGTGCTAGAGTGGGCATCCAGCATGATAGGAGGATGCCTGCGCAGTGCATCTGGTCACCGGTGCGCCTCCTAGGTCCAGGCTACCCTACGCCCGCTCTACGCACGGCAACCATCAGGCCCCTGCACAGCCCAGTTCGCCCTGTACCAGCACTCCGCTCGTACAGGGCTACTAGTTCCATCCAGCCAGGACGGGTTGTGCAGGAGGTGCGATCGAGACCGCCAGTGCATCTCCACGGCCTGGTATATCCAGTACCAGCACCACGCACCAGGCCTCCAGTACGTCAGCCCAGTCCAACTCAGCCTGTTCCCGCTCCTCGCACTAGCCTTAAAGTGCATGTCTCCAGTCTGGTAGCTCCACTACCAGCCCCACGCATTAGGCTTCCAGTGCGTCAGCTCAGTCCAGAGTGTCCGGCGACAGTGTCCAGTCCAGAGTGTCCGGCGACAGTGTCCAGTCCAGAGTGTCCGGCGACAGTGTCCAGTCCAGAGTGTCCGGCGACAGTGTCCAGTCCGGAACCGAGTGAGTCTGCCTACAGCCCGGAGCACCGAGTGAGTCTGCCTACAGTCCAGGGTCATCAGTGAATGGCCTCAGGCAGAGGATTTCAGTGGGGGTGGATGGGTCAGGTAGGGGACTGAGGCCGGAGCCACCTCCATTGTAGGAGGTTTGGGGAGGGGGGGGGGGGGGTGTAGCACAGGAGCCGTCGGTGATGGCAGCCACCCTCCCTTCCCTCCCTTTAGTTAGGGGTTTATTTTTGTTTTTTTTGTTGTGAGGTGCATCCGGGGTCTGCACCTTTTGGGGGGGGTACTGTCACATCCTGACCAGTATAGGGGTTATTGGTTATGGTAGTTTGGTCAGGATGTGGCAGAGGGTATTTGTTTTATATGGTTTGGGGGTTATGTGTATGTAGAGGGGTATTGTATTTATGTGTTCCGGGGTTTTTTGGGTTTCTAGGTTTTGTATTTCTTTGTTGGCCTGGTGTGGCTCTCAATCAGGAACAGCTGTACATCGTTGTTCCTGATTGGGAGTCATACTTAGGGAGCTTCTTTTTACCTGTCTCTTTGGGGGTAGTTGTATTTTGCACTGCTGTTATTCTAGCCTGTGAAACTGTCGTTCTTTGTTTCTTGTTTTCGTGTTCACTTTAATTAAAATAAATAATGATGAGCACGCAACCCGCTGTGCCTTGGTCCTCTTCTCTCTTCAACGATGGCCGTGACATTCTGCTCATAGATTTTGCATGTATTAACTACACATTGACATTGACAAGTTCAGCCCGAAGCAGGAGGTTGAAAAATGCTTTCTTAGTCACCAAAGTACCGGAGCATGTCTTTTAATGTAGGTTTTGGTAGTGAATTAAGTGAGTTACTCAGTAGTAGTTAATGTAGTAACCACAGGTGGTTGGTGGCACCTTAATTGGGGAGGACAGGTTTGTGGTAATGGCCGGAGCGGAATAAGTCGAATGGTATCAAACACATGGTTTCTATGTGTTTGATGCCCTTCCAACTTTCGTTCCAGCCATTATTATGAGCCGTCTTCCCCTCAGTAGCCTCCACTGGTAGTAACCTTAATGTAAGTTTGTGTAGTGGATGAGGTGAGTTACTCACAAATTACTTTGAAAGCCATGTGAAATATGTCATACATTATATGCTATCCGTCATAATTATGATTGTGTAACTATTTGATAGGGCATTGTCATCCGAAACCCAAACATTGAGAGAAAAATAATTTGTTAAAGCACACAAATCGAATCCCACTTACTAGTCCAATTAATCCTCAATGCTTACACAGTCTTGACTTCCTGTATTTACTTAAGAGACAGTTTGAGGTCAAATATACTGTTAGTTAAAAATTGGGTATTGAATGATCTTTGCATTGCATTTGCATGGCATGGAATTCAGTGGACATGAACATTTCTAGAATTCCAATACCTTTGTTTTTCCTTGGTCACACAGGAAGTCTGTTTATTTCCCTGTTCCTGTGATTGTAAAATCAAGGTTCCCGAGGTCATGACCTTTACCATCTTGAAGAAGATGTTTCCCTTAACCACAAATCTAGGATCAGATTCCGACCCCCAAATCCAGTACCAAACCATTATAGGGAGAAAATGCAAAACTGACCTTAGATCAGTGACTGAGAACACCTTCATCCTACTCCCTCCACATAATTCTTTTAATGTATTTCTCCTTTATTTGTTTAGCCACGCCTGCAAACCTTGGTCTGCAGAACAACTTAAAACACACATTTGTAAGTTAATTGCATTATTTCTTAATCACGGTGGAGCCATTTTGTGTCTGAAGCTAACCACTAGCCACAATTCCACATGGCCTGTAGTTTATGCGGACGCTAATGGCGGTTTAATTACAGGCAATAGTTCATCTGGTACAGTATTAGATGAAGTGAAGGTTTACAGCCGGGCTTAGAACTACTAAACCTACCTGTAGGGGATTGTGGTAGAACTCTGGAAGCCAATGAAGATTGATCTTCTAGAACTGATTGTGTTCTAATCAGACCATTAAAGCGGATGTACAGGATTTTAACAACTTGATTTTTAACAACTTTATGTTAGATGGTTCCTACATTCAGGTTCCTACGTTCATCTATCATCAAGTTGTAAAATCCTGGACTTCTCATTTAAGTTGGAGGGTTGAAACAAAATGATAGATTGTGATGGGGCTGTATGGAAATGCATGTTATGTTGTTTTAATGGAATGGCGTCTGTGCTCTAGTGTGGCTTCTATGGGGCTTGGCCAAACTATGATGTGGACTCTATCGATCACGCTCTAATCGACCTGGGCCAGGTTAGACCTAAATTACAGAATGATATTCACTAGAGCAGGTGTGCTTTTAACTTTTCGAAATATCTGGCTTCAGAATCATTCTCCAAATAAGCCATTTACAGGTCTGACTGACTGAAAAGAAGTTATACTACAAAAGAAATTCAGGTATGTTATTATTGTTACATAAAAATCACTGTCTTCTAAGCACTTATTATTCAAAACATCACTTAATCCCACCGTTGCCACCAAATGCCACACAGGGATGGACAGGCAGTGGGAGGTAATATTGATTGAGTGAATCCCAGACGATCAGTTTCAGTCTCGTTAACATGTTGGCTGTGTCCCAAATGACACCCTATTCTCTACAGTATATAGTGTACTAATTCTGACTAGAGGCCTATAGTCCCTAGTCAGAAGTGGTGGACAACACAGGATTAAGGTGCCATTTTGAATTAAGCTCACGACTTCCAGTAAAATATTCAATAATATCTGAAATGAGATTAAGAGGCGTTTGGACACCAACAGAGTTATAAGAGTAGTATTACGTCAGAGCAGCAACCTCTTGTAGATAACACCCTGCAGTAGATAACACCCTGCAGTAGATAACACCCTGCTGGAGATAACACCTTGCTGGAGATAACACCTTGCTGTAGATAACACCTTGCAGTAGATAACACCTTGCAGTAGATAACACCCTGCTGTAGATAACACCCTGCAGTAGATAACACCCTGCAGTAGATAACACCCTGCAGTAGATAACACCCTGCAGTAGATAACACCTGCGGTAAATAACACCCTGCTGTAGATAACACCTTGCAGTAGATAACACCCTGCAGTAGATAACACCCTGCTGTAGATAACACCCTGCAGTAGATAACACCTGCGGTAAATAACACCCTGCTGTAGATAACACCCTGCTGTAGATAATAACACCATGCTGTAGATAACACCCTGTAGTATCTAAACTCCTGCAGTATCTAAACCATGCAGTAGGTAACACCATGCAGTAGATAACACCATGCAGTAGATAACACCATGCAGTAGATAACACCCTGCTGTAGATAACACCCTGCAGTAAATAACACCCCGCGGTTGATAACACCCTGCTGTAGATAACACCCTGCTGTAGATCACACCCTGCTGTAGATAATAACGCCCCGCGGTAAATAACGCCCTGCGGTAAATAACGCCCTGTGGTAGATAACACACTGCGGTAGATAACACCCTGCGGTAGATAACACCCTGCTGTAGATAATAACGCCCCGCGGTAAATAACGCCCTGCGGAAGATATCACCCTGCTGTAGATAACACCCTGCTGTAGATAATAACGCCCCGCGGTAAATAACGCCCTGCGGTAGATAACACCCTGCGGTAGATAACACCCTGCTGTAGATAATAACACCCCGCGGTAAATAACGCCCTGCGGAAGATAACACATTGCAATAGATAATAGCGCCCCGCGGTAAATAACACCCTGCGGTAAATAACGCCCTGCGGTAGATAACACCCTGCGGTAGATAACACTCTGCTATAGATAACACCCTGCTGTAGCTTACACCCTGCTGTAGATAATAACGCCCCGCGGTAAATAACGCCCTGCGGTAGATAACACCCTGCTGTAGATAACACCCTGCTGCAGATAATAACTCCCCGCGGTAAATAATGCCCTGCAGAAGATAACACCCTGCTGTAGATAACACCCTGCTGTAGCTAATAACGCCCTGCGGTAAATAACGCCCTGCGGAAGATAACACCCTGCTGTAGATAACAACCTGCTGTAGATAATAACGCCCTGCTGTAGATAATAACGCCCTGCTGTAGATATCACCCTGCTGTTGATAACACCCTGCTGAAGATAGTAACGCCCCGCGGTAAATAACGCCCTGCGGAAGATAACACCCTGCTGTAATTAACACCCTGCTGTAATTAACACCCTGCAGTAATTAACACCCTGCAGTAATTAACACCCTGCAGTAATTAACACCCTGCAGTAGATAACACCCTGCTGTAGATAACACCCTGCAGTAGATAACACCCTGCAGTAGATAACACCCTGCTTTAGATAACACCTTGCTTTAGATAACACCTTGCTGTAGATAACACCATGCAGTAGATAACACCCTGCTGTAGATAACACCATGCAGTAGATAACACCCTGCTGTAGATTACACCATGCAGTATCTAAACTCCTGCAGTATCTAAACTTCTGCAGTAGGTAACACCCTGCAGTAGGTAACACCATGCAGTGGATAACACCCTGCAGTAGATAACACCCTGCTGTAGATAACACCCTGCTGTAGATAACACCCTGCAGTAGATAAATCCTGCTGTAGATAACACCATGCTGTAGATAATACCCTGCAGTATCTAAACTATTGCAGTAGATAACACCCTGCAGTAGATAACCCCCTGTTGTAGATTTCACCCTGCTGTAGATAACACCCTGCAGTAGATAACACCCTGCTGTAGATAACACCCTGCTGTAGATAACACCCTGCTGTAGATTACACCCTGCAGTAGATAACACCCTGCAGTAGATAACTCCTGCGGTAAATAACCCCCTGCTGTAGATAACACCCTGCTGTAGATAACACCCTGCTGTAGATAATAACGCCCCGCGGTAAATAACGCCCTGCGGTCGATAACACCCTGCTGTAGATTTACATTTACATTTTACATTTACGTAATTTAGCAGACGCTCTTATCCAGAGCGACTTACAAATTGGTGTATTCACCTTATGATATAGATAACACTCTGCTGTAGATAACACCCTGCTGTAGATAATAGTGCCCCGCGGTAAATAACGCCCCGTGGTAGATAACACCCTGCTGTAGATAACAACCTGCTGTAGATAACAACCTGCTGTAGATAATAACGCCCTGCGGTAAATAACGCCCTGCGGAAGATAACACCCTGCTGTAGATAACAACCTGCTGTAGATAATAACGCCCTGCTGTAGATAACACCCTGCTGTAGATATCACCCTGCTGTTGATAACACCCTGCTGTAGATAACACCCTGCAGTAGATAACACACTGCTGTAGATAACACACTGCTGTAGATAACACCCTGCTGTAGATAACACCCTGCTGTAGATAACACCCTGCTGTAGATAACCCCCTGTTGTAGATTACACCCTGCAGTAGATAACACCCGCGGTAAATAACACCCTGCTGTAGATAACACGCTGCTGTAGATAACACCCTGCTGTAGATAACACCCTGCTGTAGATAACACCCTGCTGTAGATAACACCCTGCAGTAGATAAATCCTGCTGTAGATAACACCATGCTGTAGATAATACCCTGCAGTATCTAAACTATTGCAGTAGATAACACCCTGCAGTAGATAACCCCCTGTTGTAGATTTCACCCTGCTGTAGATAACACCCTGCAGTAGATAACACCCTGCTGTAGATAACACCCTGCTGTAGATAACCCCCTGTTGTAGATTACACCCTGCAGTAGATAACACCCTGCAGTAGATAACTCCTGCGGTAAATAACCCCCTGCTGTAGATAACACCCTGCTGTAGATAACACCCTGCTGTAGATAACAACCTGCTGTAGATAACAACCTGCTGTAGATAATAACGCCCTGCGGTAAATAACGCCCTGCGGAAGATAACACCCTGCTGTAGATAACAACCTGCTGTAGATAATAACGCCCTGCTGTAGATAACACCCTGCTGTAGATATCACCCTGCTGTTGATAACACCCTGCTGTAGATAACACCCTGCAGTAGATAACACACTGCTGTAGATAACACACTGCTGTAGATAACACCCTGCTGTAGATAACACCCTGCTGTAGATAACACCCTGCTGTAGATAACCCCCTGTTGTAGATTACACCCTGCAGTAGATAACACCCGCGGTAAATAACACCCTGCTGTAGATAACACGCTGCTGTAGATAACACCCTTGTCACAAAAGGTGCCGTGTTGAATAGACCAAACTGCAGCGGGAATATGGATGCTCATGTTTTAATTAAAAAAAGGAGTAAAGCATCCACTGGAAAAACAATACACACGACAGGAACAGTCTTACAGGCATACAAAAACGCAGTGCAAGAACAACTACCCACAACCAGAAAGAAAAACACACACCACTATATAGAACTCCCAATCAAAGGCAACTCAACACACCTGCCTTCAATTGGGAGTCTAATCACCGACACAAACCCCTTAACATACAAAAAACCTGCCACATCCTGACCCAAAACTGATACCATACCTCCCTCTGCTGGTCAGGACGTGACAACCCTGCTGTAGATAATAACGCCCTGCGGTATATAATGCCCTGCGGTAGATAACACTCTGCTATAGATAACACCCTGCTGTAGATTACACCCTGCTGTAGATAATAACGCCCCGCGGTAAATAACGCCCTGCGGTAAATAACGCCCTGCAGAAGATAACACCCTGCTGTAGATAACACCCTGCTGTAGATAATAACGCCCTGCGGTAGATAATAAAGCCCCGCGTTAAATAACGCCCTGCGGAAGATAACAGCCTGCTGTAGATAATAACACCCTGCGGAAGATAACACCCTGCTGTAGATAATAGCGCCCCGATGTAAATAACGCCCTGCGGTAATTAACGCACTGCGGAAGATAACACCCTGCTGTAGATAACACCCTGCTGTAGATAATAACGCCAGGCGGTAGATAACACCCTGCGGTAGATAACACCCTGCTGTAGATAACACCCTGCTGTAGATAATAACGCCCCGCGGTATATAACGCCCCGCGGTATATAACGCCCCGCGGTAAATAATGCCCCGCGGTTGATAACGCCCTGCTGTAGATAACACCCTGCTATAGATAACACCCTGCTATAGATTACACCCTGCTGTAGATAACACCCTGCAGTAGATAACACCCTGCTTTAGATAATAACTCCCCGCGGTAATTAACGCCCCGCGGTAAATAACGCCCCGCGGTAGATAACACCCCGCGGTAGATAACACCTTGCTGTAGATAACACCCTGCTGTAGATAACACCCTGCAGTATTTAACCTCTTGCTGTAGATAACATGATAAAAACATAAATACTCATTTGTTTCCCATTGGGCAGCAGGTAGACTAGTAGTTAGAGCATTGGACTAGTAACCGAAAGGTTTCAAGATCGAATCCCAAATCTGTTGTTCTGCCCCTGAACAAGGCAGTTAACCCACTGTTCCTAGGTCGTCATTGTAAATAAGAATTTGTTCTTAACTGACTTGTCTAGTTAAATCAAGGTAAAAAAATAAAGTTACAATGATAACCGTTGCCCGAGAGGATAAGCAACTAATGTTTGTGTGTGCTCGTGTGTATGTGTGTTGTTAAGATCATCAACCAGTCTATTTTCCCAAATTGGAGATGTGTTCGTTCTCAAACACACGCAAAACAGTTGCACATGGTTGCCAAACCCTTCTATAAACAGCAGCTAGTCCTGATGAATCATGGTGTTACCTCTGGGCATTTTGAACGCAGCCTCTCGTCTTTGACGGATGATTTACGAAGCCAGCCTCCTATTTCTCACAACCTCCCGTTTACGTTCCCTCCCCTGGCTTCACAATTAGTGTGGACAAATTGGCAACAGGGGAATTAGCCTGCTAAAGCCTGCAGCCACACCAGGCCTCGTAGGAACGAGCCTCTGATCAAATGTTTGGATCTGCCAGATGAGTGATGGTTGCTGGGTGTCGAATAAGTGGAGCCGGTCAAGGTGTGTGTGTGTGTGTGTCTGTGTATGTGCGAGAGGGGGGAGATGTTTGGGGTGTGTGTTTGTGCGTGCGTGCATGCATGCGTGCATGCATGTGTGTGTAACAGAGAGAGGGAGAGTGTGTATGTGTGTGCGTGCGTGCGTGTGCGTGAAAACATGTGTATGTGCTTTCATGTTTCGCATGCTGTGTGCGTACGTGTGTGAAAAATGTAACCCTTGTTACCGGCAAGGGAAAGCTTGCTAACGTTCCTTTACCTTTGCTACAGTCTGTTTCCAAATGGGAGAAACTAGGAAACCACTGTGGAAAGTCATTATAAGTGTGTCCCACATGGCACCCTATTCCCTATATAGTGTAACTACTTTTGACCAGAGCTCTATAGACCCTGGTCAAAAGTAGTGCACTATACTGTATAGGGGACAGGGTTCCATTTGGGACATCACCTATAAAATGAGCCATCTACCCTGCCCATCAAGCCAAGGCCAAAGTCAGGTTTTAGAGGATAATGACAGAAATGAGTGGAAATTCCATTGAAATCCTGTATCTGTAGTTAGTCAGTGGCCTGCTGCTTGCCAGGTCTGTGGGGCAGCTTGAAAAGGACCTTCAAACACAATCTTACCTTTTAGCTGAACTTCCAATGGGTTGTTTTCTCACTATCAGAGGAGGAAGTTAGAGAAAAGCTTTTTGGTTTAACTTAACTTTCCACAGACAGTGTAGCCTCGGGTTGCTGCGTGCATCACAGGAGGTTGGTGGCACCTTAATTGTGGAGAACGGGCTTGTGGCAATGACTGGAGCAGAATCAGTGGATCGGTATAAAATACATCCAACACATGGTTTCCAGGTGTTTGGTGACATTCCATTTGCCCTGTTCCGGACATTATTATGAGCCGTTCTCCCCTCAACAGTCTCCACTGGCGTGCATGTATGTGTGCGTGTGTATGTGTGCATCTGTGCCTCTCTGTGTGCGTCTGCATCCGTGCGTCTCTGTGTGCGTGTGTAGCTTTGACTCTTTACCTCTCAGAGGTAGTGCTGGCTATACATGATGATGTGTGTGTACATGAACCGTATTAAGCAGGGGATGAGGAGAACAGTCATGGGCCAACGGAAATATTGGCACTGAAAGATATTTTCCACCACAGAGAGGAGGGGTTTTGAGGTGGGGGGCTGAGCTGAGAAATTAAAGAAGTTCCAAAAAATGTAAATCCCTCTGAATTATCTCAGTAACAATCTTGACGGACAAGTTGTGTTTCCTGACTTAGAAGTAGAGACGCAGGACTTTGAATTGCATTGCACATTGATGCAGAGATGTTTGCATGCTCTTTCAAATAACATCGTAGGGTTCTGTTTTAGTGCATGGCATAGTTAAAACACGGGAATACTTAACTGTAATGCCAATTCAACATGTTTCACATTTCAACTTCCCATTCACTTCTACACACATATGTAGGATCTTACATTTTGCCAGTTTGCTACAGTGGAGAAATAATCCTGCATCAACAAGAAATGTGAATTATTATGTGGATTATAATAATGGCCATTTTTCATTAGGGCAAAATCAAGTCTGACATTTTAAAGTGTGAATTACTAACTTTTTAGATGCCTTGAATACGCTAAAGTCTGTGTTTCCTGTTGTGCAGGACAATTCTCAGCAACAAAACACTTCTCAAATGAAGATCCTACATCTGTAGTAGAAGACAAGTGTATGTACTATAAGTATCCTGTTATCAATGCGTTCTCAACCAGTGCTTCAGTTGGACAGGGAGATGTCCAACTATTCATATTTCAGCCCTCTGAAGGCTCATGAAGGCTCTTGTGATTAGGTTGATTTACTAGAGAGCTACTGATCTTTCTCTCTATGTTTCACACACACACACACACGCACACGCACACGCACACGCACACGCACACACACACACACACACACACCCTGCTGTGTGAGCAGGTTGTTAGCGGCCACAGCTTCGGAGCTGAAACACAATTAAATGGCATTGAAGGACAAAATGTATGATCAGGCTGTTGTGATTTTAGAAGAAGCTCTCTGAGAAGGAGATGATTGTTCTGAAGTGACGCTAAGAGCTAACAGAAACATGCTACAGAGCTTATTTAAACCAATGAAACTGCACATCACCAGAATGTATGTCACGTCCTGACCAGTATAGAGGATTATTTTGTATTATTTGGTCAGGGCGTGGCAGAGGTATGTTTGTTTTGTATGGTGTTTTTTTTTGTTGGTGTATAGCTTAGAGGGGTGTGTTATTTATGTTCCGGGGTTTTTTGGTGTATGTTTTAGTATGAGTAGGTTCTAGGTTAGGTTTTCTATGTGCAGATTTGGTTGCTGGACTCTCAATTGGAGGCAGGTGTTTCTAGTTGCCTCTGATTGGGAGTCCTATAAGTAGGTGTGTGTTTTGTTTGTCACTTGTGGGTATGTTAGCACTGCTTTTGTTTAGCCTGCTACGCTGTTCCTGTCGTGAGTTTTGTTTATTGTTTTTTCCTCGTGTTCACATTCAAAATAAATGATGATGAGCACGCAATCCGCTGCATATTGGTCCACTTTTTCCGACAGCGATTTCAACATATCTACTGACGAAGAGGAATGTGACAATGTAATTTGCTCAGAACCTATCTTTATGACTACAGAACATTGAACACTGGTATATACAGTATAAATCGGTGAAGTGTTACTTTAAAGCTAATTTAACAGTGGCTGAAGCAGGGCCGTATTCATTAGTGCACACTGTAGCAAAAGTGTTTGTAATGGAAAACAAAAATAAGTGTTCCTTATTGGACACGTTCAGTTAGTCCCTCCCCTTTTCTGTCCATTTTCTTCCATTTGTTGCCTAGAGAATATGACCCAGGAGTGTGTTTGATGTCATGGTCTCTTAAAAAAAATATGAGTATTTTCATTTAAATAAATGATAGATAATAATGAAGGGTAGGTGCTGAACGTTTAAACCACAGTCAGTGAAGAAGCACCTGTGGTGGCTAGTAGTCTTCCACATGGAATATTGTGTTTGAGGTCAAGATGACTGAGAATTTGGGAGTGGGGTAGGGGTAAGGTGTAAGTTTTAGGGGTTAGGGGTTAGAGGTGTAGTTTGGTAGACTAGAGGATGACAGTTGTTGGGCAGATACAGGGACAGTTGTAAAGTGGGGTGAGGAGTGAGGGTGTAGGGAGTGAGGGTGTAGGGAGTGAGGGTTTAGTAAATGGGGTGGCAGTGGCAGTATGTGGAGAACTGAGGAGTGAAGGATTTAGAGGTGTAGAATGCATCATTTTTTGTGATAGATATTATGAAGTTTGTGATAAAGGGTATAAGTTATTCCTCAGTGACTTCAACAGCAGAGAAACAGCAGCCAAAAATGAAAGCAATATTGTTTGACTGTAAAGTGTAACTTTCTGCTTACAATTATTATCGAGGGAGAGAGAAAAGGAAATGATTCCATCATAATAATTTCTGTTCTAACAGAGAGCAGGTCAGTGTTGAAGAATTATGAGTGAGGACACTGCTCTCGACAAAAGTGTGCACGCACACATACTGGCATGCGCACACACACACGTACTTGTTTAACCTTGTGTGAGGCCACAGGAGCCTTTGCAGCCAAGCTGGACCTCCCATTCTGATTTGGTTAACGAACATAGCTGGGATTTTTCTGAGATTCCTGGGGAAATGGAAATGAATAGGTTACATTGCCAGTGCGTATTTTATTCGGCATCTCGTATCAATTCAAGCAGAGATATTTCACATTTAGCTTCATCATGACATATTTAAAGTCATGTTTATGGTACAATATAATATGTTTTCAATACAGTTCAATATATTTGTACATATATGTTATTTACAGTGCAATATAGTTCCATGAGATATCTTCTTGAAATGAGACAGCAGGTCTTCTCCTGATGCCTGGCTTTTCTCTCTCCCTGTGATAATAATAGTATATTTTCACTATATAATATATTTTCAATATCTGTACAGAACAATATATTTCCCCTATGGGCCGTGGTCAAAAGTAGTGCACTAAAAAGGGAATAGGTTGCCATTTGGGACACAAGCTAGCGAATCATCTCCCTCAGGTCGTCAAGTCTATTCTTTACTAGATCAGGATGATATGTGGATGATATATGGGATGATAATTGATACTCCTCTCGGGGAGATTGATGAACTGTACTGTCCCGAACTGCGATCTGTGTTGGGAAGTCAAATAGGATCCACCAAGATGGCCTCGCCCTCAAATAAGTTCCCTGCTCAGAGCTCAAATCACACTTCTGGAGAAGTTTCATTTAAACTCTGGGACCTGAGTGATTGAGGTGGTTGAGTGTCGGAGGAGGGATACTGCACGGCTGTCAGGCTCACAGAGGTGTCTGTGGGTTTTTGTAATAAGACTTTGCCTCTGGAAAAATGTAATTCATTGTTGGTGAAGAAAAATAAACAAATCTTGTTTTGCTATCAAAAGGGTTTGTGTGATTGTAAGTATGTTTCTGTGTGTCTTTGATGCTTCACAGTGTTAGTGTCTGTGGTAGGACTCACACCTATTGGGTGAGGCTGAATGCATTTCTGTTTCTAAGTGAGGTTCACAAACTATGGGCAGTTTTAAAGTCCTGTGTCCTCTACTTGTCAGAGTTTGATACAGGGGAACGTGTCCTTGAAGAATGTCATCATCATTAATCAGAGAGAGAAACCATTACTCCATCTTCAATTAGTCAGTTAGGTACAGATCTAGGATCAGCTTAACTTCCTGAAATCCTAACCTTAATCATTAAGAGGGAGAATACAACAGACCTCAGATCAGTGTCTAGAGGAAATAGTCTACTCTGAAGTGCTTTGAGCTACTAACAGGCCTTCCATCTCAGCCTGTTTGACTGACGTTCAACGATCATTCCAGTGTGACTGGTACCTCCTATTTGGAGTGTTTTCATCCATGCATGCTTGAGGAAAACACTTTGTTCCTGCTAATGCTCTTGAGAAAACATCCAGCACGTTAGTTTAAGGGCTGACACACACACACACACACACACACACACACACACACACACACACACACACACACACACACACACACACACACACACACACACACACACACACACACACACACACACACACTCTCTCTCTCTCTCTCTCTGTGCCTCAATCAACCACCGAATAAAGCCCAAGAGTGTTTGTGAGTTGCTCACTGATTAACTCAGTACTCGTATATGTGTGTTGTTGTAATTCTGTGTCACTGCCTCTATCCCACAGCCCAACCAAGGTACATGAATTGAAGCACCCTGTTGAATTCTTAAATCTTGGATTTTAGATGCAATGTAGTAAGCCGTGTGTGTGTGTGTGTGTGTGTGTGTGTGTGTGTGTGTGTGTGTGTGTGTGTGTGTGTGTGTGTGTGTGTGTGTGTGTGTGTGTGTGTGTGTGTGTGTGTGTGTGTGTGTGTGTGTGTGTGTGTGCGCACGCTTGGCTCTTGTTGTAAGGGGAGAATGATGAACCATGCGGTCTGTGGCAGAGCAGGGCTGTCAGTCAGTCTCACTGGCTGTTTGGTTTGGCTGGGCATCCCATCAGTGGTGTGTGTGTGTGTGTGTGTGTGTGTGTGTGTGTGTGTGTGTGTGTGTGTGTGTGTGTGTCTTATCCATATGGTAGCAGTAGAAAATGTAATTATTCCTTTTTGCCTTGACTCGTACATTGAGTCCTATACTGCACCAGGAAGCTAATCCTTGTCTATTAGTCTGAGCTGGTTAGGGGAATCAACTACATGGGTGACTGCAGAAGGCCTCCTCAGTCAGGAAGAGTAATGACAGAAGCCCTCTAGATAAGAAGCCACACTGACAGATTAGGACTGGGTCCCAAATGGCCTGCTATTCCCTACATAGTGCAAGACTTTTCACCAGAGCCCTATGGGAATAGGTTGCCATTTAGGACACAAGCTGGTAGACTAGAGGGCCTTCTCTGGTCAAGTATTTATAAAGAGTCTCAGAGTTGGAACGCTGATCTAGGATCAGGTCCCCACCTTTCCATGTAATCTTATTCATTTTGATCTAAAAGGCTAAACTGATCAGCGGGAGAACTGTATCGAGCACTGGACAGAGAACACACACACATCTGGAGCCTAGATATGATTGATGTGAGAGTCCTGCTGGTTGATTCCAGTGTGTGTGTGTGTGTGAGTGAGTGAGTCTTGGACTAGTCTCAGGGTGTGGGTAGTCAGGCTGAGTGATATCTGCTGTCTTCCAGACTGACCTACATCCTGAGACCATCAGAATCTACTGATAGTTCTACATTCTAGACTTTGGCTCAGCGAGCTAACATGGTTTTACCTAGGTTTGCAAAATTCTGGTAACTTTCCCAAGATTCCCAGGTTTTCCATAAATCCTGTTTGGAGGATTCCAGATTTCCTGTTCATTCCCTGATTCTGGGAATCATCCAAATGGGATGTCTGTAAACCCTGGGAATTTTGGGAAAATTACCAGAACTTTGAACCCAATATTATAAAAAACAACTGTGACTCATGTTGACATGTCCACCTCTGTAGTGTCCTTGATTCGGATTCTGACTTAGCTTGGAGTTTGCACTTTTGGGACTATGCCATTGGGTACCATTGTACTAAATCCAGTGAAGTGTAAATATTTGAATCATGAATTTAAGCTAACCCACGTCTGGTACATCCTTCCTGTCATTATGTGGACTTTATTGGGCCGTTTCCCAGACACAGATTAAGCCTGGTCCTGGACTAAATAACATTTTCAATGGTGTTTCTCCTTTGAGATTGATTTTTAGTCCAGGATTACCTGACTAGGATTAATCTGTGTCTGGAAAAACTGCCTCTATGACATCTATCTTGACTAGACAATGTTGACAGCATACAATCACACAGTCAGTTTCAGATAAACGCATTTATAGTAGCTAATGCTATCATTGGATGCCCCATATCTTTTTCTGGTTTAATCTAGCGTTATTCCTGTCAGCATTCTTTAATATGTTTTGTTTTTCTTGGGGGCTAGTAAGATCTACATTTCTATCAGTTTGATGTCTTTTGTTTTTGAATGATGTCATCGTAAAGTCTTGGTTGTGTTATTGGTGCCTAAGCCGAATGAACTGGTGGTGACAACCATGTGACGACAGGTAGGAGGTCAGGGAACATAGCTAGCCGTGTCTTCTTTGGTCAAAGAGTAAACGTGTTACTGTGACTGACCAGGTTTCGAACCCGGCTCTCCATAAGACCACATTCCCCTGCTGAGCTAAAGCCTAGGCATTAGTTCCTTGAGCAAATAGGAAAATAGTAAAAAGTATTCAGTTCTCAAAGTTACTCATCACATGAGTGTGATTCTGAACCACCCCCACCCCTATCTGACCTCCTACTTGTAGACAGCCATGTGTGACGCACTGAAATGGTACAGGGCCTTTTCTGACTGGCTAAGTACAGAAATGGTACAGGGCCCTTTCTGACTGGCTAAGTA
This sequence comes from Salmo salar, assembly GCF_965601325.2. NCBI lineage: Eukaryota > Metazoa > Chordata > Actinopteri > Salmoniformes > Salmonidae > Salmo > Salmo salar. The sequence continues at coordinate 36,595,417 of NC_138301.1, forward strand.
CAGAAATGGTACGGAGCCCTTTGTGACTGGCTAAGTACAGAAATGGTACAGAGCCCTTTCTGACTGGCTAAGTACAGAAATGGTACAGGGCCCTTTCTGACTGGCTAAGTACAGAAACGGTACGGAGCCCTTTGTGACTGGCTAAGTACAGAAATGGTACAGAGCCCTTTGTGACTGGCTAAGTACAGAAATGGTACAGAGCCCTTTGTGACTGGCTAAGTACAGAAATGGTACGGAGCCCTTTGTGACTGGCTAAGTACAGAAATGGTACAGAGCCCTTTCTGACTGGCTAAGTACAGAAATGGTACAGAGCCCTTTGTGACTGGCTAAGTACAGAAATGGTACGGAGCCTTTTGTAACTGGCTAAGTACAGAAATGGTACAGAGCCCTTTCTGACTGGCTAAGTACAGAAATGGTACGGAGCCCTTTGTGACTGGCTAAGTACAGAAATGGTACGGAGCCCTTTGTGACTGGCTAAGTACAGAAATGGTACGGAGCCCTTTGTGACTGGCTAAGTCCAGAAATGGTACGGAGCCCTTTGTGACTGGCTAAGTACAGAAATGGTACGGAGCCCTTTGTGACTGGCTAAGTACAGAAATGGTACGGAGCCCTTTGTGACTGGCTAAGTACAGAAATGGTACGGAGCCCTTTGTGACTGGCTAAGTACAGAAATGGTACGGAGCCCTTTGTGACTGGCTAAGTACAGAAATGGTGCGGTAGGGCTAAAAGAGTAGCATTTTTTTTTTCAGTCTTATTTTCAGGGAGCCTCATTGAGCTCTCTCTAATGGGGCTTCCAGATACCGGCTGTGGGTTTTCTGACTCACACCTAGTTGCTCTTAAACTGTCCCCCAGATAGTGCAATTCAACCCTTGTAGGACCTACTAGACAGGTTGTGGGTGTGCGTGTGCCACAGCGTGTGTTACACACACGAGAGAGAGACAGAGAGACATATAGGGAGAGAGAGAGAGGCACTCAGAGAGAGAGATGGAAGGGTGGGGATAGAGACAGGATGAAGAGCTGCCATGCAGAGGTCTTGGGATGAGACTCAGAGACAGGATGCCCTGTTTATGAGAGACAGAGAAACAGAAAGAGAGTGCCCAGAGGAGGTTGGACTAGACAGGAATGAGGGAGCGAGGACCAATGGAGGGGTAGAGAGGATGAAGTTAAGTAGGAAAGACAGATGGCTGTATCCACCCTAAACCCTCAGCACCTCAGCCATCCAGCCCTCCTCTGTGCTGAGTCTAGCCAGACAGTAGGACCCTCAGCACCTCAGCCATCCAGCCCTCCGCTGTGCTGAGTCTAGCCAGACAGTAGGACCCTCAGCACCTCAGCCATCCAGCCCTCCGCTGTGCTGAGTCTAGCCAGACAGTAGGACCCTCAGCACCTCAGCCATCCAGCCCTCCGCTGTGCTGAGTCTAGCCAGACAGTAGGACCCTCAGCACCTCAGCCATCCAGCCCTCCGCTGTGCTGAGTCTAGCCAGACAGTAGGACCCTCAGCACCTCAGCCATCCAGCCCTCCGCTGTGCTGAGTCTAGCCAGACAGTAGGACCCTCAGCACCTCAGCCATCCAGCCCTCCGCTGTGCTGAGTCTAGCCAGACAGTAGGACCCTCAGCACCTCAGCCATCCAGCCCTCCGCTGTGCTGAGTCTAGCCAGACAGTAGGACCCTCAGCACCTCAGCCATCCAGCCCTCCGCTGTGCTGAGTCTAGCCAGACAGTAGGACCCTCAGCACCTCAGCCATCCAGCCCTCCGCTGTGCTGAGTCTAGCCAGACAGTAGGACCCTCAGCACCTCAGCCATCCAGCCCTCCGCTGTGCTGAGTCTAGCCAGACAGTAGGACCCTCAGCACCTCAGCCATCCAGCCCTCCGCTGTGCTGAGTCTAGCCAGACAGTAGGAGCCTCCACACTGCAGGCTGCAGGACACACACACATATGTGCACACATACACACTGACAGCAGCTACAGCTCATATGTGCACACACACACAACAGTTGACACGCACACACACACACACACTTTCAATTCAAGCAGCTAGATGAGGAATTCTGTAATCGCCTTGAACATGTCCCATTGAATACAGAGAAACACAAGTTGTACACATAGACAGAGGAATGCTGCCAGCTATAATCTGTGCAACTCCATAGCAACTCCATAGCAACACCATAGCAACTCCATAGCAGTTACAACTTATGTAAACAAATGATGCAACACTGTTTTATCTCTCTGAAACTCTCTGAAAAACTCTCTAAGAACTACATCCCAAATGGCACCCTATTTCCTACATACTGCACTACTCTTGACTATTGCCCTATTGGCCATGTTTATAATTAGTACACTATGTAGGTAATAGTATGTAATTTGGGATGCAACCATTAATGTATGAAAAATGATTCTATAATAGTATGATATCCTATAGCTCTGTGCTGTTTGGCTGACAGTTGTTGCATCATGCAACTCTGCCATGGTAGGATGAATGAATGAACAGAGCAGAGAATGGAATATAGCAGGCTGGGCTGCACAGGGAACTCTCTCTCCCTCTATCTCGTTCTCTGTCTCTCGCTCTCCCTCTCTCTCTCTCATCTCTCTTTCCCTCTCCCCAGCTCTCTTTCTCCCTCTCTCGTTCTCTGTCTCTCGTTCTCTCTCTCTCTGTTTCTCTCTCTCTGTCTCTCTCCCTCTCTCTGCCTCTCTCTCCCCATCTCTCTTTCCCTCTCCCCAGCTCTCTCTCTCCCTCTATCTCGTTCTCTGTCTCTTTCTCTTCCTCTCTCTGTCTCTCTCTCTCTCCGTCTCTTTTTCCCTCTCCCCAGCTCTCTCTCTCCCTCTATCTTGTTCTCTGTCTCTCTCTCTCTCCCTCCCTCTGGCTCTCTCTCTCTGTCTCTCTTTCTCTCTCCCCAGCTCTCTCTCTCCCTCTCTCTGTGTTTTGATGGGGTGGTGATCACTAGTCTGGTCAGTGTAAATGGTTACAGAATGCTGATACAGAGCTATTCAGAACTGACACAATAGAGCGAGCCGGTCGTCTCAGCCAAAACGGCCCGGACAGATTCTCCTCATAGCAATGTTATTACTGTTGGATGTCAGCTTCCAGCCAGCTTAGTAACAAAAGGTGGTCTCTCATTCCATTAGTAAGTTGACTGAAAATGTATCTCGTTATTCTGCTTTGGTCCAGTCTGGGGGTTGGAAGTCAAACAATAGCAAGGGGTTTCAGAATCAGACAGAGACACACACACACACACTAGAGGTCGACCGATTAATCGGAATGGCCGATTAATTAGGGCCGATTTCAAGTTTATTTTTTATTTTTTTTACACCTTTATTTAACTAGGCAAGTCAATTAAGAACACATTCTTATTTTCAATGACGGCCTAGGAACGGTGCGTTAACTGCCTTGTTCTGGGGCAGAACGACAGATTTTTACCTTGTCAGCTCGGGGATTCACTCTTGCAACCTTACGGTTAACTAGTCCAACGCTCTAACCACCTGCTTTACATTGCACTCCACGAGGAGCCTGCCTGTTATGCGAATGCAGTAAGAAGCCAAGGTAAGTTGCTAGCTAGCATTAAACTTATCTTATAAAAAACAATCAATCAATCATAATCACTAGTTAACTACACATGGTTGATGATATTACTAGTTTATCTAGCCTTTCCTGCGTTGCATATAATCGCTTAGGTACGCGTTGCTCCAACGTGTACCTAACCATAAACATCAATGCCTTTCTTAAAATCAATACACAAGTATATATTTTTAAACCTGCATATTTAGTTAATATTGCCTGCTAACATGCATTTCTTTTAACTAGGGAAAATGTGTCACTTCTCTTGCAACAGAGTCAGGGTATATGCAGCAGTTTGAGTCGCCTGGCTCGTTGCGAACTGTGTGAAGACTATTTCTTCCTAACAAAGACAGCCGACTTCGCCAAACGGGGGATGATTTAACAAAAGCGCATTTGCGAAAAAAAAGCACAATCGTTGCACGAATGTACCTTACCATAAACATCAATGCCTTTCTTAAAATCAATACACAGAGGTTTATATTTTTAAACCTGCATATTTAGCTAAAAGAAATCCAGGTTAGCAGGCAATATTAACCAGGTGAAATTGTGTCACTTCTCTTGCGTTCATTGCACGCAGAGTCAGGGTATATGCAACAGTTTGGGCCGCCTGGCTCGTTGCGAACTAATTTGCCAGAATTTTACGTAATTATGACATAACATTGAAGGTTGTGCAATGTAACAGGAATATTTAGACTTATGGATGCCAGTATTTCACTGAAAGGAAAAACGTTTTGTTTTCGAGATGATAGTTTCCGGATTCGACCGTATTAATGACCTAAGGCTCGTATTTCTGTGTGTTTATTATATTATAATTAAGTCTATGATTTGATAGAACAGTCTGACTGAGCAATGGTAGGCACCAGCAGGCTCGTAAGCATTCATTCAAACAGCCCTTTCGTGCGTTTTGCCAGCAGCTCTTTGCTATGCTTTAAGCATTGCGCTGTTTATGACTTGTTTATGACTGTTTATGACAAGCCTATCAACTCCCGAGATTAGGCTGGTGTAACCCATGTGAAATGGCTAGCTACTTAGCGGGGTGCGCGCTAATAGCGTTTCAAACGTCACTTGCTCTGCATGGGTAACGCTGCTTCGAGGGTGGCTGTTGCCGATGTGTTCCTGGTTCGAGCCCAGGTAGGAGCGAGGAGAGGGACGGAAGCTATACTGTTACACTAGCAATACTAAAGTGCCTATAAGAACATCCAGTAGTCAAAGGTATATGGAATACAAATCGTATAGAGAGAAATAGTCCTATAATTCCTATAATAACTACAACCTAAAACTTCTTAACTGGGAATATTGAAGACTCATGTTAAAAGGAACCACCATATGTTCTCATGTTCTGAGCAAGGAACTTAAACGTTAGCTTTCTTACATGGCACATATTGCACTTTTACTTTCTTCTCCAACACTTTGTTTTTGCATTATTTAAACCAAATTGAACACGTTTCATTATTTATTTGAGGCTAAATAGATTTTATTGATGTATTATATTAAGTTAAAATAAGTGTTCATTCAGTATTGTTGTAATTGCCATTATTACAACAACCCAAAAAAAAAAAATGTCCGATTACCCGGCATCGGCTTTTTTTTTTGGCCCGCCAATAATCGGTATCGGCGCTGAAAAACCATAATCGGCCGACCTCTAACACACACACACACACACACACACACACACACACACACACACACACACACACACACACACACACAGACACACACACACACACACACACACACACACACACACACACACACACACACACACACACACACACACACACACACACACACACACACACAGGTAAAAATCAGTCGTTCTGTCCCTGAACAAGGCAGTTAACCCACTGTTCCTAGGCCGTCATTGTAAATAGGAATTTGTTCTTAACTGACTTGCCTAGTTAAATAAATAAAGTGTGCGTGTCTGTCTGTCTGTCTGTCTGTCTGTCTGTCTGTCTGTCTGTCTGCGCACATGTCTGCATCTGGTTGTGTGTACAGTATGTGCCTGTGTGTACTGCATATGAGAGAGAAACATTCTAGAATGGCGTCCGTTCTGATTTCATCCAAGGTCAGGGAGTATTGGGGTCTGGAAGAGAGATTGAAATAAGACCGTCAGAGGAATGTACTGTAAGACATTCTACCATCAGTAACCAGGCATAAATAACAATGTCAAAAGAATTAGACATTTTCCTGTGTTAGCAATTTAAACTCTGCCCAGAGAAATGCTCTGTAGAAGGTCTATGTCCACTCTCATCCAGAAATAACATTCTGCATCCCAAATGGGATCCTATTCCCTACATAGTGCACTACGTTTGACCAGAGCCCTATGGGTGTCCCTATGGTTAAATTGTAGTGCACTATATAAGGAAAAGGGTGCTGTTTGGGATGCAGACACAGTATTGAATAGTTCAAAGTAAATACATATTTCCAGTTGTGAGTCTGGTGATACTAAAAATGAAGGGCACAGTGTGAGATAGTCCCAACAAGGTTTGAGTTGTCTACTGGTCCTGGTCTCCCTGAAAAACACCATCAGATTCTCTGGCACACACACACACACACACACACACACACACACACACACACACACACACACACACACACACACGCACACACACACACACGCACACACACATTTTGTATTTATGGGTCAGTAATTGTGCAGACATGGCTTAGGGGCATCGTTCATTCATACTCATCCATAGTAGGTTGATGGGAATGTCCTAGTGGCCTCCAGCAGTCTAACCCTATACACACCCCCCTTACACACAGACGCATGCACAGATTACTTCTCTCTATGACACAAGAGGGTCTGCTTTGACATCACTGAGCCACAGGAAACCAACTCTCCTATTTTTGGTGAGATACAGCCAGGAGAACCCTCTCACTCGCCTGGGCTTTAATACGTTCATAACACACACACACACACACACACACACACACACACACACACACACACACACACCACACACACACACACACACACACACACACACACACACACACACACACACACACACACACACACACACACACACACATACACACACACACACACACATGAGACCTGGATAAGATAAAGTCAGGGGAGATGTCTCTACAGAGTTAGGCACATTGTGGGAGAGTGTCTGCACTGCCTTTAGTGAGATGCAGTAAGCTGATGGTGTGTGTGTGTGTGTGTGTGTGTGTGTGTGTGTGTGTGTGTGTGTGTGTGTGTGTGTGTGTGTGTGTGTGTGTGTGTGTGTGTGTGTGTGTGTGTGTGTGTGTGTGTGTGTGTGCGTGCGGGCATGTATCACTCATACGATGTAAGGCTTTGTTTTACAATATTAATAAAAAGGGTTCCAAAAGGGTTATTCGGCTGTCCCCATGGTTTCAGGCAGAACACGTTTTGGTTCCAGGTTGAACCCTCTGTGGAAAGGGTTCTACATGGAACCCAAAAGTGTTCTACCTGGAACTAAAAAGGGTTCTTGAAAGGGTTCTGCTATTGGGACAGCCGAAGAACCCTTTTAGGTTTTAGATAGCACCTTTAGCTCTGTGATACACTGCTGGTATAGCAGTCGATATATTATGCTAACAGAAAACACACAACATTTCAAATCAAATCAAACTTTATTTGTCACATGCGCTGAATACAACAAGTGTAGACCTTACCTTGAAATGCTTACTTACAAGCCCTTAACCAACAGTGCAGTTCAAGAAGAGTTAAAAACAGCCATGCAATAACATCTATGTTTTAACAGCCATGTAATAACAGCTGTTTTAACAGCCATGTAATAACAGCTGTTTTAACAGCCATGTAATAACAGCTGTTTAAACAGCCATGTAATAACAGCTGTTTAATAACAGCCATGCAATAACAGCCATGTAATAACAGCTGTTTTAACAGCCATGTAATAACAGCTGTTTTAACAGCCATGTAATAACAGCTGTTTAATAACAGCCATGTAATAACAGCTGTTTAAACAGCCATGTAATAACAGCTGTTTAATAACAGCCATGCAATAACAGCCATGTAATAACAGCTGTTTTAACAGCCATGTAATAACAGCTGTTTTAACAGCCATGTAATAACAGCTGTTTAATAACAGCCATGTAATAACAGCTGTTTTAACAGCCATGTAATAACAGCTGTTTAATAACAGCCATGCAATAACAGCCATGTAATAACAGCTGTTTTAACAGCCATGTAATAACAGCTGTTTAATAACAGCCATGTAATAACAGCTGTTTTAACAGCCATGTAATAACAGCTGTTTATTAACAGCCATTTAATAACAGCCGTGCCGTAACAGCCGTGCAATAACAGCCGTGCAATAACAGCCGTGTAATAACAGCCGTGCAATAACAGCCATGTAATAACAGCCGTGTAATAACAGCCCTGTAATAACAGCCATGCAATAACAGCCGTGTATTAACAGCCGTGCAATAACAGCCCTGTAATAACAGCCGTGTAATAACAGCCGTGTAGTAACAGCCGTGCAATAACAGCCGTGTAGTAACAGCCGTGCAATAACAGCCGTGCAGTAACAGCCGTGTAATAACAGCCGTGTAATAACAGCCGTGTAGTAACAGCCGTGCAATAACAGCCGTGCAGTAACAGCCGTGTAATAACAGCCGTGTAATAACAGCCGTGTAGTAACAGCCGTGCAATAACAGCCGTGCAGTAACAGCCGTGTAATAACAGCCGTGTAATAACAGCCGTGTAGTAACAGCCGTGCAATAACAGCCGTGCAGTAACAGCCGTGTAATAACAGCCGTGTAGTAACAGCCATTTAATAACAGCCGTGTAGTAACAGCCGTGCAATAACAGCCGTGTAGTAACAGCCGTGTAATAACAGCCGTGTAGTAACAGCCGTGTAATAACAGCCGTGTAATAACAGCCGTGCAATAACAGCCGTGTAGTAACAGCCGTGCAATAACAGCCGTGCAGTAACAGCCGTGCAGTAACAGCCGTGTAATAACAGCCGTGTAGTAACAGCCGTGTAATAACAGCCGTGTAATAACAGCCGTGCAATAACAGCCGTGTAGTAACAGCCGTGCAATAACAGCCGTGCAGTAACAGCCGTGCAGTAACAGCCGTGTAATAACAGCCGTGTAATAACATCCGTGCAATAACAGCCATGTAATAACAGCCGTGTAATAACATCCGTGCAATAACAGCCGTGCAATAACAGCCGTGCAGTAACAGCCGTGCAATAACAGCCGTTTAATAATATTAGAGATCCCTATTTTCATCTCCCGAAATCCATGATCATGCTCACGGATGAGGAGGGTTTTGCAAAAAGGTACTTCCATAGAATATGCTGTTACTTTCTTCCTTTAGTAGTCCAGTACAATTCCAAGGCCCAATCCACGCCCCCCATGCGATATGCACTTGTGGAGATCTGAGACGATTTGATTGGTAAAAGCCATGTATGGAAACTTCCCCCCCGCCTATCAGAGGGCACATTGGAGCTATTTCCAAATTGCTTACATCTGTCAAATCCTCTCTGATCTCCACAAGTGCATAGGGCATAGGGTCGATTTGGGTTTAGGCCCTAGTGATCTAGACAAGCAGTTTGGGATTAGGCCCTTGTGATTTAGAAAAGCAGCTTGGTTCTCTTGTCATAACAACACAGTGTTGGAATGACAAGCAGCACCTGTGTTTCTAACCCCTCAGAGTTGTGTGGGTCTTGTGGTGTTTGGTCAAAAAGCAAAAGACACATTTCCAGGGACTGTAAGAAAAATCTGATTATTTTTCTTCAAGCTCCCAAGTTCAGCCAAGGCTACCCCCCCAATTCACTACAATAACACATAGCAACACGTGTTTTGTGTGTATGTGTGTGTGCTTATTTGTGTGTGTGTGTGTGTGCGTGCGTGCGTGCGTGCATGGATGTGTAAGGTATACTCTAACCTCTTTCCCCTCTCTCTCTCAGGCGTCTCATATGACTGGATCAGATGAGGACGGGGACAGTGGCTGGGATGCATGGGGCACCTGGAGCGACTGCTCACGCACCTGTGGAGGAGGGGCCTCTTACTCTCTACGCAGGTGTCTCAACGGAGGGTCAGTATCACACACACACACACATTCGTGGGGAGGATGGGAGGTTATATCCTGGGGAGGATGGGAGGTTATATCCTGGGGAGGATGGGAGAATATATCCTGGGGAGGATGGGAGGTTATATCCTGGGGAGGATGGGAAGTTATATCCTCGGGAGGATGGGAAGTTATATCCTGGGGAGGATGGGAGGTTATATCCTGGGGAGGATGGGAGGTTATATCCTGGGAGGATGAGAGGTTAGATCCTGGGGAGGATGGGAGGTTAGATCCTGGGGAGGATGGGAGGTTAGATCCTGGGGAGGATGGGAGGTTAGATCCTGGGGAGGATGGGATGTTAGATCCTGGGGAGGATGGGAGGTTATATCCTGGGGAGGATGGGAGGTTATATCCTGGGAGGATGGGAGGTTAGATCCTGGGAGGATGGGAGGTTAGATCCTGGGGAGGATGGGAGGTTAGATCCTGGGGAGGATGGGAGGTTATATCCTGGGAGGATGGGAGGTTAGATCCTGGGGAGGATGGGAGGTTAGATCCTGGGGAGGATGGGAGGTTAGATCCTGGGGAGGATGGGAGGTTATATCCTGGGAGGATGGGAGGTTTAATCCTGGGGAGGATGGGAGGTTATATCCTGGGGAGGATGGGAGGTTAGACACTGGGGAGGATGGGAGGTTTAATCCTGGGGAGGATGGGAGGTTATTTCCTAGGGAGGATGGGAGTTAAGATCCTGGGGAGGATGGGAGGTTATATCCTGGGAGGATGGGAGGTTATATCCTGGGGAGGATGGGAGGTTTAATCATGGGGAGGATGGGAGGTTATTTCCTGGGGAGGATGGGAGATTAGATCCTGGGGAGGATGGGAGGTTAGACGCTGGGGAGGATGGGAGTTTAGATCCTGGGGAGGATGGGAGGTTAGACGCTGGGGAGGATGGGAGAATATATCCTGGGGAGGATGGGAGATTAGATCCTGGGGAGGATGGTCGGTTAGATGCTGGGGAGGATGGGAGGTTATATCCTGGGGAGGATGGGAGATTAGATCCTGGCGAGGATGGGAGGTTTAATCCTGGGGAGGATGGGAGTTTATTTCCTGGGGAGGATGGGAGATAAGATCCTGGGGAGGATGGAGGTTAGACGCTGGGGAGGATGGGAGATAGGATCCTGGGGAGGATGGGAGGCTAGATCCTGGGGAGGATAGGAGATTAGATCCTGGGGAGGATGGGAGGCTAGATCCTGGGGAGGATAGGAGATTAGATCCTGGGGAGGATGGGAGGTTATATCCTGGGGAGGATCGGAGGTTAAATCCTGGGGGGGATGGGAGATTAGATCCTGGGGAGGATGGGAGGTTAGATCCTGGGGAGGATGGGAGGTTATATCCTGCGGAGGATGGGAGATTAGATCCTGGGGGGATGGGAGATTAGATCCTGGGGAGGATGGGAGGTTAGATCCTGGGGAGGATGGGAGGTTAGATCCTGAGGAGGATGGGAGATTATATCCTGGGGAGGACAGGAGATTAGATCCTGGGGAGGAGGGGAGGTTAGATCCTGGGGAGGATGGGAGGTTATATCCTGGGGAGGATGGGAAGTTATATCCTGTGAGGATAGGAGATTAGATCCTGGGGAGGATGAGAGGTTAGATCCTGGGGAGGATGGGAGATTATATCCTGGGGAGGACAGGAGATTAGATCCTGGGGAGGATGGGAGGTTAGATCCTGGGGAGGATGGTAGGTTATATCCTGGGGAGGATGGGAGGTTATATCCTGGGAGGATAGGAGATTAGATCCTGGGGAGGATGGGAGGTTAGATCCTGGGGAGGATGGGAGGTTAGATCCTGGGGAGGATGGGAGAATATATACTGGGAGGATGGGAGGTTAGATCCTGGGGAGGATTGGAGGTTATATCCTGGGGAGAATGGGAGGTTATATCCTGGGGAGGATTGGAGGTTAAATCCTGGGGAGGATGGGAGAATATATCCTGGGGAGGATGGGAGGAAAATATACAGGGGGGGATGGGAGGTTAGACGCTGGGGAGGATGGGAGATAATATCCTGGGGAGGATGGGAGATTATATCCTGGGGAGGATGGGAGATTAGATCCTGGGGAGGATGGGAGGTTAGACGCTGGGAGGATAGGAGATTAGATCCTGGGGAGGATGGGAGGTTAGATCCTGGGGAGGATGCTAGATTAGATCCTGGGGAAGATGGGAGATTATATCCTGGGGGGATGGGAGGTTAGATCCTGGGGAGGATTGGAGGTTATATCCTGGGGAGGATGGGAGGTTATATCCTGGGGAGGATTGGAGGTTAAATCCTGGGGAGGATGGGAGAATATATCCTGGGGAGGATGGGAGGAAAATATACAGGGGGGGATGGGAGGTTAGACGCTGGGGAGGATGGGAGATAATATCCTGGGGAGGATGGGAGATTATATCCTGGGGAGGATGGGAGATTAGATCCTGGGGAGGATGGGAGGTTATATCCTGGGGAGGATGGGAGATTAGATCCTGGGGAGGATGGGAGGTTAGACGCTGGGAAGGATGGGAGATTATATCCTTTGGAGGATGGGAGATTAGATCCTGGGGAGGATAGAAGGTAAGACGCTGGGGAGGATGGGAGGTTAGACACTGGGGAGGATGGGAGGTTATATCCTGTGGAGGACGGGAGGTTAGATCCTGGGGAGGATGGGAGGTTAGCCGCTGGGGAGGATGGGAGGTTATATCCTGTGGAGGATGGGAGATTAGATCCTGGGGAGGATGGGAGGTTTAATCCTGTGGAGGATGGGAGAGTAGATCCTGGGGAGAATGGGAGGTTAAATCCTGGAGAGGATGGGAGGTTAGACGCTGGGAGGATAGGAGATTAGATCCTGGGGAGGATGGGAGGTTAGATCCTGGGGAGGATGGGAGATTAGATCCTGGGGAGGATGGGAGGTTATATCCTGGGAGGATGGGAGGTTAGATCCTGGGGAGGATGGGAGGTTAGACGCTGGGGAGGATGGGAGGTTATATCCTTTGGAGGATGGGAGATTAGATCCTGGGGAGGATAGGAGGTAAGACGCTGGGGAGGATGGGAGGTTAGACACTGGGGAGGATGGGAGGTTATATCCTGTGGAGGATGGGAGGTTAGATCCTGGGGAGGATGGGAGGTTAGCCGCTGGGGAGGATGGGAGGTTATATCCTGTGGAGGATGGGAGATTAGGTCCTGGGGAGGATGGGAGGTTTAATCCTGTGGAGGATGGGAGAGTAGATCCTGGGGAGGATGGGAGGTTAAATCCTGGGGAGGATGGGAGATTAGATCCTGGGGAGGATGGGAGGTTAGATCCTGGGGAGGATGGGAGATTAGATCCTGGGGAGGATGGGAGGTTTAATCCTGGAGAGGATTGGAGGTTAGACGCTGGGAGGATAGGAGATTAGATCCTGGGGAGGATGGGAGGTTAGACACTGGGGAGGATGGGAGGTTTAATCCTGGGGAGCATGGGAGGTTATTTCCTAGGGAGGATGGGAGCTAAGATCCTGGGGAGGATGGGAGGTTATATCCTGGGAGGATGGGAGGTTATATCCTGGGGAGGATGGGAGGTTTAATCATGGGGAGGATGGGAGGTTATTTCCTGGGGAGGATGGGAGATTAGATCCTGGGGAGGATGGGAGGTTAGACGCTGGGGAGGATGGGAGTTTAGATCCTGGGGAGGATGGGAGGTTAGACGCTGGGGAGGATGGGAGAATATATCCTGGGGAGGATGGGAGATTAGATCCTGTGGAGGATGGTCGGTTAGATGCTGGGGAGGATGGGAGGTTATATCCTGGGGAGGATGGGAGATTAGATCCTGGCGAGGATGGGAGGTTTAATCCTGGGGAGGATGGGAGGTTATTTCCTGGGGAGGATGGGAGATAAGATCCTGGGGAGGATGGAGGTTAGACGCTGGGGAGGATGGGAGATAGGATCCTGGGGAGGATGGAGGTTAGACGCTGGGGAGGATGGGAGATTAGATCCTGGGGAGGATGGGAGGCTAGATCCTGGGGAGGATAGGAGATTAGATCCTGGGGAGGATGGGAGGCTAGATCCTGGGGAGGATAGGAGATTAGATCCTGGGGAGGATGGGAGGTTATATCCTGGGGAGGATCGGAGGTTAAATCCTGGGGGGGATGGGAGGTTATATCCTGGGGAGGATGGGAGGTTAGATCCTGGGGAGGATGGGAGGTTATATCCTGCGGAGGATGGGAGATTAGATCCTGGGGGGATGGGAGATTAGATCCTGGGGAGGATGGGAGGTTAGCCGCTGGGGAGGATGGGAGGTTATATCCTGGGGAGGATGGGAGGTTAGATCCTGGGGAGGATGGGAGGTTAGATCCTGAGGAGGATGGGAGATTATATCCTGGGGAGGACAGGAGATTAGATCCTGGGGAGGATGGGAGGTTAGATCCTGGGGAGGATGGGAGGTTATATCCTGGGGAGGATGGGAAGTTCTATCCTGTGAGGATAGGAGATTAGATCCTGGGGACGATGGGAGGTTAGATCCTGGGGAGGATGGGAGATTATATCCTGACGAGGACAGGAGATTAGATCCTGGGGAGGATGGGAGGTTAGATCCTGGGGAGGATGGTAGGTTATATCCTGGGGAGGATGGGAGGGTATATCCTGGGAGGATAGGAGATTAGATCCTGGGGAGGATGGGAGGTTAGATCCTGGGGAGGATGGGAGGTTAGATCCTGGGGAGGATGGGAGAATATATACTGGGAGGATGGGAGGTTAGATCCTGGGGAGGATTGGAGGTTATATCCTGGGGAGGATGGGAGGTTAGATCCTGGGGAGGATGGGAGGTTAGATCCTGGGGAGGATGGGAGAATATATACTGGGAGGATGGGAGGTTAGATCCTGGGGAGGATGGGAGGTTATATCCTGGGGAGGATTGGAGGTTAAATCCTGGGGAGGATGGGAGAATATATCCTGGGGAGGATGGGAGGAAAATATACAGGGGGGGATGGGAGGTTAGACGCTGGGGAGGATGGGAGATAATATCCTGGGGAGGATGGGAGATTATATCCTGGGGAGGATGGGAGATTAGATCCTGGGGAGGATGGGAGGTTAGACGCTGGGAGGATAGGAGATTAGATCCTGGGGAGGATGGGAGGTTAGATCCTGGGGAGGATGGGAGATTAGATCCTGGGGAGGATGGGAGGTTATATCCTGGGAGGATGGGAGATTAGATCCTGGGGAGTATTGGAGGTTATATCCTGGGGAGGATGCGAGGTTATATCCTGGGGAGGATTGGAGGTTAAATCCTGGGGAGGATGGGGGAATATATCCTGGGGAGGATGGGAGGAAAATATACAGGGGGGGATGGGAGGTTAGACGCTGGGGAGGATGGGAGATAATATCCTGGGGAGGATGGGAGATTATATCCTGGGGATAATGGGAGATTAGATCCTGGGGAGGATGGGAGGTTATATCCTGGGGAGGATGGGAGATTAGATCCTGGGGAGGATGGGAGGTTAGACGCTGGGAAGGATGGGAGGTTATATCCTTTGGAGGATGGGAGATTAGATCCTGGGGAGGATAGGAGGTAAGACGCTGGGGAGGATGGGAGGTTAGACACTGGGGAGGATGGGAGGTTATATCCTGTGGAGGACGGGAGGTTAGATCCTGGGGAGGATGGGAGGTTAGCCGCTGGGGAGGATGGGAGATTATATCCTGTGGAGGATGGGAGATTAGATCCTGGGGAGGATGGGAGGTTTAATCCTGTGGAGGATGGGAGAGTAGATCCTGGGGAGGATGGGAGGTTAAATCCTGGAGAGGATGGGAGGTTAGACGCTGGGAGGATAGGAGATTAGATCCTGGGGAGGATGGGAGGTTAGATCCGGGGGAGGATGGGAGATTAGATCCTGGGGAGGATGGGAGGTTATATCCTGGGAGGATGGGAGGTTAGATCCTGGGGAGGATGGGAGGTTAGACGCTGGGGAGGATGGGAGGTTATATCCTTTGGAGGATGGGAGATTAGATCCTGGGGAGGATGGGAGATTAGATCCTGGGGAGGATGGGAGGTTATATCCTGGGAGGATAGGAGGTAAGACGCTGGGGAGGATGGGAGGTTAGACACTGGGGAGGATGGGAGGTTATATCCTGTGGAGGATGGGAGGTTAGATCCTGGGGAGGATGGGAGGTTAGCCGCTGGGGAGGATGGGAGGTTATATCCTGTGGAGGATGGGAGATTAGGTCCTGGGGAGGATGGGAGGTTTAATCCTGTGGAGGATGGGAGAGTAGATCCTGGGGAGGATGGGAGGTTAAATCCTGGGGAGGATGGGAGATTAGATCCTGGGGAGGATGGGAGGTTAGATCCTGGGGAGGATGGGAGATTAGATCCTGGGGAGGATGGGAGGTTTAATCCTGTGGAGGATGGGAGAGTAGATCCTGGGGAGGATGGGAGGTTAAATCCTGGAGAGGATGGGAGGTTTAATCCTGTGGAGGATGGGAGAGTAGATCCTGGGGAGGATGGGAGGTTAAATCCTGGGGAGGATGGGAGGTTTAATCCTGTGGAGGATGGGAGAGTAGATCATGGGGAGGATGGGAGATTAGATCCTCGAGAGGATGGGAGGTTAGATCCTGGGGAGGATGGGAGGTTATATCCTGGGGAGGATGGGAGGTTAAATCCTGTAAATCATTAGATGTTACAGTTTACATTTTCTTTAGAGAGCAACAGTTTGAAGGGTCAACTCTATGGGAGAAGAGCTGCCAGTCATTCACATTATATCCAATCTATGACACATTGCATCCCAATGGTAGTGAGTTTACTCCTGGTACTACACGCAGACACATACAGACAGACAGAGGAACAGACAGACACACAGACAAACAGACGGTACACACACACATCCGTCCTAGCACAACATTGGTATTATTCTCCATTGTTCTGAACACTACTCAACCTGTGCATCACCTTAGTGTTGGGAAATTACTCTACTCTCTGCCAAAATCATACCCATGTGGCTCAGTTGGTAGAGCATGACAATGCCTGGGTTGTGGGTTCAATTCCCATGGGGGATCAGTACGAAAAAGTATGAAAATGTATGCACTCACTACTGTAAGTCGTGAAAAAAAAAGTAAAATGGTTTACAACAGCACAAATATAAAAATAAAAAAATGAAATGATAGAGCTACTAAACAGGGTTAATTGGCAACAGTGATTATGGAATGAATCCTGTATCCATTTATAATAGAAACAGGGAGAAGACAATTACACACACACACACAGTATTGACCTTTGGACGGATTCAGGGGAGATTTTATTACCCTGCTCTGTCAAATTGGGGTCATCGTTGCTCAATTGAATGTTTCCTATGTGTTAAGAGTGGTGCTCAGAGGGGTGTAGGGTTGCTGATGGGACACAGATGTATATCTTTCCTTTTTAACGTCCCTCTCTTTGGCCTTTCAAAGACATTGACAAGGGTATCTTGTGTTAATGCAATAGGAAGTGGTGTTACTACAATACAACTGTTGTTTATGTTACTTTTTGACATAGTTCTGCTACGTCCCAAGTGACACCCGTTTCGCTACGCAGTGCATTCCTTTTTACCAGACTTTGGGCCCTTGTCAAAAGTAGTGCACTATAGACGGGTTAGCTGACAGTCTGATCAACATTACGAAAACGATACACGCGCTTCAATGGGGCAGAAGTCTGTGTGACGAGCTAAGAGCTCGTGGGGGCATCTAAGCCCTCGTGGGTCATTTAAGCCCTGAACGATGCCTGACAGTCAGCTCTCCCAGGTTGCGTGCCGCACCCAAGCCCACAGCCAATCGCATGCAAGCAACAACACAGCGAACTTGGCTAGTCTTGTGAGTGAGCTAGCTAGCTAGTTAGCTAGGTAGTGTTGTTAGCTAGCTAGCTAGCTAGTTATCTATGCTGGTTGTTAACCTCTGTAGGGTCGGCGGGACAAAATCGTCCCACCTACGTAACAGCCAGTGGAATCCTGTGGCGTGTTATTCAAATACCTTAGAAATGCTATTACTTCAATTTCTCAAACATATGACTATTTTACACCATTTTAAAGACAAGACTCTCGTTAATCTAACCACACTGTCCGATTTCAAAAAGGCTTTACAACGAAAGCAAAACATTAGATTATGTCAGCAGAGTACCCAGCCAGAAATAATCAGACACCCATTTTTCAAGCTAGCATATAATGTCACAAAAACCCAGAAGACAGCTAAATGCAGCACTAACCTTTGATGATCTTCATCAGATGACAACCCTAGGACATTATGTTATACAATACAAGCATGTTTTGTTCAATCAAGTTCATATTTATATCAAAAAACAGCTTTTTACATTAGCATGTGACGTTCAGAACTAGCATACTTCCGGTGAATTTAGAAAATTTTTACTAAATTACTCACGATAAACGTTCACAAAAAGCATAACAATTATTTTAAGAATTATAGATACAGAACTCCTCTATGCACTCGATATGTCCGATTTTAAAATAGCTTTCGGTGAAAGCACACTTTGCAATATTCTCAGTAGATAGCCCGGCATCACAGGGCTAGCTATTTAGACACCCAGCAAGTTTAGCCCTCACCAAAGTCAGATTTACTATAAGAAAAATGTTATTACCTTTGGTGTTCTTCGTCAGAATGCACTCCCAGGACTTCTACTTCAATAACAAATGTTGGTTTGGTACAAAATAATCCATAGTTATATCCAAATAGCGGCGTTTTGTTTGTGCGTTCAAGACACTATCCGAATGGTAAAGAAGGGTCACGAGCACGACGCATTTCGTGTCAAAAGAATTCTAAATATTCCATTACCGTACTTCGAAGCATGTCAACCGCTGTTTAAAATCCATTTTTATGCCATTTTTCTTGTAAAAAAGCGATAATATTCAGACCGGGAATCTGCGTTTAGGTAAAAAGACGAAAGAAAATAAAGTATGGGGTCGACTCGTGCACGCGCCTAAGCCCATTGTCCTCTGATCGGCCACTTGCCAAAAGCGCAAATGTGTTTCAGCCTGGGGCTGCCTCGATATCATTCAGCTTTTTCCCGGGCTCTGAGAGCCTATGGGAGCCGTAGGAAGTGTCACATTACAGCAAAGATCCTCAGTCTTCAATAAAAAGAGCCAAGATGAACAAGAACTTGTCAGACAGGCCACTTCCTGTTCAGAATCTTCTCAGGTTTTTGCCTGCCATATGAGTTCTGTTATACTCACAGACACCATTCAAACAGTTTTAGAAACTTCAGGGTGTTTTCTATCCAAAGCCAATAATTATATGCATATTCTAGTTTCTGGGCAGTAGTAATAACCAGATTAAATCGGGTACGTTTTTTATCCGGCCGTGTAAATACTGCCCACTACCCCCAACAGGTTAACTTGCATAACTTATATGTTTATAATTGTAAGATACACTTCATGTTTTACAGAGTGGGTGAGCTCCATTCCTGAAAGGCAGATCAGATTACATTTCAGCCTCAGACTTTGATCAGATTCAATAGCAGTCTTAGAGGCTGAAAAGTCAGGATTCTGCCTAGTAGGCTGTTTCACAGGTAAAGCTCCTTGCAGACAGATTAGCAGTCAGTGCATTATGTATATGATCAAGAGTGGGTGCGCTCTGTTAGTGGCAGGCTGATCAGATTCAATAGCAGCCTCAGAGGCTGATAAATCAGGACTGAAATGTAATCTGATCAGCCTGCCAGGAATGGAGCTCACCCACTGTAAATGTAAATTTTATCCACGAAACATGAAGTGTCCCTTATAATTATACACATACAGTATAAGCTATGCAAGCTAACAACCAGCATAGATAACAAGCTAGCTAGATAGCTAACAAGACTACCTACCTAACTAGCTAGCTCACAATACTAACCAAGTTAGCTGTGTTGTTCCTTGCATGAGATTGGCTGTGGTCTTGGGTGTGCCATGCAGCCTGGGAGACAGGGTTGCCTGTCAGGCATTGTTCAGGGCTTAAATGCTGTTTGAATGGTGTCTGTGAGTATAACAGAACTCAAATGGCAGGCCAAAACCTGAGAAGATTCCATGCAGGAAGTGGCCTGTCTGAGAAGTTGTGTTTCATCTTGGCTCTTTTTATTGAAGACTGAGGATCTTTGCTCTAACGTGACACTTCCTACGGCTCCCATAGGCTCTCAGAGCCCGGGAAAAAGCTGAACGATATCGAGGCAGCCTCTGGCTGAAACACATTATCGCTTTTGGCAAGTGGCCGATCAGAGTACTATGGGCTTAGGCGCGTGCCCGAGTCGACCGAATGCTTTATTTTCTTTCGTCTGTTTACCTAAACGCAGATTCCCGGTCTGAATATTATCGCTTTTTTATGAGAAAAATGGCATAAAAATTGATTTTAAACAGCGGTTGACATGCTTCGAAGTACGGTAATGGAATATTTAGAAATTTTATGTCACGAATTGCGCCATGCTCGTCACCCTTATTTACCCTTTCGGATAGTGTCTTGAACGCACGAACAAAACGCCACTGTTTGGATATAACTATGGATTATTTTGAACCAAACCAACATTTGTTATTGAAGTAGAAGTCCTGGGAGTGCATTCTGACGAAGACAGCAAAGGTAATAACATTTTTCTTATAGTAAATCTGACTTTGGTGAGTGCTACATTTGCTGGGTGTCTAAATAGCTAGCCCTGTGATGCCGGGCTATCTACTGAGAATATTGCAAAATGTGCTTTCACCGAAAAGCTATTTTAAAATCAGACATATCGAGTGCATAGAGGAGTTCTGTATCTATAATTCTTAAAATAATTGTTATGCTTTTTGTGAACGTTTATCGTGAGTAATTTAGTAAATTCACCGGCAGTGTTCGGTGGGAATGCTAGTCACATGCTAGTCACATGCTAATGTAAAAAGCTGGTTTTTGATATAAATATGAACTTGATTGAACAAAACATGCATGTATTGTATAACATAATGTCCTAGGGTTGTCATCTGATGAAGATCATCAAAGGTTAGTGCTGCATTTAGCTGTGGTTTGGGTTTATGTGACATTATATGCTAGCTTGAAAAATGGGTGTCTGATTATTTCTGGCTGGGTACTCTGCTGACATAATCTAATGTTTTGCTTTCGTTGTAAAGCCTTTTTGAAATCGGACAGTGTGGTTAGATTAACGAGAGTCTTGTCTTTAAAATGGTGTAAAATAGTCATATGTTTGAAAAATTTAAGTTTTTGCATTTTTTAGGTTTTTGAATAACGCGCCACGGGATTACACTGGCTGTTACGTAGGTGGGACGATTTGGTGCCACCTACCCTAGAGAGGTTAAGAACACATTCTTATTTTCAATGACGGTGTCAGTGTCAGTATAGTGGAGGTGAGGATAGAGTCAAGCGCAGGACACCGAACTGAGTAAAATAACGTTATTTACTCTAGAAAACACATAAGTCAAAATCCACGCAGGGATAAACAATCTTGACAATACACAACTAACACGACGAACAAGAAAACAAAAACGCACAAAACATCATGAGAACCAGAGAGTTAAATAGGGAAAATAATCATAACGAGATGGGAACCAGGTGTGAACAATCAAGACATAACAAATGGAAAAAGAAACATGGATCGGTGGTAGCTAGAAAGCCGGTGACGATGACCGCCGAACGCCGCTCGAACAAGAAGAGGCACCAACTTCAGCGGAAGTCGTGACAGACGGCCTAGGAACGGTGGGCTAACTGCCTTGTTCAGGGGCAGAACGACAGATTTTTACCTTGTCAGCTCAGGGAACTTACGGTTAACTAGTCCAACGCTCTAACCACCTGCTTTACATTGCACTCCACGAGGAGCCTGCCTGTTACGCGAATGCAGTAAGAAGCCAAGATAAGTTTCTAGCTAGCATTAAACTTATCTTATAAAAAACAATCAATCAATCAATCATAATCACTAGTTAACTACACATGGTTGATGATATTACTAGTTTATCTAGCCTGTCCTGCGTTGCATATAATCGATGCGGTGCGCATTCGCGAAAAAGGACTGTCATTGCTCCAAAGTGTACCTACCATAAACATCAATGTCTTTCTTAAAATCAATACACAAGTATATATTTTTAAACCTGCATATTTAGCTAAAAGAAATCCAGGTTAGCAGGCAATATTAACCAGGTGAAATTGTGTCACTTCTCTTGCGTTCATTGCACGCAGAGTCAGGGTATATGCAACAGTTTGGGCCGCCTGGCTCGTTGCGAACTAATTTGCCAGAATTTTACGTAATTATGACATAACATTGAAGGTTGTGCAATGTAACAGGAATATTTAGACTTATGGATGCCCCCTGTTAGATAAAATACGGAACAGTTCCGTATTTCACTGAAAGAAAAAACGTTTTGTTTTCGAGATTATAGTTTCCGGATTCGACCATATTAATGACCTAAGGCTCGTATTTCTGTGTGTTTATTATATTATAATTAAGTCTATGATTTGATAGAGCAGTCTGACTGAGTGGTGGTAGGCACCAGCAGGCTCGTAAGCATTCATTCAAACAGCACTTTAGTGCGTTTTGCCAGCAGCTCTTCGCAATGCTTCAAGCATTGCGCTGTTTATGACTATCAACTCCTATCAACTCCCAAGCCTATCAACTCCCAAGATTAGGCTGGTGTAACCGATGTGAAATGGCTAGCTAGTTAGCGGGGTGCGCGCTAATAGTGTTTCAAACGTCACTCACTCTGAGACTTGGAGTAGTTTTTCCCCTTGCTCTGCATGGGTAACGCTGCTTCGAGGGTGGCTGTTGTCGATGTGTTCCTGGTTCGAGCCCAGGTAGGAGCGAGGAGAGGGACGGAAGCTATACTGTTACACTGGCAATACTAAAGTGCCAATAAGAACATCCAATAGTCAAAGGTATATGAAATACAAATCGTATAGAGAGAAATAGTCCTATAATTCCTATAATAACTACAACCTAAAACTTCTTACCTGGGAATATTGAAGACTCATGTTAAAAGGAACCACCAGCTTTCATATGTTCTCATGTTCTGAGCAAGGCACTTAAACGTTAGCTTTCTTACATGGCACATATTGCCCTTTTACTTTCTTCTCCAACACTTTGTTTTTGCATTATTTAAACCAAATTGAACACGTTTCATTATTTATTTGAGGCTAAATTGATTTTATTGATGTATTATATTAAGTTAAAATAAGTGTTCATTCAGTATTGTTGTAATTGTCATTATTACAAATACATTTAAAAAGAATGTCCGATTAGTCAGTATCGGCTTTTTTTGGTCCTCCAATAATCGGTATCGGTATCGGCGTTGATAAATCATAATCGGTCGACCTCTAGTTCAGAGTGCATTTTGATATTTCAACCTGCGTGTCCTGATCGCGTCTGGTGGGGATAGACAAACTCAACATGTGCACGATGGCGCATGCAGACACATGCGTGGAGCCGGTTGTGTTATCATGTAAGCAAATCCTGTTTGTTTTGCCCCATAGTTGCGCATGCATTGCTTTTGTTTCTAAACAACCAACCTGTCTATAGGGAGTACATACAGTACCTTCAGAAAGTATCCATACACCTTAAGTTATTATTAGCGTAACAAAATATATGGGGGATAATAAAAATTACGAGGCTATATACAAGGAATATCGGTACCGAGTCAGTGTACTGGGTATCAAGTAGTTGGTGTGATTGATCGAGGTAATATGTACTTTAAGGATTGGTTAGTTAATTGATTGAATTACTATGTACATGTAGGTAGGGTGTAAAAATCTGAAAGTCCAGGTAGCCATTTAATTAACTGTTCATCAGTCTGATGGCTGTTGGGTAGACTTGGTGCTACGGTACCTCTTGCCGTGCAGTAACAGAGAGAACATACTGCAGGCACTGAATATCCCTCTGAGCATGGTGACGTTATTAATTACACTTTGGATGGTGTATCAATACACCCAGTCACTACAAAGATACAGACATCCTTCCTAACTCCGTTGCCGGAGAGGAAGGAAACCGCTCAGGGATTTCACCATGAGGCCAATGGTGACTTTAAAACAGTTACAGAGTTTAATGGCTGTCATAGGAGAACACTGAAGATGGATCAACAACATTGTAGTTACTCCACGCTTGTACAGAATTAAAATATTCCAAAATATGCATCCTGTTTGCAAAAAGGCAGGCACTAAAGTAATACTGCAAAAGATGTGGCAAAGCAGTTAACTTTTTGTCCTGAATACAAAGTGTTATATTTCGGGCAAATCCAATACAACACATTACTGAGTAACACTCTCCATATTGGCTGCATCATGTTATGGGTATGCTTATGATTGTAACACTAATCTGCGAGTCGGGAAGCAAGTTCAGGGAGTGAAAACATTTCATAAATAAATGAAACAAACATGTAACAAACTGCGCACCGACATGAAACAGGAACAGATACAATGACGACTGGGGAAGGAACCAAATGGAGTGACAAGTATAGGGCAGATAATCAAGGAGGTGATGGAGTCCAGGTGAGTGTACAATTGCACAATTATGCGTTACGATGGTGACAGATGTGGGCCATGACGAGCAGACTGGTGACCTAGAGGCCGGAGAGGGAGCACACGTGACAGTAATTGTTCATGGTAAAGTTTTTCTGGATAAAAAAGAAACGGAATGGAGCTAAGCACAGGCAAAATCCTAGAGGAAAACCTAGTTCAATCTGCTTTCCACCAGACACTGGGAGATGAATTCACCTTTCAGCAAATCCAAATCTACACTGGAGTTCTATAACCAAGAAGACAGAGAATGTTCCTAGTTACATTTTTGACTTAAATATACTTGAAAATCTATGGCAAGACATGACAATGGTTGTTTAGCAATGATCAATGACCAATTTGACAACCAATTTGTACAAGAATAACAGGTAAAACAGTATTTTCTCAGGGGTGTGATTACATATGTAGTTTAGATATGTCTGTACAGTGGGGGAAAAAAGTATTTGATCCCCTGCTGATTTTGTACGTTTGCACACTGACAAAGAAAGGATCAGTCTATAATTTTAATGGTAGGTTTATTTGAACAGTGAGAGACAGAATAACAACCAAAAAAAATCCTGAAAAACGCATGTCAAAAATGTTATAAATTGATTTGCATTTTAATGAGGGAAATAAGTATTTGATCCCCTCTCAATCAGAAAGATTTCTGGCTCCCAGGTGTCTTTTATACAGGTAACGAGCTGAGATTAGGAGCACACTCTTAAAGGGAGTGCTCCTAACCGCAGCTTGTTATCTGTAAAAAAGACACCTGTCCACAGAAGCAATCAATCAATCAGTTTCCAAACTCTCCACCATGGCCAAGACCAAAGAGCTCTCCAAGGATGTCAGGGACAAGATTGTAGACCTACACAAGGCTGGAATGGGCTACAAGACCATCGCCAAGCAGCTTGGTGAGAAGGTGACAACATTTGGTGCGATTATTCGCAAATGGAAGAAACACAAAAGAACTGTCAATATCCCTCGGCCTGGGGCTCCATGCAAGATCTCACCTCGTGGAGTTGCAATGATCATGAGAACGGTGAGGAATCAGCCCAGAACTACACGGGAGGATCTTGTCAATGATCTCAAGGCAGCTGGGACCATAGTCACCAAGAAAACAATTGGTAACACACTACGCCGTGAAGGACTGAAATCCTGCAGCACCCGCAAGGTCCCCCTGCTCAAGAATACATATACATGCCCGTCTGAAGTTTGCCAATGAACATCTGAATGACTCAGAGGACAACTGGTGAAAGTGTTGTGGTCAGATGAAACCAAAATGAAGCTCTTTGACATCAACTCAACTCACCGTGTTTGGAGGAGGAGGAATGCTGCCTATGACCCCAAGAACACCATCTCCACCGTCAAACATGGAGGTGGAAACATTATGCTTTGGGGGTGTTTTTCTGCTAAGGGGACAGGACAACTTCACCGAATCAAAGGGACGATGGACGGGGCCAGGTACCGTCAAATCTTGGGTGAGAACCTTCTTCCCTCAGCCAGGGCATTGAAAATGGGTTGTGGATGGGTATTCCAGCATGACAATGACCCAAAACACACGGCCAAGGCAACAAAGGAGTGGCTCAAGAAGAAGCACATTAAGGTCCTGGAGTGGCCTAGCCAGTCTCCAGACCTTAATCCCATAGGAAATCCGTGAAGGGAGCTGAAGGTTCGAGTTGCCAAACGTCAGCCTCGAAACCTTAATGACTTGGAGAAGATCTGCAAAGAGGAGAGGGACAAAATCCCTCCTGAGATGTGTACAAACCTGGTGGCCAACTACAAGAAACGTCTGACCTCTGTGATTGCCAACACGCGTTTTGCCACCAAGTAAGAAGTCATGTTTTGCAGAGGGGTCAAATACTTATTTCCCTCATTAAAATGCAAATCATTTTTAACATTTTTGACATGCATTTTTCTGGATTCTTTTGTTGTTATTCTGTCTCTCACTGTTCAAATAAACCTACTATTAAAATTATAGACTGATCATTTCTTTGTAAGTGGGCAAACGTACAAAATCAGCAGGGGATCAAAGACTTTTTTCGTCCACTGTATTTCATTTGCAAACATTTCTAAAATCTTTTCACTTTGTCCCTAAGGGGTATTGTGTGTAGGTGGGTGAGAAAATATATCAATGTAATCAAAATGTGGAATTCAAGGGGTATGAATACCTCCTGAAGGCACTGTATGCACTATATACAGTAGGGAATAGGGTGCCATTTGGGATGCAACTTAACTGAATGATAAGTGGCCATATCTGTGTAAGTCTTTAGGGGTTGTTGGATGAGATAACAAATATTCCAGTTCACCAATTAGATTCTTTTCCCCAAAAGTAGTGCACTTTATAGGTAATAGTGTACCATTTGAGACGCAGCCTCAGAACTCTGTCCTGACTTCCCTTCATTGATTAAATGAGTGTAGAAGTCTGGAAGTGATTGTGGGCTTGATTTGCCTGCTTCCCCCACAGGGAGATTTCCACAGTTATTTGAGCAATATCTCCCATTCCCTGCATCAGCCAACACACCTGCTGGAGCACACTGGGATTGTGTGTGTGTGTGTCGGGTGTCAGGGTTAAGCCAGCAGAGAGCTGCCTGTGGAGTTGAAGGGGAACATAGAAAGACTGCAGAGAACACCTTAAGTCTACTGTAATCTCTTTCTCCCTGCCCCACTCCAGCTTACTCCAGACACACAGAGAGATACACAGACAAACTGGGGTAGTGTCTGGCCCCATGTTGCTCTTGGACGTCAGACGCTGTGTGCCCAGCCTTCTCTAAGGCCCCTTCCCCCCCAGACTCCTGCTAACTTCATCTGTCCTTATAGAATCATCCAGTGACTGGGAGGAAATATCTGTCTAGGAATATCTGTCTAAACTTGAATTAGAGCAGCGCTGTTCTTTTCAATCCCGGTCCTGGAGAGCTGCAAGGTATGCAGGCTTTTGTTCCTGCCCAGCACTTACACAACTGATAATGCTAGATTTGGTTTACTCTGTTAGACACGCTCCGGGGTGAAGTTTGCCCCTAGGTAGAGATCTAGGATCAGTTTCCCCTCCCCCTAACCTTAACTATTAGTGGAGAAAACGCAAAACTGACCCAAGATCAGTGTCAACGAGCAACTTCACCCT
Source organism: Salmo salar (assembly GCF_965601325.2). Classification (NCBI taxonomy): domain Eukaryota; kingdom Metazoa; phylum Chordata; class Actinopteri; order Salmoniformes; family Salmonidae; genus Salmo; species Salmo salar. Next base: position 36,622,553 of record NC_138301.1, read on the forward strand.
ACACCATTATACACAGTGCTGCCCCGATCCTTCATCATGTCTGTGGACTTCAGACATTTTTGCTCTCTGTTTGTCCACTAGAAGACAAATAGCCACCTCATAGACATTCCTAGACCCTGAAAGCATGGTCTACACACAGCTGTGTGTAGTGTGTGTAGTGTGTGTAGGGTGTGTGTGTGTGTGTGTGTGTGTGTGTGTGTGTGTGTGTGTGTGTGTGTGTGTGTGTGTGTGTGTGTGTGTGTGTGTGCGTGTGCTTGTGGCTCTGCGTGCATGTCCGTGTGTGTGTCTGCGTATGTCTGTATGCATGTGTATGTGCCTGTCTCCAGCCTATACGTATAACCCAGTGTGGATGAGTGATTAATCTCGATGGGGGAAAGCCATTAATTGGTTCGTTAAGACAGAGACATTCCTACTCTGCCTCGGTGCCTGCTTTTCCTTGGAGCAGGCTGAATGGCCGTAGTGTGGTCTCCAACTCCCCTTTCACCCTAATGGACGATTAGACTGACGCTTTTTAACATCCGCTTTGCATCCCAAATGGCATCCTATTCCCTATGTAGTGTACTACTTTTGACCAGGGCCCATAAGGCTCTGGTCAAAAGTAGTGCACTGTGTAGGGAATAGGGTGCCGTTTGGGGCATTGCCCGGAACAAATGAGCTGCTACCAGTTTAGACCAATGTTATTCTACCCCCGGGGGTGAGAATGAGAAATGTGGCGAAGTGGAAGTTAACACACACTGGGTGATGGGCTGCAGTTATCGTTTCTAACAAGGTGGAACAGATTTTGTAGCGTGTCCATACGGTGTAGGAAGGGGGAGGGAATGGAGTGTTACGCTGTGGTGGATTTCAGACGAGGCAGGAGTTGGTTTTGACAGAGTGAGGTGAACCGATTAGTGTGTGAGTGTGGGCGGGTGTCAGAGTGTGTGTGTGTGATGTGTGTGTGTTTGTTGTGTGAGAGAGGTTGATTTGCTTGTTTAAGCCCAGAGGGGGTCCTGAGACGGTCGTTGGCTCGAGGAGATCTGATCGTTGGCAGGTGAAGCGTGGTTTGGTCTGACAGGTGTGTGTGTGTGTGTGTGTGTGTGTGTGTGTGTGTGTGTGTGTGGTGTGTGTGTGTGTGTGTGTGTGTGTGTGTGTGTGTGTGTGTGTGTGTGTGTGTGTGTGTGTGTGTGTGTGTGTGTGTGTGTGTGAGACAGGCAGCTATAATTCAGGATGAACTATCTGTCAGTCCTGATTTGACTCCAGCCACGATCCTCCAGACTCACAAAGGTGTAACTCCTGAGCCTTTCCAAGAAACGAACAAAACACCACTGTTGTTGTAGACGTTTCTGTGTAATGGTGCATTTCTTTGTTACAAAACAGATTTCCCTGAGGGATATTAAGCTATTCCATTATACATGTTTGATATGGTGTATGTTCTATAGCTTTCCCATCACAAATAAATATTTTTATTAACCATTACACTCAAGCCCAAACCATTTCCTTGTAAACTGTTGGTTTCAATTAGTACTAACAATGTTGGTTTGTTATTTTGCATTGCTTTGTAGGAACTGTGAAGGCAAGAATATCCGCTACAGAACGTGCAGTAACATGGTAAGTCTAGTCTACGGTATGTAGCCTCAACAGACTACAACAGAGTCATTTCTAAAGCTTATGAATGTAACACATATAACTTGTTATTAGTCCTATTCCAGCTTATAACTAGTAATACATAGTTATAACTTTTCTATTCCAGCTTATAACTTTGCTGGTAACAGTGAGAAGCACTGGGTCAATATTGTCAGTCGCCACTGTATTTGACAGTCATGTTCAGCACTGTGGGTGACCTCATGGTAAAATCATATGTTCCATCAATGAACAGAAGAAAACAACCTCCATCTCATATCAACTCCAGACATGCCTTCAGTCTATTCTCAGCAGCGGAACCACAGTTGTTCTCACAGCATTTTAATCAAAGATAGACTAGTCTTTACTGTTTCTATTGCTGTATTGAAGGGGTTTGTGTCTGGAATGTATTGCAGACTAGCTATGATTTCAGTCATGACCAGTGGGATGAGTTCCCAGCATAATATTTACACCACGGCTCCCGGTGTGAAAGAGATGGATATAAACAAAGCAAGAGAGAGAAACACTTGACTTTATGAAGTCCTATCCATGTAGTTCAATGAGAAAGAGAGGGAGGGAGGGAGAGTGTGTGTGTGTGTGTGTGTGTGTGTGTGTGTGTGTGTGTGTGTGTGTGTGTGTGTGTGTGTGTGTGCGTGTGTGCGTGTGCGTGTGCACGTAAAGCAAGGCCTAAGGAGAGACTTATCCTTCTCTATCTTCCTTTTCTTTCCTCTCCTCCCTTCTTCCCCAGGACTGTCCCGTCGAGTCGGGAGACTTCCGAGCCCAGCAGTGCTCCGCCCACAATGACATCAGGTACCAGGGCATGGTCTACGAGTGGATTCCCGTGCCCTATGAACCCTCGGCGGCGTGCGCCCTGCGGTGCCAGGCGCGAGGGAGGAGCCTAACGGTGGAGCTGGCGCCTAAGGTTCTAGACGGAACACGTTGCCGGGCCGACGCCCTGGATATGTGCATCAGTGGGGTCTGTCAGGTGAGATACTGACTGACTGAGTGATTGTTTGGATGGATATTATAAAGCACTTTTCCAGATGCTCAAAGCCAGGGTCGTGCACAGACCTTTCAGGGGGCATTTTGTTTCTGCAACAAGACAAACTCATCATCACAAATTGTAAGCAATCTAGTTACAGTGTCTCCTAAAGACATGATTGACATGGGGAAAATAGGATGGGCTATCAGCTCATCACTGATGTTGGTGATTGATGTAAATCTGCTAGTTAGCTCTCTCCATTTCATTTCTTGATTGTGTGATATCTTTCTGCCTCTCTCTCTGCTGCCTATCAGCCAACCAGACCCAATATTGATGATGATGTAAGCTAAATCAAGTGTTATCAAATGTTATGCTGCTGTGGCAGTACTGTTGTATTTAAACTAGTTAGCTAGACAGACACTCGACTGGTGACCGCATCGCTTAACCGGGCTTGTATTCTCAGTACAGGGCAGACTGGGAAAGGGGGGGAATTTATACCACCACCCAAAATGACACTTAGGAGACTGGAAGGGCAAAGGGCATGTTCTCTACACAGGTAAGGCCCTATCTGTGCATGTGACTGATCAAAGTACGAGGGAAACGTATATTATTACAATATGAGGATATTATAGTAATATCTTGTATAATAAGGATTGGATTTATATAGCACTTTTCCATGTGCTCAAAGCACTTTAGATTGCATGGGGAGGGAAACTCACCTCATCCACCACCAGTGTGTCACCCACCTGGACTGTGCCATGGCAGCCATTGTGGTTCCAGAAAGTTAATCAGTCATGTCAATGACAGATCAGGGGACACGATGTACAATATCACACGATACAATAAAATGGCTCAAGACTGGATCAGAGCTTGAAGTATTAGTTTTTTCTCTGTGGGCCACAGTAAAGACTACATGAATCTTTCCAAACTATTACAGTGAAAAAGAGTCTGAGAACTTCTGATCTTCTGCAACATTTCTCAATAATCGTTGTTCTTGAACAATCGTACAGTATTTCCACTTTGTGAATCCACATGGCAGCTGCTGTAGCAGTGGCTGATCTAAAACCACATGTCAGAAATAGGAAGTTCCTAAAAAATTATCTTAAACATGGAAAATATTTCTCCTCTCCATGTTGCATGTCAGAAGCTCTGGGTTCTAGTTTTAGCCTAGAAGTTATTGTTTTAGGAATCACAGACTGATGATCAATGTTGACATGTCCTCTTCACTGGATAGGTGCTTTATTAAAATGTCTGTCTGAGGCTGTATGACTGGAGGAAGGGGAGAGGAAGAGAGAGAAGCAGAGATAGACAGAGAACTGGAGGTGTGAGGAAGGAGGGGGAGAGAGAAAAAAGAGAGAGGGAGAGGTGTGACAGGAGGAAGGAGAGAGAGAATAGAGAGAGAATAGAAAGAGAAATGGAGGTACGCTGGGAGGAAGGAGCGAGGGAGAGAGAGATGCAGGATGTACGACAGGAGGAAGGAGCAAGAGAGAGAAAAAAGAGAGAGGGAGAGGAGGTGTGACAGGAGGAAGGAGAGAGAGAATAGAGAGAGAATAGAAAGAGGAATGAAGGAACCTTGGGAGGAAGGAGCAAGAGAGAAAGAGATGCAGGAGGTACGACTGGAGGAAGGAGAGAGAGAGAGAATAGAGAGAGCGAAAGAGAGAGAGAGATGCAGGAGGTACAACAGGAAGGAGAGAGATATAATAGAGAGAGAGAGATGCAGGAGGTACGACAGGAGGAAGGAGAGAGAGAGATAATAGAGATAGATGCAGGAGGTACGACAGGAGGAAGGAGAGAGAGAGATGAGAGAGATAGACACAGGATGTACGACAGGAGGAAGGTGAGAGAGAGACACACACAGGAGGTACGACATGAGGAAGGAGAGAGAGAGACACACAGGAGGTACGACAGGAGGAAGGAGAGAGAGAAACACAGGAGGTACGACAGGAGGAAGGAGCGAGAGAGAGAGAGACAGAAGGTACGACAGGAGGAAGGAGAGAGAGACACAGGAGGTACGACAGGAGAGATAGGAGAGAGAGACACAGGAGGTACGACAGGAGAGATAGGAGAGAGAGACACAGGAGGTACGACTAGAGAAAGGAGAGAGAGACACAGGAGGTACGACTAGAGAAAGGAGAGAGAGACACAGGAGGTACGACTAGAGAAAGAAGAGAGAGACACAGGAGGTACGACTAGAGAAAGGAGAGAGAGACACAGGAGGTACGACTAGAGAAAGGAGAGAGAGACACAGGAGGTACGACTAGAGAAAGGAGAGAGAGACACAGGAGGTACGACAGGAGAAAGAAGAGAGAGACACAGGAGGTACGACTAGAGAAAGGAGAGAGAGACACAGGAGGTACGACTAGAGAAAGGAGAGAGAGACACAGGAGGTACGACTAGAGAAAGGAGAGAGAGACACAGGAGGTACGACAGGAGGAAGGAGAGAGAGAGAGACACACAGGAGGTACGACAGGAGGAAGGAGAGAGAGAGACACACAGGAGGTACGACAGGAGAAAGGAGAGAGAGAGACAGAAGGTACGACAGGAGGAAGGAGAGAGAGAGACACAGAAGGTATGACAGGAGGAAGGAGAGAGAGAGAGACACACAGGAGGTACGACAGGAGGAAGGAGAGAGAGAGACAGAAGGTACGACAGGAGGAAGGAGAGAGAGACACCCAGGAGGTACGACAGGAGGAAGGAGAGAGAGAGACAGAAGGTACGACAGGAGGAAGGAGAGAGAGAGAGACACACAGGAGGTACGACAGGAGGAAGGAGAGAGAGATAGAGACACAGGAGGTACGACAGGAGGAAGGAGAGATAGAGACACAGAAGGCACAACAGGAGGAAGGAGAGAGAAGCTGTCTGAACCTAACAGAGACAGACACTTGTTTCAGAAAGACAGATTCACCACATCATATGCTGTAGTGCACTAGAACACAGCGCTAGACTAGGGTTGCATCCCAAATGGCACCCTATCCCCTGTATAGTGCACTCCTTTTGACCAGAACCCTATGTGCTCTAGTCAAAAGCACTGCACTATATAATAGGGAATAGAGTGCTATTTGGGACCTGTAGCAGTTTTAGGCCAGAGAGGAATGCACACTGTTGTGTGTCTAGCCAAGCGGAAATTCACATATCCACTTCATCCATTAAGGAAGTAGACTCTCTTTATGCAAATCCTTAAAAGTACACTTATACAGTGCCAGGCCATGATAACTTAACAGGGAACGAGGGACATTACTTAGTCCCACAAGGCATTAACTTGTTACTGATACTTCTCTAAGTATCCTGTATATCAGCAAGCTACAGTAAGAAGCTGTCTTCATGGAACCATGACAAAGTGCTTGTTCAACCCAAATAGAACCTTCATGTTATACTACCCATAGACATTCTCAAGTGAAGTTTGTGTGTGTGCGTGTGCGTGCGTGCGTGCGTGCGTGTGTGTGTGACAAGGAGCTGAGATATCAAGATCCGTCTTTCTCTGACCATGTTCTGTGCTTGAAGTCAAATAGCTCTGCCCGGTACTTCATGGCTTCTGCCCTCTAAGTGGTGTGTATATAATGGGTATAAGGAGTGTTTGTGTTTACTGGAAATACTGGCCAGGTAAGTCATATTTGGTTTGTTATGCTGGCTGCTATTCCCACAGTGTCTGGAGCACAAACTCTGTTCTTCACCATTTCAAGACAATTATGTAGTCTAAATACAACATTACATATACAGACATCAGTGTCGGATACCATGTAAAACATGTGAGTTTGGTTCCCCAAACCCCACACCTCATCCTCTAAACCAGAGGGTGAGGAAACATAACCCATTTTCAATGTGGCCCTCCGGACCTTGGTGAAGACTGAATAGCCCTCGGGGCAAAATGAGCTTGACACACCTGCTCTAAACCAATGTCTCCCAAGCCGCTCCTCATGGACCCCCACAGTTCCACCTGATCCCACTACTTAAAGGTTTGACGATTAGCTGACTAGTTGAATCAGGTGTGCTGGTGCTGGAATAGCACCAATATGCTGTGGCTGTGGTCCATGAGGAACCGATGACTCTGACGTTGAGCTGTGAACATTGGCATTATGTCTTATGTAGATGGTACATTCCTGTACTGGGCTACCAACAGTGACCGATCAAGACATACTGTACATTACATAGCTAGTATCACCCTTAAACATTTACTTTATGCTATTATTGTATTATCAAAAAGAGAGAACGCTTTGAGTTAGTGATCCTTAAAATAGGGATTTATAAATGAAATGTGATTGATGGAGCTTATGTAGATGGCTCTTTCCTCTCCTGGGCTAAAAACTGACACAGATCACACAATTCCCACAGCCAGTAAGCCAGGAAAGTAAGTTAACACATTTGTATTTCTTTTTTATAAATAGACAGCACTTTGAGTTTCTGGTTTGGCAGCATTTCTTATATAGATGTCAGATCACTGTACTGGTCTAACAACAGAGATGTATTAACATACATGATCCAGCCAGACTGGTTACTGTAATGAACACATACAGGATCCAGCCAGACTGGTTACTGTAATGAACACGATGGGATCCAGCCAGACTGGTTACTGTAATGAACACGATGGGATCCAGCCAGACTGGTTACTGTAATGAACACATACAGGATCCAGCCAGACTGGTTACTGTAATGAACACGATGGGATCCAGCCAGACTGGTTACTGTAATGAACACATACAGGATCCAGCCAGACTGGTTACTGTAATGAACACATACAGGATCCAGCCAGACTGGTTACTGTAATGAACACGATGGGATCCAGCCAGACTGGTTACTGTAATGAACACATACAGGATCCAGCCAGACTGGTTACTGTAATGAACACGATGGGATCCAGCCAGACTGGTTACTGTAATGAACACGATGGGATCCAGCCAGACTGGTTACTGTAATGAACACATACAGGATCCAGCCAGACTGGTTACTGTAATGAACACATACAGGATCCAGCCAGACTGGTTACTGTAATGAACACGATGGGATCCAGCCAGACTGGTTACTGTAATGAACACATACAGGATCCAGCCAGACTGGTTACTGTAATGAACACGATGGGATCCAGCCAGACTGGTTACTGTAATGAACACATACAGGATCCAGCCAGACTGGTTACTGTAATGAACACATACAGGATCCAGCCAGACTGGTTACTGTAATGAACACGATGGGATCCAGCCAGACTGGTTACTGTAATGAACACGATGGGATCCAGCCAGACTGGTTACTGTAATGAACACGATGGGATCCAGCCAGACTGGTTACTGTAATGAACACATACAGGATCCAGCCAGACTGGTTACTGTAATGAACACGATGGGATCCAGCCAGACTGGTTACTGTAATGAACACGATGGGATCCAGCCAGACTGGTTACTGTAATGAACACATACAGGATCCAGCCAGACTGGTTACTGTAATGAACACGATGGGATCCAGCCAGACTGGTTACTGTAATGAACACATACAGGATCCAGCCAGACTGGTTACTGTAATGAACACGATGGGATCCAGCCAGACTGGTTACTGTAATGAACACATACAGGATCCAGCCAGACTGGTTACTGTAATGAACACATACAGGATCCAGCCAGACTGGTTACTGTAATGAACACGATGGGATCCAGCCAGACTGGTCACTGTAATGAACACATACATGATCCAGCCAGACTGGTTACTGTAATGAACACGATGGGATCCAGCCAGACTGGTTACTGTAATGAACACATACAGGATCTAGCCAGACTGGTTACTGTAATGAACACATACAGGATCCAGCCAGACTGGTTACTGTAATGAACACGATGGGATCCAGCCAGACTGGTTACTGTAATGAACACATACAGGATCCAGCCAGACTGGTTACTGTAATGAACACGATGGGATCCAGCCAGACTGGTTACTGTAATGAACACGATGGGATCCAGCCAGACTGGTTACTGTAATGAACACATACAGGATCCAGCCAGACTGGTTACTGTAATGAACACATACAGGATCCAGCCAGACTGGTTACTGTAATGAACACGATGGGATCCAGCCAGACTGGTCACTGTAATGAACACATACATGATCCAGCCAGACTGGTTACTGTAATGAACACGATGGGATCCAGCCAGACTGGTTACTGTAATGAACACGATGGGATCCAGCCAGACTGGTTACTGTAATGAACACATACATGATCCAGACAGACTGGTTACTGTAATGAACACGATGGGATCCAGCCAGACTGGTTACTGTAATGAACACGATGGGATCCAGCCAGACTGGTTACTGTAATGAACACATACAGGATCCAGCCAGACTGGTCACTGTAATGAACACGATGGGATCCAGCCAGACTGGTTAATGTAATGAACACATACAGGATCCAGCCAGACTGGTTACTGTAATGAACACATACAGGATCCAGCCAGACTGGTTACTGTAATGAACACATACAGGATCCAGCCAGACTGGTCACTGTAATGAACACATACAGGATCCAGCCAGACTGGTTACTGTAATGAACACGATGGGATCCAGCCAGACTGGTTACTGTAATGAACACGATGGGATCCAGCCAGACTGGTTACTGTAATGAACACGATGGGATCCAGCCAGACTGGTTACTGTAATGAACACATACAGGATCCAGCCAGACTGGTTACTGTAATGAACACGATGGGATCCAGCCAGACTGGTTACTGTAATGAACACGATGGGATCCAGCCAGACTGGTTACTGTAATGAACACATACAGGATCCAGCCAGACTGGTTACTGTAATGAACACATACAGGATCCAGCCAGACTGGTTACTGTAATGAACACGATGGGATCCAGCCAGACTGGTTACTGTAATGAACACGATGGGATCCAGCCAGACTGGTTACTGTAATGAACACATGCAGGATCCAGCCAGACTGGTTACTGTAATGAACACGATGGGATCCAGCCAGACTGGTTACTGTAATGAACACGATGGGATCCAGCCAGACTGGTTACTGTAATGAACACATACAGGATCCAGCCAGACTGGTTACTGTAATGAACACGATGGGATCCAGCCAGACTGGTTACTGTAATGAACACATACAGGATCCAGCCAGACTGGTTACTGTAATGAACACGATGGGATCCAGCCAGACTGGTTACTGTAATGAACACATACAGGATCCAGCCAGACTGGTTACTGTAATGAACACATACAGGATCCAGCCAGACTGGTTACTGTAATGAACACGATGGGATCCAGCCAGACTGGTTACTGTAATGAACACGACAGAATCCAGCCAGACTGGTTACTGTAATGAACACGATGGGATCCAGCCAGACTGGTTACTGTAATGAACACATACAGGATCCAGCCAGACTGGTTACTGTAATGAACACATACAGGATCCAGCCAGACTGGTTACTGTAATGAACACGATGGGATCCAGCCAGACTGGTTACTGTAATGAACACATACAGGATCCAGCCAGACTGGTTACTGTAATGAACACATACAGGATCCAGCCAGACTGGTTACTGTAATGAACACGATGGGATCCAGCCAGACTGGTTACTGTAATGAACACATACAGGATCCAGCCAGACTGGTTACTGTAATGAACACGATGGGATCCAGCCAGACTGGTTACTGTAATGAACACGATGGGATCCAGCCAGACTGGTTACTGTAATGAACATGATGGGATCCAGCCAGACTGGTTACTGTAATGAACACGATGGGATCCAGCCAGACTGGTTACTGTAATGAACACATAAAGGATCCAGCCAGACTGGTTACTGTAATGAACACGATGGGATCCAGCCAGACTGGTTACTGTAATGAACACATACAGGATCCAGCCAGACTGGTTACTGTAATGAACACGATGGGATCCAGCCAGACTGGTTACTGTAATGAACACATACAGGATCCAGCCAGACTGGTTACTGTAATGAACACATACAGGATCCAGCCAGACTGGTTACTGTAATGAACACGATGGGTTCCAGCCAGACTGGTTACTGTAATGAACACGATGGGTTCCAGCCAGACTGGTTACTGTAATGAACACGACAGGATCCAGCCAGACTGGTTACTGTAATGAACACGATGGGATCCAGCCAGACTGGTTACTGTAATGAACACATACAGGATCCAGCCAGACTGGTTACTGTAATGAACACATAAAGGATCCAGCCAGACTGGTTACTGTAATGAACACGATGGGATCCAGCCAGACTGGTTACTGTAATGAACACATACAGGATCCAGCCAGACTGGTTACTGTAATGAACACATACAGGATCCAGCCAGACTGGTTACTGTAATGAACACGATGGGATCCAGCCAGACTGGTTACTGTAATGAACACGATGGGATCCAGCCAGACTGGTTACTGTAATGAACATGATGGGATCCAGCCAGACTGGTTACTGTAATGAACATGATGGGATCCAGCCAGACTGGTTTCTGTAATGAACACAATGGGATCCAGCCAGACTGGTTACTGTAATGAACACATACAGGATCCAGCCAGACTGGTTACTGTAATGAACACATACAGGATCCAGCCAGACTGGTTACTGTAATGAACACGATGGGATCCATCCAGACTGGTTACTGTAATGAACACATACAGGATCCAGCCAGACTGGTTACTGTAATGAACACGATGGGATCCAGCCAGACTGGTTACTGTAATGAACACATACAGGATCCAGCCAGACTGGTTACTGTAATGAACACATACAGGATCCAGCCAGACTGGTTACTGTAATGAACACGATGGGATCCAGCCAGACTGGTTACTGTAATGAACACATACAGGATCCAGCCAGACTGGTTACTGTAATGAACACATACATGATCCAGCCAGACTGGTTACTGTAATGAACACGATGGGATCCAGCCAGACTGGTTACTGTAATGAACACGATGGGATCCAGCCAGACTGGTTACTGTAATGAACACATACAGGATCCAGCCAGACTGGTTACTGTAATGAACACGATGGGATCCAGCCAGACTGGTTACTGTAATGAACACGATGGGATCCAGCCAGACAGGTCACTGTAATGAACACATACAGGATCCAGCCAGACTGGTCACTGTAATGAACACATACATGATCCAGCCACACTGGTTACTGTAATGAACACGATGGGATCCAGCCAGACTGGTTACTGTAATGAACACATACAGGATCCAGCCAGACTGGTTACTGTAATGAACACGATGGGATCCAGCCAGACTGGTTACTGTAATGAACACATACAGGATCCAGCCAGACTGGTTACTGTAATGAACACATACAGGATCCAGCCAGACTGGTTACTGTAATGAACACGATGGGATCCAGCCAGACTGGTTACTGTAATGAACACGATGGGATCCAGCCAGACTGGTTACTGTAATGAACACATACATGATCCAGCCACACTGGTTACTGTAATGAACACGATGGGATCCAGCCAGACTGGTTACTGTAATGAACACGATGGGATCCAGCCAGACTGGTTACTGTAATGAACACATACAGGATCCAGCCAGACTGGTTACTGTAATGAACACGATGGGATCCAGCCAGACTGGTTACTGTAATGAACACGATGGGATCCAGCCAGACTGGTTACTGTAATGAACACATACATGATCCAGCCAGACTGGTTACTGTAATGAACACGATGGGATCCAGCCAGACTGGTTACTGTAATGAACACATACATGATCCAGCCAGACTGGTTACTGTAATGAACACGATGGGATCCAGCCAGACTGGTTACTGTAATGAACACATACAGGATCCAGCCAGACTGGTCACTGTAATGAACACGATGGGATCCAGCCAGACTGGTTACTGTAATGAACACGATGGGATCCAGCCAGACTGGTTACTGTAATGAACACATACATGATCCAGCCAGACTGGTTACTGTAATGAACACATACATGATCCAGCCAGACTGGTTACTGTAATGAACACGATGGGATCCAGCCAGACTGGTTACTGTAATGAACACATACAGGATCCAGCAAGACTGGTTACTGTAATGAACACATACAGGATTCAGCCAGACTGGTTACTGTAATGAACACATACAGGATCCAGCCAGACTGTTTACTGTAATGAACACGATGGGATCCAGCCAGACTGGTTACTGTAATGAACACATACATGATCCAGCCAGACTGGTTACTGTAATGAACACGATGGGATCCAGCCAGACTGGTTACTGTAATGAACACATACAGGATCCAGCCAGACTGGTTACTGTAATGAACACATACAGGATCCAGCCAGACTGGTTACTGTAATGAACACATACAGGATCCAGCCAGACTGGTTACTGTAATGAACACATACAGGATCCAGCCAGACTGGTCACTGTAATGAACACATACATGATCCAGCCAGACTGGTTACTGTAATGAACACGATGGGATCCAGCCAGACTGGTTACTGTAATGAACACGATGGGATCCAGCCAGACTGGTTACTGTAATGAACACGATGGGATCCAGCCAGACTGGTTACTGTAATGAACACATACAGGATCCAGCCAGACTGGTTACTGTAATGAACACATACAGGATCCAGCCAGACTGGTTACTGTAATGAACACGATGGGATCCAGCCAGACTGGTTACTGTAATGAACACGATGGGATCCAGCCAGACTGGTTACTGTAATGAACACATGCAGGATCCAGCCAGACTGGTTACTGTAATGAACACGATGGGATCCAGCCAGACTGGTTACTGTAATGAACACGATGGGATCCAGCCAGACTGGTTACTGTAATGAACACATACAGGATCCAGCCAGACTGGTTACTGTAATGAACACGATGGGATCCAGCCAGACTGGTTACTGTAATGAACACATACAGGATCCAGCCAGACTGGTTACTGTAATGAACACGATGGGATCCAGCCAGACTGGTTACTGTAATGAACACATACAGGATCCAGCCAGACTGGTTACTGTAATGAACACATACAGGATCCAGCCAGACTGGTTACTGTAATGAACACGATGGGATCCAGCCAGACTGGTTACTGTAATGAACACGACAGGATCCAGCCAGACTGGTTACTGTAATGAACACGATGGGATCCAGCCAGACTGGTTACTGTAATGAACACATACAGGATCCAGCCAGACTGGTTACTGTAATGAACACATACAGGATCCAGCCAGACTGGTTACTGTAATGAACACGATGGGATCCAGCCAGACTGGTTACTGTAATGAACACATACAGGATCCAGCCAGACTGGTTACTGTAATGAACACATACAGGATCCAGCCAGACTGGTTACTGTAATGAACACGATGGGATCCAGCCAGACTGGTTACTGTAATGAACACATACAGGATCCAGCCAGACTGGTTACTGTAATGAACACGATGGGATCCAGCCAGACTGGTTACTGTAATGAACACGATGGGATCCAGCCAGACTGGTTACTGTAATGAACATGATGGGATCCAGCCAGACTGGTTACTGTAATGAACACGATGGGATCCAGCCAGACTGGTTACTGTAATGAACACATACAGGATCCAGCCAGACTGGTTACTGTAATGAACACGATGGGATCCAGCCAGACTGGTTACTGTAATGAACACATACAGGATCCAGCCAGACTGGTTACTGTAATGAACACGATGGGATCCAGCCAGACTGGTTACTGTAATGAACACATACAGGATCCAGCCAGACTGGTTACTGTAATGAACACATACAGGATCCAGCCAGACTGGTTACTGTAATGAACACAATGGGTTCCAGCCAGACTGGTTACTGTAATGAACACGATGGGTTCCAGCCAGACTGGTTACTGTAATGAACACGACAGGATCCAGCCAGACTGGTTACTGTAATGAACACGATGGGATCCAGCCAGACTGGTTACTGTAATGAACACATACAGGATCCAGCCAGACTGGTTACTGTAATGAACACATACAGGATCCAGCCAGACTGGTTACTGTAATGAACACGATGGGATCCAGCCAGACTGGTTACTGTAATGAACACATACAGGATCCAGCCAGACTGGTTACTGTAATGAACACATACAGGATCCAGCCAGACTGGTTACTGTAATGAACACGATGGGATCCAGCCAGACTGGTTACTGTAATGAACACATACAGGATCCAGCCAGACTGGTTACTGTAATGAACACATACAGGATCCAGCCAGACTGGTTACTGTAATGAACACGATGGGATCCAGCCAGACTGGTTACTGTAATGAACACGATGGGATCCAGCCAGACTGGTTACTGTAATGAACATGATGGGATCCAGCCAGACTGGTTACTGTAATGAACACGATGGGATCCAGCCAGACTGGTTACTGTAATGAACACAATGGGATCCAGCCAGACTGGTTACTGTAATGAACACATACAGGATCCAGCCAGACTGGTTACTGTAATGAACACATACAGGATCCAGCCAGACTGGTTACTGTAATGAACACGATGGGATCCATCCAGACTGGTTACTGTAATGAACACATACAGGATCCAGCCAGACTGGTTACTGTAATGAACACGATGGGATCCAGCCAGACTGGTTACTGTAATGAACACATACAGGATCCAGCCAGACTGGTTACTGTAATGAACACATACATGATCCAGCCAGACTGGTTACTGTAATGAACACGATGGGATCCAGCCAGACTGGTTACTGTAATGAACACATACAGGATCCAGCCAGACTGGTTATTGTAATGAACACATACAGGATCCAGCCAGACTGGTTACTGTAATGAACACATACAGGATCCAGCCAGACTGGTTACTGTAATGAACACATACAGGATCCAGCCAGACTGGTTACTGTAATGAACACGATGGGATCCAGCCAGACTGGTTACTGTAATGAACACGATGGGATCCAGCCAGACTGGTCACTGTAATGAACACATACAGGATCCAGCCAGACTGGTCACTGTAATGAACACATACATGATCCAGCCACACTGGTTACTGTAATGAACACGATGGGATCCAGCCAGACTGGTTACTGTAATGAACACGATGGGATCCAGCCAGACTGGTTACTGTAATGAACACGATGGGATCCAGCCAGACTGGTTACTGTAATGAACACATACAGGATCCAGCCAGACTGGTTACTGTAATGAACACGATGGGATCCAGCCAGACTGGTTACTGTAATGAACACGATGGGATCCAGCCAGACTGTGTTACTGTAATGAACACATACATGATCCAGCCAGACTGGTTACTGTAATGAACACGATGGGATCCAGCCAGACTGGTTACTGTAATGAACACATACATGATCCAGCCAGACTGGTTACTGTAATGAACACGATGGGATCCAGCCAGACTGGTTACTGTAATGAACACATACAGGATCCAGTCAGACTGGTCACTGTAATGAACACGATGGGATCCAGCCAGACTGGTTACTGTAATGAACACATACATGATCCAGCCAGACTGGTTACTGTAATGAACACATACATGATCCAGCCAGACTGGTTACTGTAATGAACACGATGGGATCCAGCCAGACTGGTTACTGTAATGAACACATACAGGATCCAGCCAGACTGGTTACTGTAATGAACACATACAGGATCCAGCCAGACTGGTTACTGTAATGAACACATACAGGATCCAGCCAGACTGGTTACTGTAATGAACACATACAGGATCCAGCCAGACTGGTTACTGTAATGAACACGATGGGATCCAGCCAGACTGGTTACTGTAATGAACACGATGGGATCCAGCCAGACTGGTTACTGTAATGAACACATACAGGATCCAGCCAGACTGGTTACTGTAATGAACACATACAGAATCCAGCCAGACTGGTTAATGTAATGAACACGATGGGATCCAGCCAGACTGGTTACTGTAATGAACACATACAGGATCCAGCCAGACTGGTTACTGTAATGAACACATACAGGATCCAGCCAGACTGGTTACTGTAATGAACACATACAGGATCCAGCCAGACTGGTCACTGTAATGAACACATACACGATCCAGCCAGACTGGTTACTGTAATGAACACATACAGGATCCAGCCAGACTGGTTACTGTAATGAACACGATGGGATCCAGCCAGACTGGTTACTGTAATGAACACATACAGGATCCAGCCAGACTGGTTACTGTAATGAACACATACAGGATCCAGCCAGACTGGTTACTGTAATGAACACATACAGGATCCAGCCAGACTGGTTACTGTAATGAACACATACAGGATCCAGCCAGACTGGTTACTGTAATGAACACGATGGGATCCAGCCAGACTGGTTACTGTAATGAACACGATGGGATCCAGCCAGACTGGTTACTGTAATGAACACGATGGGATCCAGCCAGGCTGGTTACTGTAATGAACACATACAGGATTCAGCCAGACTGGTTACTGTAATGAACACATACAGGATCCAGCCAGACTGGTTACTGTAATGAACACATACAGGATCCAGCCAGACTGGTTACTGTAATGAACACGATGGGATCCAGCCAGACTGGTTACTGTAATGAACACATACAGGATCCAGCCAGACTGGTTACTGTAATGAACACGATGTGATCCAGCCAGACTGGTTACTGTAATGAACACGATGGGATCCAGCCAGACTGGTTACTGTAATGAACACATACAGGATCCAGCCAGACTGGTTACTGTAATGAACACGATGGGATCCAGCCAGACTGGTTACTGTAATGAACACGATGGGATCCAGCCAGACTGGTTACTGTAATGAACCTATACAGGATCCAGCCAGACTGGTTACTGTAATGAACACATACAGGATCCAGCCAGACTGGTTACTGTAATGAACACATACAGGATCCAGCCAGACTGGTTACTGTAATGAACACATACAGGATCCAGCCAGACTGGTTACTGTAATGAACACGATGGGATCCAGCCAGACTGGTTACTGTAATGAACACATACAGGATCCAGCCAGACTGGTTACTGTAATGAACACGATTGGATCCAGCCAGACTGGTTACTGTAATGAACACGATGGGATCCAGCCAGACTGGTTACTGTAATGAACACGATGGGATCCAGCCAGACTGGTTACTGTAATGAACACGATGGGATCCAGCCAGACTGGTTACTGTAATGAACACATACAGGATCCAGCCAGACTGGTTACTGTAATGAACACGATGGGATCCAGCCAGACTGGTTACTGTAATGAACACGATGGGATCCAGCCAGACTGGTTACTGTAATGAACACGATGGGATTCAGCCAGACTGGTTACTGTAATGAACACATACAGGATCCAGCCAGACTGGTTACTGTAATGAACACGATGGGAGACAGACAGCTGGTTACTGTAATGAACACGATGGGAGACAGACAGCTGGTTACTGTAATGAACACGATGGGAGACAGACAGCTGGTTACTGTAATGAACACGATGGGAGACAGACAGCTGGTTACTGTAATGAACACGATGGGAGACAGACAGCTGGTTACTGTAATGAACACGATGGGAGACAGACAGCTGGTTTCAAGCGCAGGGTGCAGCAGGTGTTTAATGTAAAGGACCACAGGAGGAGGCAGGTAGCTGGGTCCAGGGGCAGGCAGAAGGTCATACACAGGGAATCCAAAAAGGAAACAGTACAGGAAGGGGAAAGGCTAGTAACGTCATCCGGGAGATCAGGCAATAGGTTGATAACAGGAAATCCGATAGGCTAAAGTACAGGCAGGGAATAGGCAAAAGGTGTCATTAGTGAGGCAGGCAAAAACTATCATACATGACAGGGTTAAATTACAGGGAAAAACCCAGAGCTCCGAATAGAAGTGTGTCATTAAATAAACAATACCTCACAATGATGGGGTGCAAAGAACTGAACTAAGTAGTGTGTGATAATGACATACAGGTGTGTGAACAGGTGATCAGAATTCAGGTGACTGGGATCTGGAGAGTGAGCTGCGTTCAGGTGATCTACGTGTTTGAGAGTGTGAGTTGGAAAGTGGGCTATAAAGTGAGCTGCATTCAGGTGATCTACGTGTTTGAGAGTGTGAGTTGGAAAGTGGGCTGTAAAGTGAGCTGCGTTCAGGTGATCTACGTGTTTGAGAGTGTGAGCTGGAAAGTGGGCTGTAAAGTGAGCTGCGTTCAGGTGATCTACGTGTTTGATCGTGTGAGTTGGTAGCAGACGTTACAGTTACCAAGTAAGCCAGGAAAGTAATAGTTAACTAACACATTCAATTTATTTCATTATTTTAGCACTTCTTGGAACTTGGGAGCATTTTTCATGTAGATGATACATTCTTAAATTCATTGATTTATTGATTGAGTTTATTTGACAGTTGAAAATGAATATAAAGCCGCTTCAGTAGGAAACAACATTACATACATTAAAATAAAGGATGAAGCATAAACACAATGAAAACTCCTGGGTTAACAACGCTGACGGATGAATACCTACCCTTCAGTAGACAGCGGCCGGTTTGCTGCCTTGGCATCAAAGCTTACACATAATATGATTCTATTATGATTCATTTATACTAGCGATTGCCATTCCAGATAAAAAGGGGTTATTATTATTATTTTTTGCTTTGCATATCACTTCTTTAAAACAGATGTATGGCATGGCCACATACTGCTTCTTTTGGAAACTTTGAGGATCTTTGAAGAACGGGCTAAACTCATTATTTGTTCCTCAAAAAATATGAATAGATTGTTCAGAACAAAAAAGAAACGAACAAAAAACAGGAGAAAAACAATAACAACAACCGAACCATTTCTTTCCTGAAGGGAAAGTATAAAGCCAGATAATGTTCATTCTGCACCAAAACCCCAATCCTTGTTTCTGGACCTAGGTCCTTAAACAATTTTTATGCAATGATGTTCAGACAGCAACCTCTGCATTTAAACACTCTCTCAGCAAATGTATACCACTTTGACTGTAGCAACGTTCCATAAAGGTTGAAATGCAATAGAAAGAGACAGGTTGATATTGAGCTCTCACAGACCTAATGGAATACAAACACAGACTGTATAATAAGGAAGATGATGGATTGAGTTTATGTAGTGTTTTCCTTCATGCTGTGAAATGTTTAACTTGATATTCCAGAGGTGGGTAATGCATATATCAATATAATGATGGAACAATTTTATATGTACTTTTAAAATAGTCAAAAGAATCAATGAATTTATAGATGTTAATAATATAGCCTACAGTGGTGACTGTCCTCACTTTATTTACATACATTACTCTGTCTCTCTCTCGCTCTCTCTCTGTCTCTCTCTTCTCTCTGTCTCTCTCTGTCTCTCTGTTTCTCTCTCTGGCTCTCTCTCTCAATGTCTCTCTGTCTCCCTCTGTCATGCAAGGAAACATACAGGGGTTCATATGAGCTGGGCCTTCCATAAGCCATCCACACAGATGGTACACACTTCACTGCTATCTGAACTCCATCACACAACCTTCAAACATACAGTAGCACTGTACAGGAGTCTACCTAGTTCTGAGTCACAACCAATTCTAACTGGGTGTCTAATTCTGGGCTGTTGGAACTACTGTTTTGCCTATCTAGAGGGGTCAAGACTTGGTTTTGGTCACATGCTGAGGTGAATCTGAAAGGCAAGTCAAAGTTCCAGTAGCGATGAGAACATGGCGTAGCAGGCTGTGAGGAATAGAATAGACAGCAGGCTGAAATAGAACTGGGTTTAACACGTGACAGAATGGGGCCAGTCCTCTACCTTCCAATGTTTATTTATTAATGATGAGAGCATGGATGGAGCGTTGAGCTGGGAAATTAAACTGAATTCCTGAAAGGAGAAACACGTGTGTGTGTGTGGGGGGGGGGGGGGGGTACAGTGTGTCCATCTCACTCTCACTTTTCCTATTCCTCTCTTGTAACCACCCTCCACTCTCTGTCCCTCTGCCTCCTTCCCTCCCTCATCCCCTCTCTATCCAAATCAAATCAAATTGTATTGGTCACATACACATATTTAGCAGACGTTATTGTGGGTGTAGCGAAATGCTAAACCAAATCCCTCTCCCCCTCTCTCTTTCTCACCTCTCTATCCATATTTGTGTTGGCAGGAGGTGGGCTGTGACAGACAGCTGGGCAGTGGTGCCAGGGAAGACAACTGCGGTGTGTGTGCTGGCGCCGGTTCTACTTGTCGGCTGGTCCGGGGCCAGGCGCTGCCTCACGTCTCACCGGAAGAACGTAGGTACACAACAAGCTTGGCAATGCCTGAAAAAATACTCTTCCCTCTCTAAGCTGACCTTACTTCTGCCCTGTATCAATATCTTTACACACAGAGGTTGTGAACACACTCTCTGTTGAAAAGACATTATCGTCTCTCTCCCTTTGTTGCCTATGGCCCTAGGTAAACATAATCTCTCTTCATCTTTCTCCCCCAACCAGGTTTACAACTGCTGAGGATATATGCTCTAGTCTCCCTAGCTCTCATCTTTTTCCAGGCCCAGATAAATATCCCTCACCAACAAGGTTCACAATGCTAGTTAAAATACACTCTTTCTCCCTCTTTTCTCTGGCCATCAATATAGTATCGCCCCCCAACAAGGTTTGTGAACCCTTGTGGAAATACACCAGTCCAACCCGTCCCTTACGGTTCTATCAAAATATCTCTCCCCACTTGTCAGGTGTTGGTACTGTACCTGCCCTGGTCCTCACACCTCTCTCTGGCCCTCAATCCCTCAAGTCCTGAGCCCTGTCTCAGGTCTGGTCTGGGTTAGTGTTCGGTCTCAGGTCTGGGTTTATGTTCTGTCCCAGGTCTGGTCTGGGTTAGTGTTCTGTCTCAGGTCTAGCCTGGGTTACTGTTCTTTTTTCCATGTCTGGTCTGGGTCAGTGTTCTGTCCCAGGTCTGGTCTGGGTCAGTGTTCTATTCCAGGTCTGGTCTGGGTTCGTGTTCTATTCCAGGTCTGGTCTGGGTTAGTGTTCTGTCCGAGGTCTGGTCTGGGTTAGTGTTCTGTCCGAGGTCTGGTCTGGGTTAGTGTTCTGTCCCAGGTCTGGTCTGGGTTAGTGTTCTGTCCCAGGTCTGGTCTGGGTTAGTGTTCTGTCCCAGGTCTGGTCTGGGTTAGTGTTCTGTCCGAGGTCTGGTCTGGGTTAGTGTTCTGTCCCAGGTCTGGTCTGGGTTAGTGTTCTGTCCCAGGTCTGGTCTGGGTTAGTGTTCTGTCCCAGGTCTGGTCTGGGTTAGTGTTCTGTCCGAGGTCTGGTCTGGGTTAGTGTTCTGTCCCAGGTCTGGTCTAGGTTAGTGTTCTGTCTCAGGTCTGGCTTTGGTTAATGATCTGTCTCAGGTCTGGCCTGGATAAGTGTTATGGCCCACACAGTTTATTTATCAAAGCTGGGTTACTACTAGGCCATCTGGCTTAGACTGTCCACAGATGGAGCTATCCAGTGTACGCTTCAAAATGGAGGCAGATTTCTTTGTGTGGGCTTTTCCTAAAATTTTATGTGTGGAGATTAAAATCATGACTGCATTTTGGCTGTCACTTTTATGTTTTTTCTGACGTGATAACTGCATTCTTGTTTGCTTGGAGGTGGTTAGGGACATTAAATACCATGCAAAATGGCAATGTTTTTACTAGAAAAATGTGTGGTTTGTGAATTAAATTAAATTACTGCATTCCAATCTGCCAAGCACTGGTTTACTGTAAACAGGACTGCGTTCCATGTTTCAAAGAGTTGAGAAATGTTGACTTGAAGGTCGGCCTTTTCCTGGTAAATTGTTGGCTATTGTAGTCAGCTTCATGGAATACACTACAGGAGTATTTTAGGTCTTGGTGAAATCAAACTTTGAAAAGGTTTCCATTCATTATGGAATGAGGCATATAGCTGGATTTACACAATAGATAGCATGGGACATCCCAACATCTCAACATTACTACTTTTGAGGTGTAAAAAACATCTGACAAACTAACATTTTGTTAAGATGCTCTATTTCCCGTACAGCTTAGCATTTCCACACGTCTTTAAAGGTTAATTAAGTAGATATTGGCCCCAAAAGTATTTGCGTACTCAATTTATTGGCCTTCCAGCTGAGGTATTGTATCACATTCCTGAAATGAACTTGGTTTGGCATGCGCTGGAGAGTGGAAATGAACATGGCTCGCTCCCTGAAAAAGCATTGGTATTAGAAATAACATCAAGTGACCATGTAAATATTTAGATCTGTCTTTTAATTGTTGGTGGGTGTTTACAGTATCTGTCACATACCTATAGCACTGGCAAACGGGAGTTTGGTCAAGCAGTAGTGTAGTGTCTGACTCAACTATAATCCAAGGTGGCGCAGCGGTCTATGGCACTGCATCCCAGTGCTAGAGGCGTCACTACAGACCCTGGTTTGATCCCGGGCTGTATCCCAACCAGCCATGATTGGTAGTCCCATAGGCCGGTGCACAATTGGCCCAGCGTCGTCTGGGTTAGGGTTTGGCCAGGGTAGGCCGTCATTGTACAATAATAATTTGTACTTAACTGACTTGCCTAGTTAAATAAAGGTAAAACATTGTAAAAAAACTAACTTTGGGAGCAAATTGGAAACTCCAGAACGTACTGCAGTATTGTGATGTGGTTGTATGAGCTCAAAGTAGTTGAACTAACAGTGACATTGGGAATGTACTGTACATTTAGTTGAACTAACAGTGACATTGGGTATGTACTGTACATTTAGTTGAACTAACAGTGACATTGGGTATGTACTGTACATTTAGTTGAACTAACAGTGACATTGGGTATGTACTGTACATTTAGTTGAACTAACAGTGATATTGGGTTGGGTTCTCAAATGACTGTCTCGCCTGGTTCAGGCGAGACAGAGTTCAGTGTGTCAAATTGGAGGGCCTGTTGTCCGGACCTCTGGCAGTCTCTATGGGGGTGCCACAGGGTTCATTTCTCGGGGCGACTCTCTTCTCTGTTTACATCAATGATGCCGCTCTTGCTGCTGGTGAGTCTCTGATCCACCTCTAAGCAGACGACTCCATTCTGTATACTTCTGGCCCTTCTTTGGACACTGTGTTAACTAACCTCCAGACGAGCTTCAATGCCATACAACTCTCCTTCCGTGGCCTCCAACTGCTCTTAAATGCAAGTAAAACTAAATGCATGCTCTTCAAACGATCGCTGCCCACACCTGCCCATCTGTCCAACATCACTACTCTGGACGGTTCTGACTTAGAATATGTGGACAACTACAAATACCTAGGTGTCTGGTTAGACTGTAAACTCTCCTTCCAGACTCACATTACGCATCTCCAATCCAAAATTAAATCTAGAATCGGCTTCCTATTTTGCAAAAAAAGCATCCTTCACTCATGCTGCCAAACATACCCTTGTAAAACTGACTATCCTACCGATCCTTGACTTCGGCGATGTCATTTACAAAATAGCCTCCAACACTCTACTCAACAAATTGCATGCAGTCTATCACAGTGCCATCCGTTTTGTCACCAAAGCCCCAAATACTACCCACCACTGCGACCTGTATGCTCTCGTTGGCTGGCCCTCGCTTCATATTCGTCGCCAAACCCACTGGCTCCAGGTCATCTATAAGTCTTTGCTAGGTAAAGCCCCGCCTTATCTCAACTCACTGGTCACCATAGCAGCACGCACCCGTAGCATGCGCTGCAGCAGGTATATTTCACTGGTCATCCCCAAAGCCAATTCCTCCTTTGGCCACCTTTCCTTCCAGTTCTCTGTTGACAATAACTGGAACGAACTGCAAAAATCACTGAAGCTGGAAACTTATATCTCCCTCACTAACTTTAAGCACCAGCTGTCAGAGCAGCTCACAGATCACTACACCTGTACATAGCCCATCTGTAAATAGCCCATCCAACTAACTCATCCCCATACTGTATTTATTTATTTTGCTCCTTTGCACCCCAGTATTTGTACTTGCACATTCATTTTCTGCACATCTATAACTCCAGTGTTTAATTGCTATATTGTAATTATTTCGCCACTATGGCCTATTTATTGCCTTACCTCCCTTATCTTACCTCATTTGCACACACTGTCTATAGACTTTTTCTATTGTATTATTGACTGTATGTTTTTTTATTCCATGTGTAACTCTATGTTGTTGTTTGTGTCGCACTTTGCTTTATCTTGGCCAGGTCGCAGTTGTAAATGAGAACTTGTTCTCAACTAGCCTACCTGGTTAAATAAAGGTGAAATAAAAAAATAATAATAATTGGGTGTGTATTGTACATTTAGTTGAACTAACAGTGATCGTGCAGCCCAAACGCGTCAGAGTTTTTAAACGGTGTTTCCATTGAACATGCCATAGAAATAAAGGCATTTTAATGAATTATATGAAGAGTGTGTTGGTCCTCCTTTCTTTTTGAGACTAACAGTGATATTGGGTTGGTACTGTACAGTACAGCTGTAGATGCCTGGGATTATTCAGCATATTTAGGAGGGAAAACACTGCATTCTATTGAACTTTGGCATAGTATTTCCAGTTTACCTCAAAATAAAATGTCTATCAATTTTAGACACCCAAGACATGTTATCAGGCTTAGTAGTTTTCTAGCTAATTTAATATGATGTCCAAGACATGTTATCAGGGTTAGTAGTTTTCTAGCTAATTTAATATGATGTCCAAGACATGTTATCAGGGTTAGTAGTTTTCTAGCTAATTTAATATGATGTCCAAGACATGTTATCAGGGTTAGTAGTTTTCTAGCTAATTTAATATGATGTCCAAGACATGTTATCAGGCTTAGTAGTTTTCTAGCTAATTTAATATGGATGTCCAAGACATGTTATCAGGGTTAGTAGTTTTCTAGCTAATTTAATATGGATGTCCAAGACATGTTATCAGGGTTAGTAGTTTTCTAGCTAATTTAATATGGATGTCCAAGACATGTTATCAGGGTTAGTAGTTTTCTAGCTAATTTAATATGGATGTCCAAGACATGTTATTAGGGTTAGTAGTTTTCTAGCTAATTTAATATGGATGTCCAAGACATGTTATCAGGGTTAGTAGTTTTCTAGCTAATTTAATATGGATGTCCAAGACATGTTATCAGGGTTAGTAGTTTTCTAGCTAATTTAATATGGATGTCCAAGACATGTTATCAGGGTTAGTAGTTTTCTAACTAATTTAATATGGATGTCCAAGACACATTATTAGGGTTAGATGTTTTCCTGACAATGTGACCTGACCAAAAATAGTAGACCATTACTTGGTCCTGGCTGACCCCATTAGACCATTACTAGGTCCTGGCTGACCCCATTAGACCATTACTAGGTCCTGGCTGACACCATTAGACCATTACTAGGTCCTGGCTGACCCCATTAGACCATTACTAGGTCCTGGCTGACCCCATTAGAACATTACTAGGTCCTGGCTGACCCCATTAGACCATTACTAGGTCCTGGCTGACCCCATTAGACCATTACTAGGTCCTGGCTGACCCCATTAGACCATTACTAGGTCCTGGCTGACCCCATTAGACCATTACTAGGTCCTGACTGACCCCATTAGACCATTACTAGGTCCTGGCTGACCCCATTAGACCATTACTAGGTCCTGGCTGACCCTATTAGACCATTACTAGGTCCTGGCTGACCCCATTAGAACATTACTAGGCCCTAACCCTAGTTGTGTTTGATCATGTCAAACCCCAGCCATAACTGTCCATATATCATATTATTATTACCATGAGCCACGGTATCTACATATGTCTGTACTGTCTAGAAACCTTCTGTCCTCTACTAGCTACTACCAGCACAAGGCTGTCTTTGTAGCTGCCCACTAATATGGACAAAGCTGAGCCTTATGCAGTGGAAAGAGACATTTATATTGTTGTTGGACAGCGCCAGTCGTCAGCATTCGCTCTGCCTGGGTCTGCCAGTCGCACTTAAGTCACTTCTCCTCTTCCAAGAATTTCCCCTCGCTCGGAACAAAGCGCTCAAACAGTTGGAGTCCGAGTTCCCGACAAAGAAATACTGGGACTTTTGTTTCGACGGGCAGAGTTAGACGTTTTCACAGCATCGTGCTTGTTCCTTTTAAGAGGCTGTTTGACCAAATCTCAGGGTAACTCAATCCAAGCGCATTATGTTCTCTCTAATAAAGAGCGTCTCGCCAATAATTCACGGTGGGTCACAGTGACATGTAGGCTACCTCCAGGTCCCTTTGAGAAGCTGGCAGAGGAGAGCAGAGCACGCTAACAGTCATGAGATTGTTGGGGAGGTTCTACTGTTTCTCTCTTTATACTCTCTCTCTCTTTATACTCTCTCTCTCTTTATACTCTCTTTATACTCTCTTTATACTCTCTTTATACTCTCTTTATACTCTCTTTATACTCTCTCTTTATACTCTCTCTTTATACTCTCTCTTTATACTCTCTCTCTCTCTCTTTATACTCTCTCTCTCTCTTTATACTCTCTCTCTCTTTATACTCTCTCTCTCTCTTTATACTCTCTCTCTCTTTATACTCTCTCTCTCTCTCTCTTTATACTCTCTTTATACTCTCTCTCTCTCTTTATACTCTACTCTTTATCCCCCCCTCTCTCTCTCTCTCTCTCTCTCTCTCTATACTCTCTCTCTCTCTATACTCTCTCTTTATCTACTCTCTCTCTTTATACTCTCTCTAATATACTCTCTCTAATATACTCTCTCTCTTTATACTCTACTCTTTATCCCCTCTCTCTCTCTCTATACTCTCTCTCTTTATCCTCTCTCTTTATACTCTCTCTCTATACTCTCTCTATACTCTCTCTCTTTATGCTCTCTCTATACTCTCTCTTTATACTCTCTCTCTTTATCCTCTCTACTCTTTATACTCTCTACTCTCTATACTCTCTACTCTCTATACTCTCTACTCTCTATACTCTCTCTCTCTTTATACTCTCTACTCTTTATACTCTCTCTATACTCTCTCTTTATACTCTCTCTCTTTATACTCTCTCTTTATACTCTCTCTCTTTATCCTCTCTACTCTTTGTCCTCTCTCTCTTTATACTCTCTCTCTTTATACTCTCTCTCTTTGTCCTCTCTCTCTTTGTCCTCTCTCTCTTTATCTTCTCTCTCTTTATCCTCTCTCTCTTTATCCTCTCTACTCTTTATACTCTCTCTTTATCCTCTCTACTCTTTATACTCTCTCTCTTTATACTCTCTCTCTTTATCCTCTCTACTCTTTATACTCTCTCTCTTTATACTCTCTCTTTATACTCTCTCTCTTTATACTCTCTCTTTATACTCTCTCTTTATACTCTCTCTTTATACTCTCTCTCTTTATACTCTCTACTCTTTATCCCCTCTCTCTCTCTCTCTATACTCTCTCTCTATACTCTCTCTCTTTATCCTCTCTCTCTTTATACTCTCTCTCTATACTCTCTCTATACTCTCTCTCTTTATGCTCTCTCTATGCTCTCTCTATACTCTCTCTTTATACTCTCTCTCTTTATCCTCTCTACTCTTTATACTC
This sequence comes from Salmo salar, assembly GCF_965601325.2. Classification (NCBI taxonomy): domain Eukaryota; kingdom Metazoa; phylum Chordata; class Actinopteri; order Salmoniformes; family Salmonidae; genus Salmo; species Salmo salar. The sequence continues at coordinate 36,650,580 of NC_138301.1, forward strand.
TCTACTCTCTATACTCTCTCTCTCTTTATACTCTCTACTCTTTATACTCTCTCTTTATACTCTCTCTCTTTATCCTCTCTACTCTCTATACTCTCTCTCTCTTTATACTCTCTCTCTTTATACTCTCTCTCTTTATACTCTCTCTCTTTATCCTCTCTACTCTCTATCCTCTCTCTCTCTTTATACTCTCTCTCTTTATACTCTCTCTCTTTGTCCTCTCTCTCTTTGTCCTCTCTCTCTTTATCTTCTCTCTCTTTATCCTCTCTCTCTTTATCCTCTCTACTCTTTATACTCTCTCTTTATCCTCTCTACTCTTTATACTCTCTCTCTTTATACTCTCTCTCTTTATCCTCTCTACTCTTTATACTCTCTCTCTTTATACTCTCTCTTTATACTCTCTCTCTTTATACTCTCTCTTTATACTCTCTCTTTATACTCTCTCTTTATACTCTCTCTCTTTATACTCTCTACTCTTTATCCCCTCTCTCTCTCTCTCTATACTCTCTCTCTATACTCTCTCTCTTTATCCTCTCTCTCTTTATACTCTCTCTCTATACTCTCTCTATACTCTCTCTCTTTATGCTCTCTCTATGCTCTCTCTATACTCTCTCTTTATACTCTCTCTCTTTATCCTCTCTACTCTTTATACTCTCTACTCTCTATACTCTCTCTCTCTTTATACTCTCTACTCTTTATACTCTCTCTTTATACTCTCTCTCTTTATCCTCTCTACTCTCTATCCTCTCTCTCTCTTTATACTCTCTACTCTTAATACTCTCTCTCTTTATACTCTCTTTATACTCTCTCTCTTTATCCTCTCTACTCTTTATACTCTACTCTCTATACTCTCTACTCTCTATACTCTCTCTTTATACTCTCTCTCTTTATACTCTCTCTTTATACTCTCTCTCTTTATACTCTCTCTTTATACTCTCTCTCTCTTTATACTCTCTCGCTTTATTCTCTCTCTCTTTATACTCTCTCTCTTTATACTCTCTCTCTTTATACTCTCTCTCTTTATACTCTCTCTTTATACTCTCTTTATCCTCTCTCTCTTTATACTCTCTCTCTCTATACTCTCTCTCTCTCTTTATACTCTCTCTCTCTCTTTATACTCTCTCTCTCTTTATACTCTCTCTCTCTTTATACTCTCTCTCTCTTTATACTCTCTCTCTCTCTTTATACTCTCTCTCTCTATACTCTCTCTCTCTCTTTATACTCTCTCTCTCTCTTTATACTCTCTCTCTCTCTATACTCTCTCTCTCTCTTTATACTCTCTCTCTCTCTTTATACTCTCTCTCTCTCTTTATACTCTCTCTCTCTCTCTATACTCTCTCTCTCTCTTTATACTCTCTCTCTCTCTTTATACTCTCTCTCTCTTTATACTCTCTCTTTATACTCTCTCTCTCTCTTTATACTCTACTCTTTATCCCCCTCTCTCTCTCTCTCTCTATACTCTCTCTCTCTATATACTCTCTCTTTATCTACTCTCTCTCTTTATACTCTCTCTCTTTATACTCTCTCTAATATACTCTCTCTCTTTATACTCTACTCTTTATCCCCTCTCTCTCTCTCTATACTCTCTCTCTTTATCCTCTCTCTCTTTATACTCTCTCTCTATACTCTCTCTATACTCTCTCTCTTTATCCTCTCTCTCTTTATCCTCTCTCTCTTTATACTCTCTCTCTTTATACTCTCTCTCTATACTCTCTCTATACTCTCTCTCTTTATGCTCTCTCTATACTCTCTCTTTATACTCTCTCTCTTTATCCTCTCTACTCTTTATACTCTCTACTCTCTATACTCTCTACTCTCTATACTCTCTCTCTCTTTATACTCTCTACTCTTTATACTCTCTCTTTATACTCTCTCTCTTTATACTCTCTCTTTATACTCTCTCTCTTTATACTCTCTCTTTATA